>NC_081319.1:65426695-65751070 GCF_026419965.1 Kogia breviceps
AAAGTACAGTAGTACAGTATAACAGCTGGCATACAGGGGCTGGCATTGAGTGAACAGGCAAGAAGAGGATGTGGGAGATGGTAGAGCTGAAGGATTGTCAGCAATAGGAGATGAAAGGCAAGCTGCAATTTCACTCATGCCTGACGTTGATGGCACAGGTTCCTTGCTGGATTCAATTCTATCTACCCTCTTGAAAAAATGATACAGTGAGGTCTGGGTAGTAACTCTTTTTTTCTCATCATAGATAACATGGTAGCACTGGATTGCATTCTGAACGGCTGTTGCAACCTTCGTGTACATACTGTTCTATATTCGGGTCCTGTGCTTCAAAAACTAACAGTGCTTCCTCAAATAGAAAGTCTCTTGCCATTTCCTGTGTCATGAATCTCTTTGGTTCTTCAGTTATTTTTACTTTTGTTTCCATCATTTCACTTGGTGCTTCTTAGCAGTAGCAGCTACATCACCATTGCTTTTACACTTGCTTTTGGACATCCTGGGCTTGAAATAAAGATACTGTACTACTGTCCTCTATATAGTACTGTACGGTAAAGTACACAAAAGCACAGCCACTTGTAGAGGATGCATGCACGTGACAACATACGCCAGACATGTGAACTAACTTATGTGATTGGACATGCGAATGCATGTTCATATCTTTGAAAGTTTGCAACTTGAAGGTTCATACATAGGGGACTTACTGTAGAGTGTCAAAATGCTGTTGAGGTCTATCAGAGAAGTCAAGAATGGAGAAAACCCATTTTCTAGTATAATTAGGATATCGCAGTTGATATGTAAGGGAACAGTTTCAGCTAAGTGGAGGAGAAAAAATCTTAATATTATAGTTGACAAAATGCACAGTGATAGAATTGTGGAAGTCTGGATACGGAGAGGTATTGAATGATAATTTGCAGGATTGGCAAGTGAAAGCAAAGAGTTTGTATTATATTGAGACCAATGTGTATTTGGAAGGAGTGTGTGTTTGTCCAATGACTGACAATGGCTGATGGTGGAAAACATCTAAAAGAGAATGAATAATAGAGGATGATCTTGGGCAAAGTAGGATAGTATGGATCCTTGCAAGTGGAGGAGATGGGAGAGGTCAAGACATCTTTTCACAGGATATGGAAAAGAAAAAGAAAGTAGGTGGAGGCATTGAATCATCTTGAGGTAAAATGGGGGTTCATTTCAGGTTTGTTAAAAGTTCTCAGTAAGTTATGACAATCAGCTGAAGATGAGTAAGGTGAGTATAGAATTGGGGTGGGAGGTTGAGAAGACTGGGCTAGTGCAGGAGCCACTGGGAACACATTAAACACAGAGTCAGCTATCTGGTAATAAATGACTTGTGGTGCAATGGTGAGGACCCAGCTGATGGAGCATGTTGCTGTGAACAGAAGAAGAGAATACAGTCAGTAGGCATGACCTGAGGAAATAGATCTGTTAGATGGAATGTTAAAAATTTAAGGAGATGTTCCATTGGTCTATATGTCTGTTTTTGTGCCAGTACCTTACTGCTTTGATTACTGTAGCTTTGTAGTATAGTCTGAAGTCAGGGAGTGTGATTCCTCCAGCCACTGTGGAAAACAGTATGGAGGTTTCTCAAAAATCTAAAAATAGAACTACCATATAACCCAGCAATTCCACTCCTGGGCATATATCTGGAAACGAGGAAAACTCTAATTTGAAAAGATATATGCACCCCAGTATTCATAGAGCACTATTTATAATTGCCAAGGTATGGAAGCAACCTACGTATCCATCAACAGATGAATGGATAAAGAAGATGTGGTACACACACACACACACACACACACACACACACACACACACTGGAATATTACTCAGCCATAAAAAAGAATGAACTTTTGCCATTTGCGGCAACATGGATGCACTTGGAGGGCACTATGCTTAGTAAAATAAGTGAGGCAGAGAAAGACAAATACTGTATGATATTACTTATATGTGGAATCTAAAAAGAGATAGATATAGAGAACAAACTTGTGTTTATCAGTGGGGAGAGGGTAGAGAGGAGGGGCAATTTGGGATGGGGAAAAAAGGGTTAGTATGGGATTATATGAAATAATGTGTGTGAAACTTTTGAAAATTGTGAAGCACTATTATAGAATTGAAAGAAATTTACATTCAATAATAGAAAGTAAGGAGATGAGGAATTCAGAGACCTTGTAAATGGTCACACTGAAGTAAGTGATCATTTTAACTATGATGAGTAAGACAACAAAGAGTGAACGGATTGAGAAATATGGTGTAGAGATCAGAGGTAAAAATAGGAATAAAAACAAGTTTAGCTGCTGTGAGGGCAACAGAGTAAAAAACAGGAAAACAGGCAATTGTATTTGTGGAAGGAGAACACCTTTATTTTTTGATGAGTATTTTTCTGTGTTTTTGCTCCTCTAGCAGCCCATATGAAACTGTTATCCTTAGATTCGGTGTGACCCCCAGACTTTTAGATTTCATAAGCCAATAAAATTTCAAATTTTAGTCACATAAAGTTGCTAGATTTTACATTTATTTTTGACAATTAAGGACAATGAAAAAAGGAACTGCCATCTGCTCTCACTATAATGTAGTAAACATAAAAAAAAATTTAATATAAAAAATCAGAAAAGGCAAAATCTCAGAATAAGAAAATAAAAATTTTTCCCAAGAAAGTACATTTTGTAATTATATTAATGCCTGAGCTTAAATTTATATGCACATGCATATGCATCTATCTATCTATCTATCTATGTATCTATCTACCTATCTATCTTCTGTCTTTAGTGTTGTATCATCATTAATGTAAATTATTTTTTGTTTATTTTGTCATAAAAGCTTACACGTCCACCTGGAACCTCAGAATGCCTCTTTGTTTGGAAATGTAATTTCCTTTGTAGATGTAACTAGTTAAGATGAAGTCATACAGGATTATGGCTTCTAAGGTCTGTCTGCTATAGCCAGGTCACTCTTGAGGTAGCCTTTGTGGGCTGGATCCTAACACAGTTCAACACATTGACTCTCCACCATCTGTGGCCCAAATCTGGTCTATAGAAAACCCTCAAATAACTTTTGCTTTATTGAATTCTTGGAATAGGAGCCCATCTCAACTCAGCCACTGTCCTTTGCCCACCATTGGAACCATTAACAAGTGATTTCTTGCCTTTAACATTTTCTAGGTGGGAGTAAAACACCATCCATTGCAACTCTCAACTCTAAGACACACATGTCAAGTTGTCTGAAGGACTCATTGAAATCCTTGTAATTCAGTTTGTTGTTAGAAGCAGATACCCTCCCCTAAAAAGGAAGAGGAACCCTCAACACACTAGCAGTTTTCTCTACTTTTGACCACTGGCTACTCTTGAGATAAAGGACTTATGGAATGCTTAACTGGTTTTTATAAACCTCCCTTGAACAATTTTATGTTTGATGTCTGATATCTGTCAAGTGTTAGTTAAATCTTCTACCTTATGATCTTTTTACTTGTGATCAGCTGTTTAATGTTTCCTTCTTTCTTAGACTTTTACTTCTATGAGAGCAGAGACATCTTTTTTTTTCTCCTAACAAATGTATTCCCAGTACCAATCTAAATGACTAACTTATGGTAAGACAATAAATACAATATTTGTTGAGCAAAAGAATGAATGAATGAAATTACAGAAGAAACATTTTTCCCCTGGTACTAAACTTTAAAACAAATTTTCCATGTGACGTTTTAAGAGGAATATATTTAGAGATGGACAGTGTTCTCAACATCAATATCATAGATGTTCTAAGCTAATATAGTTTATTTTACACTTCACCCTTAGATCAAGTTTTCTCAAGGAGTGGATGGATGACATGCCCATTAGATTATCTTTTCTAAATAGATTGTTTCTTAGCAGTTTTTAAAAATCAGAAATCAGAGTTTGATATTAATTTCTTTGATGAGTTGATATTTGTAAAGTTGATTGATGGTTGACCCATATTCTTCAGAAACTGGACTCTCAGGTGATATAATTTCACTTTCCATTATGATTGTTGAAATACTGGTACAAATACTTTTCCTAAGTTAAAGGACATCTCGCTCATGTAAGAAACATTGCTACATAACAAATAACCCCCAAATTTAGAAGCTTAAAACAAAAAACATTTATTATTTCATAGTTTCTGTGGGTCAGGAATCTGACCCCAGCCTAAATTGATGCCTATGGCTCAAGACCTCTAATGACGTTGCAATTCAGCTGGTGGTGGTGGCTGTGGTATCCTCTGATGGTTTGATGGCAGTAGATGAGGGGAGAGATCTGTTTCCATGCTCACTTGTGTGGTTGTTAGAAGCCTTCCATTCCTCACTTCACTGGCCTCCACATAGGCTGATGGAATGCGCTCATGACAGGACAGCTGGTGGTTCAGGAGAGAGAGCCAGAGAGGGAGAAAGACAGAGCAACTGCGATGGAGCCAGTTTTTTTATTACCTAATCTTGGAAGTAAGATCCCATTACTTCTTTTTTTTTTTTTAAATATTTTATTTAGGGACTTCCCTGGTGGTGCAGTGGTTAAGAATCCACCTTCCAATGCAGGGGACACAGGTTTGATCCCTGGTCTGGGAAGATCTCACATGCTGTGGAACACCTTAGCCTGTGCACCACAACTACTGAGCCCACACGCTACAACTACTGAAGCCCATGCACCCTAGAGCCTGTGTGCCACAACTACTGAGCCCACATGCCATAACTACTGAAGCCCAAACACCCTAGGGTCCACGTGCTGCAACTACTGAGGCCTGTGCACCTAAAGCCCATGTCCAGAACAAGAGAAGCCACCACAATGAGAAGCCCAAGCACCACAATGAGAAGCCTGTGCACCACAATGAAGAGTAACCCCCGCTCACCACAACTAGAGAAAGCCTATGTGCAGCAACAAAGAACCAAAGCAGCCAAAAAATAAATTAAAACATTAAAAATATATATTTTTTATTTATTTGGCTGCTCCAGGTCTTAGTCACAGCATGTGGGATCTAGTTCCTTGATCACGGATTGAACCCGGGCCCTCTACATTGGGAGCATGAAGTCTTAATCACTGGACCACCAGGGAAGTACCCCCATTACTTCTTTTACTCATAGAAGCAAGAAAGTCAATAAGTTCAACCCACATTCAAAGGGAGGCGATTACACTAGGGCACAAATACCAGGAAGCTATTTTAGAGGCTGCCTGTCATACTCAAGAGGACCTAACTGCAAAGCTAGAATTGTCTTGAAGAATTCAAATTTCTGCATTGTAGATCATGTGAAAATTCTTCACTTCAATAATTTTAAAAACACTTAACTATTTGGCAATTTGCACATAGAATTCTTTGCTGATTATTTCAAGCAATATTTGATAGTACAGCAGTGGTGATCACCTGGGTAGAAGTTCCTAAAATCTGTTTAAAAATATTACATTGAGACCAAGACCCTAAGTTTCTTGAAGAGAAACCTGCCATAATGTTTTGCAGAGATTTCCAACACTTCCTTTTCATGTCTTTCACTTTATATTTTGTAGTGCATTTGGGTAAACTTCTCAGATAGATCTTCTAGTTCATTAATTTTTCTTTCAGTTGTATCTTGTTGGTTGTTTAAATCATTCATTGATTTAAAAAATTTTTGGTAATCATTTTTTAAAATTTCTATTAAATTTTTTCTCCAAATCATCCTATTCTTTTTTTAAATGTCTTGCTTTAAAAAAATATGGTTTTGATTTACTCTGTTGTTTCTTTCCCCATTTTAAGCATTTTTTTTTTTTTTTTTGTGGTACGCGGGCCTCTCACTGTTGTGGCCTCTCCCATTGTGGAGCGCAGGCTCCGGACGCACAGGCTCAGCGGCCATGGCTCACGGGCCCAGCCGCTCTGCGGCATGTGGGATCTTCCCGGACCGGGGCACGAACCCGTGTCCCCGGCATCGGCAGGCGGATTCTCAACCACTGCGCCACCAGGGAAGCCCTAAGCATATTTTAAAAGTCTACTTCAGTTGGCTTCACTGCCTCTGGGCTGGCTTAGGCAACATCTCTTGCTGTTTTATTTGATGACTTCTGCTATTGTTAGATTGTTTCTTTGTGCAGTTTGTAATTTGTGATTTTGAACTTCTTTTCAGTAAGTATATCCTCTGTTGGAATACTGTGTACCCTAAGATGTGATGCTATGTACTTATGTTTGTTCAGTTGGTTTAGGACTAGTTGTTTTTTTTTTTTTTTCTTTTAATTTCTAAGCTTGAGGATTCTACTATCATCCTTGAAGACTAGTATTGTGAAGTCTTTTGTTTTAATTTTTTTGTTGTTGTTGCGGTATGCGGGCCTCTCACTGCTGTGGCCTCTCCTGTTGCGGAGCACAGGCTCCAGACGCGCAGTCTCCGGATGCGCAGGCCTAGCGGCCATGGCTCATGGGCCCAGCCCCTCCGCGGCATGTGGGATCTTCCCAGACCCGGGCACGAACCCGTGTTCCCTGCATCGACAGGCGGACTCCCAACCACTGCGCCACCAGGGAAGCCCTGTTTTAATTTTTAAAGGGGAATTTTGTTTTTCCCACTAAGATCATCAAGCCACATCAAATATCCTTGTTACTTTCCCAGTGATTTTATCCCTTTTCTCTATCACTCAGGAGTCACTCTTTCATTTTCCTAGTTTTTTATAGGGATCTCAGGTCCTGCACCTAAATTCACATGTGCCAAGGTCATGTTCTTACCCCAAATAGGCATGTAATCTGTGGCCTCTAAGAATGAGGCCTTCCTTGAGTCTAATAACCCCCTGAACATCTACTGAGTCACTTTACAAAGCTTTTGTTTTACATTTCTTCTTTGTTGCTTGCATCCCAGGAATTTCTCTTTCTTTTCTTTAAATTCATATGTATACTTTTATTATTATTTTGATTATATGTTATTTACTGTTTTCCTACTTTTATAGCCAGAGGGCCACGTTGTAGGAACTGGACTAAAACAATAGTATAATATGCTGTTCAACAAGTTCCTTTATTTACTTTACTTGTAAAGTCTGTCTACTCTTCCATTCTTTATTTTCCTTGCTTTGTCCCCATGCTTAGAAAACATCATAATTTCAGATCCTGCCCTAAATGAAATCTATGTCTATATATAGGCCTTATTTCTTCTCACCCACCAATCAGTCCCTATATGTACCTAGGCACCTACTGTATCATTTCTTTTACCCTATAATTTAAAACTCTATACATAAAACACTTATGGGTGAGAAGGCAATCCCTCTAGCTGAAAGAAATGCAATATGTGATTCAGGGAATTTGAGTGTATCATTGCAAAATCCTGTTCTGTCCGGTAGCAGTGTGGTTTGGTATAAAGAGAAGTAATAGAAATATTCACAACAGAGCCCTAGGATATAAAAGTCCCTTTGTGTTTTTCATTACTGGGTCATTACTTGCCATTCTTTACAAAATAAACAGGAAGAATTGTTTCCAGTTCTAAAGTTCAAGAGTTTGGGGACAAACTTGAAAAATACTTAAAAATAAAGGACCACAACTGAGGAACAGAAAATGAAAGATGGATATTTTCATACCAACAGAGATAGGATTACTATTTCTAAAAGCTGAAAGTATGTCTACACATTTTCATTAAAAAAGCCTACAGTGAACTTCTGCAGCTTTACAATTTGTTTAACCAAAAGGTGGCAGTGTTCCATTTGGATTCCTCTGGAACCTCATTTTCTAGAGGTATAATTTTCAGATGTATTCTGTCTTTAATTTACACTTAAAACAAACTTTAAGCAATATTACTATTATCACATGTGCCAAAAGATAATTATGATTGAGAAGAAAAAAAATTTTTTTTGACAACAGGAACTTTAAAGGATTTATTGTATAGAACGCATCAACCTGAACAGCCAAAAAAACAAAAACAACAAAAATAACCAGACATTTTAAAAATCAAGATGTGGGTGATTCACATATAAGATATTTCATTTGTTATTCAATTATCTCTTTGGTCTACTCTGTCTTGGATATTAATTGATTCATTTTATAACACTATGCAAGCATAGATTCATTTTCAGGTCTAACTAGTTAATGAGGGAAACGATTTGGCTTTTGTGTTCATAGCAGACAAAATATTTTCATCACTATGATTAACATTTTTCTTCAACAGCGAATAATAAATATTTATGGCCACTGATGAGTAGGTTGAAAATATATGCAAATATATTATTAAGCTATTAATATTACATTGAAAGCAACTAAAATAAGTAATTGAAAACGATTTCAATCCCAAATCCTAAATCTGCTACAAAATCTTAAATGAAAGCTTACATGAGGCAAAAATTCTTTTATGAGTGTATACTGGCAAGAATTGACCTAACAGTCAATCATTATAAACAAAGTCCAGATTTCTTAATTAAAATACAAAGTATTGGCTCTCCTTCTTAGCCTGAAATAAGTTATGTCTTAAGGAGACTGCAATTACGGTGGCGCCTTCTATTGCCTCTGGTGGTCAGAGCCTGTCAGTATTTGCATAAAACCCCCTTTCTTAGAGCTTCGCAACAGTGCTGTGGATTGTTACTTTCTTAGCTAAAGCTTGGCATCAAAATTCTAAAACAGAAGTTGAGGAATTTTGTTTTGAGTTTGGTCCGAACACCAGAAAACTTTCATTTTTATTCTCATAAATGTGGGGAAAAAATAAACTCTTCCATTTATTATGGTTACATTTTTGGACTTGGGGATTTTATCTCTGTCCACCTACTATATATAAAAATTATAATTGGCTATATTTGGCAAATAATACTGACTATAAATTAATGAACCATCCATAGTACTTTTCACTTTAAAATACCTTTCAAAGACAGCCTTTATGTACTTAAATGATAGCTCTTTTTAGTTGGTGAACCAAAATTAGTTTTTATACCTGATTTTATCAAAATGAATAAACAGTTTTTTCACTTAGCTGTATTAGTAGCAAAGTCTTTTAAAATGACTTTACTTCTTCCTTTAAAGTTCCTTTACCACCTAACCTAAGAAAAATTTCTAGGACAGAACAGGTTTGACTAGTTTTTATTTCATCTTTCTTCTGTGTCCTTTCCTGCCAATTGAAAGAATGCAAGTGACAATAAAATTGTCTCCAGTTGGTCAGGGAGAGGAAGAGGAGAGAAAGTCATGAACTGATTTTTTCACCTTGGACTTGTATTATGATTGGTTTTGTTCTTGGAGTATTTCTCAGGGTATTAATACAATCTGAAAAAGTGAAACTGTCTTTTCAGCTAAAGAAAACTACCGTTAAAGCACCTATTTCTAGATTCCTTTATTATAGCTCATCTGCTGCCCTTGGCTAGTGATGGTAAAGGTCACATTAGCACAAGAAAATGTCCTTTCGGAGATAAACATTTGGACCTTTTGTGTATTCAACTGTGGATGAATTTTGTTGTGCTGCATTATCAACGTGAAAACACTTTTGTGGACCACTCATAATCACGGCCTACCTTCCATAGACTTTGATGCTACATGAGTCAGGTAATTAGATGTGTAAATACTTATTGATTTGTTTAATGGTTGCTGTTGTTTAGCTACAGATATATGCTCAGTAAACATTTTTGAAACAGATGAATGAACATTCATTCTATTGGGTATTTATGTGCCAAATGCTGTGTGCGGGGCATGCAGGGGGTGGGGAGGGATGAAGGGTAGGTCTAGTGAGACATCAGAAGAAAATCCTGTCCTCCAGGAATTGGTCACTAACCAGTGAAATCTAATGGTAACTATGTGCCAAGCCCAGTGCTAAGTTTTTTTTACACTTATTAACTCATTTAATCCTTATAAAACCCTATGTGAGAAGAACTGCAATTAACCCCATTTTACAGATCAGGAAACTGAGGCAAAGCCTGCTTACACAGCTAGGAAATAGTGGAACCAGGATTCAAATTCATTCTGGTTTCTGATCAGAGGCTCTTAATCACTGTTTTATCGTGCCTTTCCAATGATAACAAGACACAAATTAATTCTTTCCCAAAATGTGCTGATTGCAGATTAGTCCTAGGGTGTGTTTTGCAAAACAGCAGTCAGCTCCTTAGATAAATGGTAAAATTTGCTTGGAAAATAATGCATACTATAACTCCTCTGCATCACCAGGGCCATTAAAATATCTTTGCTTATTCTATTGCTAAATGCTTTGGATCACCGCTCTGTAAAGGTGTGAGAATTGTTCAGTACATCTTTCAAAGACAGCATTCTGAGTAATAAATGCAGTGCCATTTTTTTTTAAGATGAAGTAACTGAAGCAGAGGTGTTAAGTGACCTTTCTCATCTGGAACAAAGTGAACAGTACGGGGACCACTGCTTGAATCAATTCTGATCTGAAACCTAGTGCTCTAAATTGTGTAGAGCAAACTTCTCCTTTGTCTTTGCCCATATGCTTTGGACAATCCTTTTTCCCAGTCCTTGGTCATATGTGGCTTACTTGAGTCAAAACTAAGCAAGCTCACTCTTCCCCTCTTTTCAGTCACCAAGTTTCCATTAACACTAATGTAAAATCTCGGGGTAGATGTGCATTTTACATTTTCTTTCTTGTGCAGTGGAGGAGCAGTTAGCCAATCAAAGCTTTTTTTTTTTTGGGGGGGGGGGGGGCACTGCACTGGGATACCCTAGGACCAGAATGGAGATGGGCTAATAAAACAGGGAGAGGATATCACCAAGGAGAGGCTTTGTGTCCTTTGAGCTGTTAGGAGATTGTGTGTAAAGATAACCATAAAATTCCTGGCTTTGTCTACCTTTTTCTATTTGTAGACATCACAACCTTCTTTGGGAGAATGATCTTTTCATAGTAATTCTGAAGTGTTTTTCTCCCCATCCAGTGATTAAACAGTGGTACAAACATTGTCTCCAATTGTCAATGAGCACCAACCAATGGAAAAGCTTTACACAAATTGAAGTCTACTGGGGCACGTGCCCATGATGAGTTATGAAATAGATCAACTTTTCCAAAGCATTTATTCATGTATCCTCTCCTTTTAATGGGCTCAATCTTATGCATGCTGAGGTCTTGTTATTTTCTGATTTCATAGGTGAAGAAACTTAGATTCCAAAAAGTTACTCCTTCCTATTTATTCTCTAGTTGGATGATTCCAAAATGATTTTTCCAAGGTCATGCAGATAGTTATGTGGCAAAACCAAGATATAAATCTAGTTTCCTGGCTGACATTCTCTGAGCACCTGTTAAGTGATAAAGTATAGTGGGTGCCTAGGAAAAGATTCAAGCATCCAGATGGCATTTGGATACTTGCAAAGAAAATGATATATAGATTATAGGGCAGTATATATTATAGGGCAGTGAGTTTTAAGCTCATGCCTTGTAGTTATTGATTTTACCCTTCTAAGTGCTTCTGATGCCATGTGTATGAATAATTCAGTACTTCATTCTGGTTAGAGGGGTCATGCCAGCAAGTTCTCCTTGAATCAAGCATCCATTAACATCTATAGATTTAGAAGAGAAAAGCTCAGGGAACTGAACTGCTCCAGCCTTCCAGGGAAATAACTTTTCCCACCTAGAAAGCACTTGAAAAGCTTAAGCAGTCCTGAATGCTGCATATAAACTACTCAGTTTAAGGGACCTTATCAGATTGTTCTTTATCTAATGAGCCTTTAACTGATTTAGAAATCATGTTTGAAAATATATGTAAATGAGCCATATATCTACATATGAGGAATTCCTGGATTACATTAGAAATTGTAAATGATTTGGCTTAACTATTTTCCTTAAAATAATTGGAAGATAACATACAACTGATAAACATTATCTAGAGAATTTTCTAGGAAGTGTATTAAAAGACATTTTAGAAGACAATATTAAATCATACTGTGTATATAATTAAGGCCTTCTATTAAAGAAATGTAACTCATGTCAGAATATAAAAACATTGAGAATAAGAAGTTAATGCTTTGGACTCAAAGATAATTATCCATTATGCTAGGTGTGGCCTGGCAGCAGGATATAATTTCAGTACCTATTTAGGTTATTTTCTTATATTTTCACTATAACACTGCATATCACATTCAAATTCAGAGTTATTATTATTGTTGCTATTTTTAATACATTAGCCAGAAATATTAAAAAGTTGTGAACGTTTCAAAAGTATCTGCATCTGAAAACACTGATCTAGAGTTGCAATGATAGGTTATAATATTTGCTTCTATTTCTCCTGAAACAGCTTAAAAGTAAAATGAATTTATCCAATATTCTTCATATTATTGTACTGCAATTTGATGTTATCAATGCCTTGCTAATGAACATACAGTGATAGAAAATACAACCATTCTAGAAGGAAGAAAGAAGTGGAGATTAGGAAGGGGGAGGGTAGGATTACCCTGCAGGAAGAGAGAGGTGGTGAAAGGTGAGAGATAAAGGAAACAGTCACATACTTGAAAGAGAGTTCTAGATAAGGGAGCTAGGCAGGATAAGGCTTTTAAAAACGGAGACACCAAGATAAAGAGTTTATTGTAAAATGGAAGAACAAAAGATATCAAGAGAATGCAAGGGTGAAGAAGAGAAAATCAATAGCTCTTAAATATAGAAAGTACCTGGGAAATGAAGATGGAGAGAAGTCCCAGTGCCAGAGGGAACTTCAGAAATGCATGTGCAGCTCTGAGGAACTTGCGTGCATTCACACACAAGCACACACACACACACACACACACACACACACACACACAACACACACAACCGTCCAACAACCAGGACAGTAGGACATTTTCAGAAATGAACATACCCAGTATAGGCATGAAGGACACCTGCTATGTGAGTTAAGATGACTATTTTTTAAAATTGAATTTTAAAGAGTTATGTAATAGAACAGCCCTTGCGATTCACCTTACGTTATAATCCAAGAAGGACCTGGAAACGAGAGCAAAGAAGACTGTGCGATAAACAGATGCCATTTTAAGGAATATATTCTTTCTGTGATGCAATAGCATTGTGTGTCTAAGAAATTGCATTTTAAGCTCCACATTCAAATACAGATATCTAAGGAAATTGTTCTAGAAACAACTAACCTCTAAATATGGAAAGAGTGGGGACTGTGTGTTTTATTCATTGCTATAGTAGGTGCTAAGTAAGTTGTATTTAGTGTATAAACGGGTGTGAAAGGTTTTTTGGATGCAAGCATTGAGTATGTCTTTAAAAATTTAAACAACAGTTTATTGCATACCAGGGAATCTTAGTAGCAATCAAGGAAAAATCAAAGGTCTTGTTCTAATTTGGAAACTCTATTATGATACTGAAACATCCTCTTATTATGTGTGTAGTGGTTTGAATGTTGCCAAGACTATTTATTAGGGGTTCTTAACTTTGGCTACTTATTAATCAGTATTAAAAAAAATACTGATGTCTCCTTAAGAGTTATGATTTAATTGGTCTTCTGTGTGGTCCAGCCATTAGTTTGTGTGTGTGTGTGTGTGTGTGTGTGTGTGCGCTTTTTTAAAATTAAGGCATAATTGACATACAACATTATATTAGCTTCAGATGTATAACATGATTCAATATTTGTATATATTGCAAAATGATCGATATAAAAAGTGTAGTCTAGTAAGATCTCCTCTCTTAGTAATGCCATTTTTTTTTTTTTTTTTTTTGTGATATGCGGGCCTCTCACTGTTGTGGCCTCTCCCGTTGCGAAGCACAGGCTCCGGACGCGCAGGCTCAGTGGCCATGGCTCACGGGCCCAGCTGCTCAGCGGCATGTGGGATCTTCCCGGACCGGGGCACGAACCCGTGTCCCCTGCATCGGCAGGCGGATTCTCAACCACTGCGCCACCAGGGAAGCCCAGCAATGCCATTATTATTTCTTAAAAGTTCTCCCTGCTCCCCATTTATGATTGTACTGTGTAACCTGGTTTGAGAATTTTTGTGTTAAAGGGATAGTGTTATATGCTTACAGCTTGAATATTAATCATTAATGTCCATCCTCCTCATTATTAGTATATTTCCTCAGCATATTTTGTCTTAGGGAACAGAGTTCATATCCTCTCACGTTGCAGAATAGGAACGGGTCTTGGGTGACATTTACACAATATTTTTCTGTTGCTGTTGGACAGTTTTTTGTGATATAATTGGGGCTAATTCATTAGGCTCTAAATTTATCCTAAAGCTTTACCTTAAAATGTTTGATGAGGAGTCTATGAAATAGTGTCTATTTCCTATTTTTTTTAAAAAATGGAAAAGTAGGACTATTTAATTAAAGCATTACAGATAATAGTAAGTATGCTATTGAGACACGTTTGTATTAGGTAAAGTAATTTAAAAATTTCCTTTGAATTGTCTCATTTTGAACATATCATGACTAGTGATGTTTATAAATTGTATTTTCCACTGAGGACAAAATCACCATTTGTGGGAATTATGGGGATACAATGGTAGTCATGCCTTTCATTGATCTGTAAGACTCCTACAAATTTTGAATTGGTTAGTATGTTGGCAGATACTTCTAGAGTCTTCCATTTGCTAAAGTGTGAAGGATGAAAAATGTGGGTTGAAAGACTTTGACTTTGGGACTCCCCAACATGCTTTATCAAATGCCTCTTCCCACGCTCCAGGCATTTTCAGACTTCACCTCCTCCCAGTGTGTGTCTCAACTCTATATACCTGCTCGAGTCCTGGCAGGTGTGGTGCTCATTGCTAATATCTGTTAAACAAAAAGTGGTCACTGTCATGGCTTCTTGCCTTGTAATGTGGGTCATAAAAACAGCACCAAAACCCAAAACTAAACTAAATAAATAAGCCATTACAAGTCAAAGGAATGAGATATTAATTGACAGGAGCAGAAGTTGGTCTTTTGGGTCAAAGGCCACTTTAATTCAGTGGGCAGTCACCTCATCAGAGCTCCCTGTAATGATAGACCAAGGTATTTTGCAAGTGCTAATGTGACTCATTACATGATGTTTTTTTGACATTTGCACTCTGATTCACAGTTGTGGGATGAGGCCTGTAATAGACCAGTTTCCTCATGAAAGGAACCTTTCCTGGTGTAGGTGAGCATACCTGTTAAGAGATACAGCAATTTGTAAGTGTGTGTGTCTAATGAATCCTTGTAACTTAAAATGTTTCCAGAGACTATTGCCCTTAAAGAAGTCCCTGGAATATTTTTCATCTTTGTTAAAAAAATTGTCTCATCAACAAATATTGATTGAGCTGCTAATATGTACTGTTGGACACTGATGAACAAAATAAACTCATCCCCTACCTTTATGCTGCTTGTATTCTAGCTAAACTCTCAAGCAAAAAGTAGAAATATCTCTTGATTAACAACCACATTTAAATAATAATTTTATGTCCTTAAATCAACTGAAACTATAATATATGATTGTAAACTCTGATGGCAAGTATCTTATTTGATTTCTTTGTATATGTAAAGCACATAGTACGTAGTAGTCACACATAGGCATTCAATTAATGCTTGTTGAATGAATAAATCATTCCAAATGCTAAGTTGTTGTGAATGAGTTTTTAAAATTATAAAGTACTCTACAAATGAGATTATCCTTTCATGATTAACTATATAACTGCTTAATGGTCAACTTACTTATCTAAATATTCTGTCAATTTGGATGATGGATAAAATATCTCACCTAATAATTTGACTTACCAAATGTCTTGGGGTCAGTTAATTCGAGTCTGTCAGATGAATCCTCAGAACAGTATTTCATTAACAGTGTTTCCTTTTTAATGATTAAATGTTGGTTCATTCTCACTTAAGTAACTACCAGACTACCTACTCTAATGAAATAATATGAAACAATCTTAGGAATATGTAATAATACAAAGCATATTGACACATCCTCTGTTCACTTACACGTATTACATGATGTCACCATTCATTAAAAAAAAAATACTAAACATTTAAAAAGTTTTGGGTCACCATCCTTTATTTTTCATCTCCAAAGTTTCTTTAACAACTATTAACGACAGAAAGTGGAGGCTGGTATAACCTCCACAATTACAGTCCCTTTCAGGTTACTGCTGGCAAATCCAAGTCAGATGGTGGTGTTGTAACACCACTCTTTTCCTTCAGACCTTTCCTATGCACACCATATTCTCTGTTTGTATATGTGCTATGTTTGAGTGAACTGAGAGCAATTTCATATCACAGATGCTGTTCTGCTCTGCACTTGTGCATGTGTTCACCAAGAAGATTCTAGAAGATGGTGTCTGCCCTGGACTCTTCCACGGCTGTAGCCTCTTCAACCTCCTAAGCATTCTCACGCCCCCACTTCCTCCAACGCAATCTAAGATAGCTTCTGCTTAAGAATTTTAAGATCCTAATCAGATGATTTTGAATTGTTTTTTGAACTTAAAAGAGAATTTAGAAGTGCAGACACCACTGACATTGGGTATCTGTCTTTCACTGCAGTCACATCTTTCAGTTAGGAATTTTTGTTTCAAGGAGAAACCAACATAACAACAACAGCAAAACCAGGAGTGAAATAGAAAGACCCATCCAGAGCAACGCAGATTTACAAATGCTCCAACTTTCTTTTGAAGGGCTGGGGAAAATGGGATAAGTCTATCTGTTGTCAGTTTGCATATCTGTGGACTAAATATGTCCAATTTTTGTAAGGGAAAGAGAAAAATAAGCAGGAGGAATGGCAGTGGGGAGGGACTTCTTCCATGCATTCAATTATCTCTGTTTCCCACCAGAAGGCCTCTTATATGAGTATATACCTCAGGCAAATACTACGCCTGAGAGGTGAGTTTATTACGAAGGCCCCTCTTCTTGGAATGTGCTTATCTTTAGGAACAATTCTTGTGATGCCCTGGATGTTTCTCCTGTCCCAACTTCTTTCATACTGAATATAGTTCTTCAGTCTGTTCAGTGACTTATGCGACTTTTAAATACATGCTCTGAAATTTGGAACGTTTATATCCTGCCATTGCAAAATAATCTTCTGAATTGCTCTCACATATTTACTTAGATACACAACAACCTGGCAATCCCAATGATGTGGTAAAACACCTTTACTTTTAATTAAAAATGAATCTGACTTTTCATTTGGCGGTTAGCATTTCCCCTCTCTTCCAGGCAGGTTTTTCTTCTTCTTTATTTTCTTTCTCTCTTTGCACATGTTGATCCTTTTGAAAAATGAATGTTTGCCAAATCTAGTCTGAGTTGGAAGGGAAGGAGGGGGGAGGGTAGCTATGAGAAGTTCTGACCAAGAATGCTAGCAACTGATTTCCAGTCTAGAGGTAGGCTCTGTGCCTGGTGAAGCAATTAAATTACAATTACACTGATTGATATTATAAATCAGAGTTTGGGAAAATGAGTTTGGGGGACTTGTGATACCTAGACTCATTTTTATTTTTCTGTTGGATCTTAGGGGAAAAAAAATCAGCATGTGTGGAAGATAAGAATTGTTTCTTCCTCAAGGGTAACCAATTTTTACTTGTAACTCTATGCTGTGCTCTAGAGACAGGAAGCAAATTCATAACCTTGATCATTTCTTCTAAAATGTAGAGAGAAAAACTGTAGTATCCTTTATCTAGGATATGTTTAATAAATGCAGAGGAGAAATTTTTTTATCTCCAAGTAATTGACTTGGAATTGCACCAATGGCCAAAAAATTCTTAGTTTGGTTTGTATATGAAATCAACAGTTTCAAAAATGTTAGTGGTTTCAACCATTTCTTACTGAAACGATATTCTTTCACCTCCTTTCAACCTGCCCTACTGCTATCCATGGGATAGCGATGCTATAGACGTATTCCATGTACGTCAGTATTTGGGTCTGCTACTGTGGTATCCTACCTGGCTATTAATAAAGTGTTTTCAGTAGGGCAAATATTCAACAGCGTCATCAAGTTTGCAGTGAGTTTGTATAAGAAAAATTATGCAGACAATAAGATTCCACAATCCCTTTTGGTATCTTGCCCTCAACAATAAATTGTAGATTTATGAGAAATATGGCTTCGCTCTAGACACTCAGAGGAAATACTTAAAAAGAAATTAAATAAGAAACTGGGCGCCTCTAGGTAGAGTAAAGGAAAAACATTAAAATTTCATAATAGTTTGAAAATTTGCTCGATAAATCTGCAACTGGTATCAGAATACTATCCCAGACAATGAAAGTACTGTGAGCCCTAAGGTTAAGGGAGAGCTTGTAAGGAAAATTATAGCTGCACAAAAACGTTGTAGACTTCCAAATTTTAAAGGCATTAAACATTAAGGATAAACACCTACTTTGCTCATTTCCCCGGATTAAGTATGGTATTTTAGAAAGGTGTGCACTTTCCCCATTATACCCATCAGATTTTGAAAACACAAATTTCAATCTGCATATGTAGTCATGAAGAATATTTGACTTGTGTTTATTTGCATGGGTCAAGGCAAATCAAAGTACTAAGTACAACTTATGGGAAATATCTAATTTGTAAGTCAGTTTACATTTCAACTGAAATGACTTGAAAGTTGAGAATCATGACACCATATCTTAGGCTACTTTTATTTCAAATACACTGAGTTAACAAGAGAAATATGAATACACTTTTCTGCTTAAAATTTTGATGTTTAAAGATCATTATACCTGGGCTATCTCATCACCATTATGGAATTGTTATAACTACTGCTTTGGGAGCTAGAATATATTTACTGGTGGTGAATTCTCTACTGTATTTTATTCTAAAGAGATCTGGCTGTCATTAACAAACAACAAATTAACCTCAATTTATGACGCTTCCTTTTATTTTTCAAGAAGTAAGCTTTAATAACATATAAAAACTAGAAATAACCTCAAATACAGAACGGAGACATCTCATGTTAATTCTGCCACAACCTGAGACTTAATGTAGAAGTGTATTAAGTGTGTACTATTAAAAGAAAGATCTGAAAGGGTCCTCTATAAAATTGGTGACCAAATTTCCAATCTGCCGCTTGAAAACTGGCTTTATCCCCCCCAGAACTTATATGCTCCATGCATCACTGTGCTGTGTCAGATGCGTGCCTATAAAATTGCGAAAATGAAGTCTTTTCTGGTAGCAAAGGGGTTAAGTTCCTTTTGCTTTACCAGTTTCAAATTACAATGAGAAGCCTCTTCTTTCCCAGCAGGGTTGTGCTTACATTACTCTTTAGATCTCCCTTGAAGAGGGCTGGTATATTTGTGTCTGCTGGAGGTGGAATTAACAGTAAGAAGGAGAAAGAGAGTGAAGGGACTTTCAGGAAGGTTTGCAAGTAAATTCAGGAAAACACATTGACTTGAATAGTACAACCTTGAGTCTTGTTTTACACTAAGACGACACAAAAGATGTTAAAGTTATCACCAAGCTGCCGGACAAATATATATTCCAACACCAAGGTGCAGATCAACATAGATCTGTGATTCAGAAATCAGGATTTGTCTTGGAAAGAGCTCAAGGGTTGAGAAGAACTCAAGAGCAAGTGAAGATCACTTTGGGAACTACAGTTTATTAGAAGATCAACTTCCGTTCATTCAAATACCAAAGGCCTGATTATCATATATTGATATAGGAATGCATAGGTCATCTGATCAAATAATATTAGCCGTCTTCTGCTCTATCCATGCAGCAAAAACTCTTAACAACTGTGGATAACTGGAAATCTGAGTTTCAGCTTTCTTAGAAATAACTACTCTTGACATATTCCAATATATTGAAAATAGGGCAGGAAAATCAATGAGGATGTGTGTTCAGAAATGTCACTGTCATGAAGAATAGGTAAATTTATTTTTCAGCTACTGGGGAAATATACCTCTTAAGAACTTAGATTTTTTTTTTTTTTTTTTTGGTAAGAGGACAAGACGACTAAAAAATATCAACTTTTGCTTTTGGATAAAAATGCATCTGACTGTATTTTTACTTAGGGGTATTGTGGGTTTCCTCTGGAGCTGCTGGGTTCTAGTGGGTTCTGCAAAAGGAAGTTTGGGAGACAATCATGTCCACTCCAGTTTTATTTATAGAAGACTACGGAACCACGAAAGACGGGAAATACAGAGGGAAATTCTTTCTATCTTGGGTTTGCCTCACAGACCCAGACCATTTTCACCTGGAAAACAAGCTTCCTCTGCACCTCTCTTTATGCTGGACCTGTACAACGCCATGGCCAGTGAGGAGAACCCCGAGGAGCCGGAGTACTCTGTGAGGGCATCCCTGGCAGCAGAGACCAGGGGAGCCAGGAAGGGCTCCCCAGCCTCTCCCAATGGGTACCCTCGCCGCATCCAGTTGTCTCGAACGACTCCCCTGACCACCCAGAGTCCTCCTCTAGCCAGCCTACATGATGCCAACTTTCTGAATGATGCTGACATGGTCATGAGCTTTGTCAATTTAGGTATGTTGTTCGTTTATTTGTTAATCTATGTTATTGCAAAGTGGACGTTTTCCTAATGGTAAAGTAGCTGCCTGGTAGGTGGTCATGTTTATATAAAGTCATTTTCTATAACTCTCCTCTCCAGCTTCTGTTTCCTTTCTTTCATTGACATAAAATAAGATTTTGCCTTAGGCAACAAAGTCATATGTATATATATATATTTTTTTAATATAAAAAGCTAAAATTAAACACATGGTTTGGGTAAATTTGGGTCTTTTCACATCTTGTTAAAATGTCAACTTTGCTTAAATGTATGAATAAACAGGCCATAGTTTAAAAAAAGGAGAATTTATGAGGATAGCTAAGCTATGGGCAAAATAATAATCATAGTAATAATAATAATGATGATGCAAGTATTTACAGATGGAAAAGTAAAAGCGACATTCTGGACCATTTTTTGGTTAATAATTTAAAAGACATATAAGTGTAATTTATATGTCACTTAAGAACTCTCATTTTAGTGAGGAAACTACTATGAAAATATTGATGTGAAATTAATTAAGTTCAAATAATATTGTAAAAGATTACTATCAAAGACTTTCAGGGATAGATTATGAAATCCTGTGAAAAATGTTTTGGAAAAGAAGTTTCAATCTAACATTTTTTAACTGTAATGATTAAAATATATTATATTTCTTTGATTTTTTTTCAGAGGCAAGAGAAATGTAAAACATGTTATGATGCTTTACCTATACAAAACTTTCCTTGTCATTTAAGATAAAAAAATTTCAATTAAAAATTCTTTAATTAGCAGTATGGTTAGAGAATAATTTTAAAAATTATGTTTTAGTGCTGATACTGACAATACCTAAAAAATTGTTATTGACAATATCAAATGATAAGTTAGTGCCCAGTATTTCATCTTGCAATAATATTAAAGAGTCACCACTTTAAAATGATTTTACAGTGGCTGTAATTTTCTTTAAATTTTTTAGTAGTGACTGAAGGTGAAAATTTACTATCTTTAAACATTCAAAAAAAACCACATAGAGTGTATTTATTTTTGAAGACAAAACTTAATCAATACATTTAATCAACTCTAATGTTAGAACTTTTTAAACTTTATTTTAAAAGTGCAATCTGCTTGGACTTAAAATTGACATGTTTTATTATACACTTAATTTAAAACTTCCTCAAATAATATCTCAAAAAATATTCTTTGAAAAGTCAAATAGCAACAAATCTTAATAACACATGATGCTTTTATAATATGTGTTGCTTAATATGCCCTGCTCATTTGCTCTGAGCAATCCTAGCAGGAAGGATAAGGTGCCTAATAAATCATATGTTTCACGTTACAGGAGACAAAGCTCTCATTATAAGTTTTAGTAAGTCATCGTTGGTTGCCTTAATCGGGTGTCCTGGGGGCCTTTTCTTCTACATGTAATTAACAGGTTCCTTTGGAACTTTCAAGCCATTAAAATATATCTTAATTCTAAATTAGTTTGATTGCTTTTTCTTCATGAGTGGCATGCAAACGTGACTCATGGTATGTTCGGATTTGTAGCAATTTCTCAAGCTTATTCAATAATTTAAGTTAGTTTTAATATTTTCATAGAAAAATGCAATTTAGCATGATTTACATATTCATAAAATAAATCACTGAAAAAATCAGTTCAGGTCATCTAAAATCTGACAGAAAAGAATGTGTTATGTTATGTACTTTATAAAACAATAGCTCAGTCATGAATCTTTTCTAATAATATATTAAAATTGAATACTTTGATCATTCACAAGAGAGTGTATTTGTTTTTTCAGAAAGGAATGAAGTATAATTTTTGAACCCGTGCACCATTGTTCTTTATAAATCTACATAGAATAAGAAAGCCAAAATCAATAATAAACAGTTTTATTCAAGGACTTTTAGGACCATTTTTATAATTAAAGAATACTTATATTTTTAAATCAGTAGACTTTTGGTTATTTGTTTGGATTATAATAACAAAGCAGTTTATTAACTATACCTTGAAATATATTCATTTTATACTAGAGAAACAATACTGGATATAAGCTTCAGAAAAATTTTATTTATTTATTTATTCTTATCATGCCTAACTTGCTGAGTAGCGATTTATCTTCAATAATAGACCGTATTGTTTTCTCCTTACTTAATAATTCCAAACAAAATGTCTCACATGAAATTACTGAAAAATTGATTGTGATACTAAGTGAGTTTTTCCTAGTAGTCTCTGAGGAAAATTGAACCACAGTTTTATTTTATTATTTTTAGACCATGCCTTCTAATATGTCCAAAGCTTATAGTCAATCACTACTTAGTAAAAAGCTTTAACTTCTATATTTCTTCCATAATAAATTAGGTCAAAGTATACTTAGAAAAGGTAAGAGTGTAATATCATTATTAACACTGCTAAGAATTTCAGTGCTTCTTACTGTAAAATTCATTAACCGATATTATCTGAAACTTTTTTCACTTTCTGTAAGACTCAAGAGGATTTTATTTTATTTTTTTAGTATCTTAAAAGATATGTATATAGTGGAGATTGAGGGCAAATGATCAAATTAGCAAGAGGCAAGGGATTTGTATTGAGGAAGTCAGCTGATATTTAAAAATGTGAAAAGAATCTGTTGACATTTCCCATAACAAGTTGAATTATATAAAATGGATATAGTAGCATCCTTGTTATTAATGCCTGCCTGTGTCATTTTCAAGTCAAATAATGGATTTTCTACAATTATCTTGTCATTCAGAAAGACACTTTTTCCAGCATAAGTTTTGCTCACCAAGAACAATTAAATTTAATTCAAACTCTGAATCATATTTAACAAAATATCTATTTTTTTAAATTTCAGATGAGATTAGTTTTATGTTCATAAGCAAAAAATGAGTAGAATTTACTATAAGAAAAAATAAAATGTGAATAAATTGCCTCAAGGCCAATGTAAACAACTAAATTTGAAACCAAACACATTATTCTAACCTTTAAATTATTTTAGTAATTTGTTCATTTTGAAGAAACAAATATTAATTATTAATTGTGTGAAGAGAAACTTTCCGCCTTATTTTATTCATTATTCTTAGACCAACTTTTGTCAGTCTCATAGTCTATAGCTTTTACAGATTGACTTCTCTGCTTTCTCCCTAAAACTAATGAATATCAGTGGAATTTTGCTTAGTCAATTCCACATTATTTAGTTAGTAACAAAAATATTTTTCTGGTAAATTTTTTCTTTTTCAAAAATGTTAAGGGTTAGTTTATATATCAAATACCTTTGCAAATGAAAAGAATGATGAGGTAAGTTGCTTGCAATATTTAAGCATATCTCTAGTTTACATAAACAAGTAGTGTATTTCTAAGATCTTTTAGTTAGAAACCAATTTGATTACTTGGTGATCATAAAATTAAAATGACATAACATTGTAGATGTTTTAGAGGAAATTACAAAAATCAGTCAACATAGTAAATTCACTTTTGTATTATTCTTTGTCTACATGTATTTCCCTGATAAAGAACTTCGGGTTTATTAATGGGCTTTGATCAGTTGGCTTGGAGTCAAATACTCAGATACAATTCAAGAATGTATATTCATTCTCAAGCATAAAAGTATAAAAATGTGATGCTTACATTTTTTCATGTTTTATGACAACATATTTAACATGTTAAGGTATGAAATAGAAAAAAATGCTTAAACCCTTCTCTCCTACTTCCCCCAATCATTGAACTCCCTTGGTATTGGAAGAAAAAAAAAATGCTTATGCCCTCAGTTGACAGCTTTGAAAGACATCTTTGATATTTATTGTTGGTTTTGGCTGACTCAAGTGCCCAGTGCAGAGGAATTTATACACAGATCTACCTAAAGATGCCTATCTATGTAGTCTCTCCAACAGGGTTATTAACACTTGTTTAACATAAACACACCTATAAACACACACACACATTTTTTTTTTTGAGGAAAGGGGGATGGGATGGAAGGAAAGATGATCTAAAACCATTATAGTATGTATTCATGGATTATGCGTGGAATCACAAACGGTAATACTGGGTAAAGCTATCATTCTTTACAACTTTTCACTTTTGAAGAGAAAAGAAGTTACTTAGGGTGGAGACCTTTTCCTCTCTTCTTCATCAGCCCTTGGCATTCATGAACGCACCCCAAGGGGATTCTCGTTCTTCTCTAAAGCTATGTCCTTGCTGATTGATGGGCATGGCTGCAGAGATAGTTATAATCATAGTTTAATTGGAAGTTTTTTGCACGTTTGAATGGTCACTCACAAATTGCTAGTTTTATAAGTTTAATCAGAAGTCATGGCCGGAGAGAAGAAGGTATGATAACACCTGTAGAAGGGCTTGGGGCTGCTCACCCACCATTTCCAGCTCCTTCCCTT
Source organism: Kogia breviceps (assembly GCF_026419965.1). Taxonomy (NCBI): domain Eukaryota; kingdom Metazoa; phylum Chordata; class Mammalia; order Artiodactyla; family Physeteridae; genus Kogia; species Kogia breviceps. Next base: position 65,451,348 of record NC_081319.1, read on the forward strand.
TCATTCTTCCATTTTTGCAATATGACTTCTCTCTCTCCTCCCCACCTCCAGCCCCTCCCATTTGTTGGCCTTTCCTCTGTAGTTCTAAGGCCTCTCCAGCTTCAGGCTTTCTTGGCATCCCTCTCCTGACTGCCCCCGCCCTTCCTGGGGTCTGCCTTTGGTCCTTGTTTCTTCGTGGCTGAAGGCTTAGATGAGCTGAAAATCAATTCGTCACAGCTCCATCACTGAGGTACAGTCTCCTGTTTTCTCTCTGTTGAGAAGGAAAAGGTTATGATGGGCCCATTGCAGCCTCCACCCATCAGGAGAAAAGCTCCCCAGGGCATCAGAACCTCTCTGGCTGTTGCATCCCCTTTAACTGTTTCTCTACCATCCCTTTCATCTTTGCCTCCTCACCTCTCCCCGAGGATCCCATGGACTGAATTTAATTGTTTTCACCATTCCTATTTTATAACAGTATTAAAATTTAAAAGGGGAAATTTCAAGGGCACGTTAAAAAAAAAGGGGGGGGGGAACGCACCACTGAACAAAAATAACACTAATCAAAAATGCGATCCATTTTTGGTTTATAAAACCCATTGGCTAATAGAATTTTTATGAAACACTCATGGCATGTCTGTAAAGAAATGAGGATTTTCTTTGTTAAGCTGAAGAGAGATGTTGAGAGAGCATAAAGAGATCAAGAGTAACGGTTGAAGACAGAGAACAATGAGGATGAGATGGAGAGAGAAAAAGTATTTTTTAAAGCCCTGGAAAGGAGGAAGATGAATGGAATGAGTGTTAGGGGCCTCGCAGGTGGAGGCTTTGGGGAAACCCTCTGTCTACCTCATCCTGACACTGCTGCTAGTACCACTTCCCCAGCCACATCGGCTCCAGGGGGAAATCCTTTCATCTTTCCGGACTGAAACACCAAAGCGGGGCAAAGAGAGGGGACGCTCTCAGTGTGCGTGTACAAGGAGCACACAGACGGGCTACTCACATTTACAGTCATAAATAATGTAGTAACTCAGCTTGAAAAAACCATAGGTTAAAGGAAGAGGTTTCCCTGATGCAGAGAGGGGCTGAGATCAGAGGAGCCACTGAAAGGGTGGGAGGGAAACAATGCATCCCTTGTTCTAGGGAATATTTATGAGTGCTTCTTTGCACCTTCAGTTCATATTTTATAGGCTGGGCTGTGGGGTTTCCCCATTTGCTCATCTCTTAAAATAATACCCTTGGCTAAGATATCCTTTAAAATACACCAGTCAGCCCTGACAACTGGCTCATTTATTTGGAAGGAGAAGGAAGCTGTTGTGATGTTGATGTCTAACGGGAATGTTTAAGATCCAGTCATGGAGCTTAAAATTACGACAGTGTGATAAAAATCATAGTGGGAGTATTCACCTGCCTTTTTTGGAGATGTTTACAAGAATCTACTTAACCAAGTAGTAACCCCAGGTTTGTAGGAGTCCTATCTAAATGGCTGTGATAAAATGATAATCTAATAAGGTAGAAACAAAATCTGTTAAAGTGTATAATGTTTAAAATGAGCAAAAAAAGTCATTCGTAGATTTGTAAGAAGATTCTTTAGTGGTTTTGGGAGAAAGGGAAATAACAACAAACCTTCATAACCAAAGAAAGTACATATCTACACTTGGAAGGCAGTGAATTACATACACATTATACAAAATGTAGAAACCCAGACCTTGTGTAATGTTAAATTGTTTGATCGGTATAGAAATGAAACAAAGGTTTAATTATTTTATAATTATTTTATAATTTCTAAGATGATGAAGATCCCTTTCATTTTACTTTTCATAAACAATGGAGTCTTGGGGCTTGCCTTACAAAAACAACCCTGCGTTTTAGAAATAAATACATCTAATTACATTATCTCTTACATATTGTGTTTATTTAACTTCTTTCTGGAGGTAAATAACAATTTTATTGTTCTTGTAGTTTAACAGCTTTCCTTAAGTTGTTTGCAATAAAGAAAATAGTTTAAAGAGGTTAGATGCAAATCTCACTTAGATTTTATGCAGGCCTATGAAACATGTCAACATCAAAAGATTTATTAACATTTACAGATCCCTTCAGCTATGCTGTCCTGATATGAGAGATTCAATATTATTTGTTGTACACAGATTTCCTGTCCTCAGTGAAACTTTGCTATTAGCCTTCCTATAGAGGGAGAGGCAGTCTATTTTCAGAATTCTGAGTCCATGGCATATTTACTGCTCAAACGGCTTTAAGATTTAATTATAAATGAAACCTAATTGCACAGTAGCATAGAAGAAGACAGCATGCATGGATCAGGATCCCATAGTCTACACTTTCTTGCTGGGTGTCCTTGGGCAAATTACATCTCACTGTGCCTCTCATTCCTTGACTAAGAAGTGCTGATGATAATAATACCACCTTCTTCCTTGGGTACTGAGAGGATTAAATGAGTTAATCACATACAATTTTAAGAAGAGTATTTGGAACCTGGTGAGACCTCTTGAGATGGCCGTTATTGTTACTGGAATTTCATTTGTAGCCAACATCTGTACCACATTTGCAGGAGTAGCTAAATAATTCGTGGAGCCCAATGTAAAATGGAAATGTGGGGCCACTTGTTTAAGAGTTATCAAGAATTCCAAGATGGTGGCAGCAGGATATTAGACCCAATGTGGGACCCTCTTGAGTACATATTTGATGACATGTTACACTAGCAGGAATCAAGCCCTATTCATCCTTTTCTTATCCCCAGTGGAAAGAGACAACATGCACAAAGTGCATCATTTGAGGAGAGTTTAATTAATGCTATAATATTTCTAATGTTATAGGTGATGCTTTCTGGAAAAACTGGAGATAATGCAGAATGTGGAAAAATAGGGGAGCCTTCTCTCATGACTCCTATAGGATAGGACGGGAGCAGAGACAGTTACCAGAAAGCTTAGAGGAGGACTGTAGAGGGAAGGCACCCTGACGGGGACAGTGGCCTTTGTGAGAGCGATGCCAGGCAACCAACCCTTATGGACTCAGCAGGGAGGTAGGTCAAGCAGTAAATACCCAGGCCTTACTTTTCTGCTGTCTTTCCCATTGGCTGATCTTCACTGAAAGCCAAGGGCCATGGAGCCCATTGGATCAGCTACTGAAAAGGCAGCCTCTCCATGTAGAGAGCTGAGCAGAGAAACAGGGAGAGTGTATATTGAGGCATCAACTGAAGATATTGGGGACAAATGGATAAATGCATATTGAGTGTTTAGTCAACAAGAGTTCTAGAATCACTTCAATTTCAGTGCAAGTTACTGATAGGTATGTTAATCATTGTCCTGGTGAATTTATTACAAAATTTAAGAGATAATCATAATATAGTGTAAGAACTAATTATGTCACAAGTTGGTGAAGTGGCAAAAACAGGCATGGCATGCTGAAAAAAAATTCTTAAATTGTATCTGGATCAGTAATTTCACATGATATATTAAAACTGTTTTAGAGCAAACAGAAATTAGAAACAAAACCCACAATACAAACAGCAGATACCATTGCCAATCACAAAACTCAGTAGAGAAAGCACTAGAATATACACAGATTCGTAGGGCAAATATAAAGGGCAATATGTGTTTTCAATCTCTAGGCCTGTTGATTCTCAATTCTATGTCATTCTTCCTGAAATGACCCGTGACTGTGTGTTAAAGTTTTGTGAATTCTGAGTGGAACCATATAAAATTCTCCACAGTGCATGTTGCAGGTAAAAATCATTGCAGGTGCAAGCAAATTCGGATGATTGTCTTTCTTCTTTGCTACCTTTCCTCTCCCCTAGCAGAGTCTCTGTGACTCACAGATGTGGAATTTCATGGGGAAGCAGGTGTGTCTGCTGTTTAGTTCTCATAAATAACCAACCTCTAAGCCTCGAGGCCAGAGCCATTCTCCTACCCTTTAATCCCAGAGGAGCTTTGAGTAGAACAGCTTCTTTCCAGCATAAACTCTGTTCCCCTTCAAAGCTTTGAAGGATGGAAATTTTAACCTGCTTTTACTTCTATAATGATCAAAAGCAGAGGAAAGGTGAGTTCGACTTGGAAATGTTGTAGGCTCCTCTGCAAATAACTTTGATGCAGACATTGAAGGCTCATTTAGTGAGGAAGAGGTGAAGGTCATCAATTCTATAAGCCTTATGGTTAATATTTTGTAGATGTTTTCTTTGCTTAGAGTGAGGAGGGGTTATTTGGTTCTCTTACCCTCTCAGGAGGGTTTAAGTGTAAGGGTTTTGGAGTCACAGCGGTTGGAATATCAGCTTTGCATTAACACCTGCATATCTTTGAACAAACTAGTTCACTTCGTGGGACTGTTCCCTCATCTGTAAAGTGGAGATCATAACACAGAATTGTAGTTAGGACTTAATAAGGCAAGGGTATAGGTCTTTGAGCAGACATGAGCAAAGGATGCAGTTAACGATCCCTATTGTTATTATAATTCCTTCTACTAGAGGAAGATCCATGCTGTTCTAATGCTTGAGTTGGTGTTTTACGCCCAGTGCACCAGACGTTGTCAGATAATTTTCTATCTGAAACTGTGGAACATTATGCACATGACTTTTGCTCCATCCAAAAGAAAATGAACTTGAATTTCAGGGACTCTGTCTTCAAATTGGTCAGTTGATGGACTCTGCTCTCTCCTTGGGGTGTCCAAGAAAAGGTCAGTCCACGACCCAGCCTTTGGGTAACTGTGGGGCTTCCCTGTGATCCCCCGAAGGCAACACTTTCTGTGAGTTGCAGCTGAAAGGTGCTTTTCAATGACTTTTGGTCCCTTTCCTAGAACCAACCCAACATTCTACTTTAGTTCCAGATATTACCTGTACCATTTCTTTGCTTGTTATGGAGAAGGGGAAACTGATGGCAGGCCAAAGTAATAATATAGAATTAGAAAACATGTGGTGGTGAAGGCTGGGCATTCTCTAAAAGACCCTTTTGGAAGACAGGAAGAAAAAATCTTGAGTTCGAAAGCTTATTTTCAGAAGCCAGCTTGTGGGTTTTTTTGTTTTAATTTTGCAAAAAGTTGATTCATGATGAAAATATCGGTGAATAAACTCCTGAACTCTAAAAGAGGAAAGCCACTCTGTTCAAATAATCATTCAATCCTGGCACTTTTAGTGTTGTCTGTTAATCAGATCATGTTTGAATTTATGATTTTCTAATTTGTAGCTGTTCTCATTACTATTTGTATTATGATTATTATCATTTTGTTTCTATTTCAAACAATTCGGCCTTAAGCATTTTGACTTTCTTAGACTATTTCTTTGGGTTTTTCTTCTTTTTTTCAGATGACAGATCTTTTTATTAATTTTCCTGAATTGCTTCTTGTTATAATATTTTAAAGCAGGATGGGAATTTATGAGTTTTATCCAAAAAGTCACGCAAAAGGCCATGCATGAACTGTGGACCTCTTCTGATTACAGTATCCATATTGTAAAGTCATGTAAAGACTTATGATATTTCCTAATACGTTGAGTGGGAAAATATGGATTTATTATTTTTTCATTTTTTGATAACATGCTAAAGATAAGTCATTATGATGCTCTTTGCTAAAGTTTTCATTGTGGTGAGTGAAGTTCTTAAACTAAAATATAGATTCCAAAATTTATTGACATGTTCAAATCAACAATTAGGATTTTTTTGTTCCATACTGCCATATCAGACACAGTTAGCATTTTACAGTTATTTACTTGGAGGAAGAATTTATCAGAATGAAGCAAGCTGTTTATCGTTGTTTTTTTGTGTGTGTATGTGATACATTTAAAGTATATGACATTGTCACATAATTTAAATGATAATATAGTTGTAGCAACAATGACAACAATTAAATATAATTCCTGTGCCGGGAACTGGACTAAGTGATTTACATGCATTATTTTAGTTAATCTGTGTCTCAGTTTTATGGGTAAATATTTTTCTGTTCCCTTTTATTGGTGTGAAAATTGAGACTCATCAGAGGTTAAATAACTAACAAAGGTCACCAACCTGCTACATGGCAGAATCAGTACTGGAACCCCGATCTGTCTGGCTATACATTTTTTTGTTCTTTGTCACTACCCTTTAGCTAGGTAACCTACTTTTGAAATATACAGACAGCAGTGCAACTTCCAACAACAATAATCATCATTTTCACTTTTGTACATCCCTTTAGCATCCAGCACTCAGGGAAGAGGATATGACCCCACAATACAAATCTGTGAGCACTGGAGATCTGAAAGGTCATTCATTCAGTCATTGGGCAAATGGAACTGACTACCTACTATTGGGTCAGGCACTGTGGATAGACTCTGCCTGTCCCACTGCCAAGATCACAGGGCAAGAGGAGCCAGGTCCAGGCCCAGAGTCCCTGATTCTTGTGCCAGGATTCTTTTGCTCAATGTCACCAACTTTCAAGAAATCACACAAAAATTCCAGCACCAAGTAAAAAGAAAAGCACTAACAAACATTATCTAAAAGAATGTGTTGCTTTGTTGTTGAAGTAACTAGGCAGAATTAATCTCTTGTGTGCAGAGAATATAGTTTTCAAACCTAAATTTCTTTAAAGACAATTTTTTTAAAAAAGCTTCTTACCAGCAAACAGAACCTAAAGAAGCCTGTTAGTCCAAAAAGCATAAGGCAGAGGTAGAACCAATCTTCAGCAAAGCTTAGGGACTCTGAAACCTGCTGTGTAGCGGGTAGAACTTTGCCAATAGAAGATATTTCCCCTAAAATCACTAGGTGATTTTAGGGGAAATATCTCAAAGGAAGATTCACATTTTACACTGCGTGCTTACTGCACGTTCCAGACCTAAGTGTGGCTTAAACATTCATTATTTATTTGTGCTGTACTTAGAAAATAGGGGTAAAGGTCATACAATTTTTCAACTTTAAGTTATTTGATCTGTCTAAATCTTGACCCCAGACCCTAACTTACTTCTTCATTTGTGTGCTAACAAGCTGGTGTTCAGTGTCTCCTTTGTCACTGTACACACTGCACGTGATGTGGATTCAGGATATAATGAGTCATTGAAGACACATTTTATCATGTAGGGAATAACAGAGAATTTCAAGAATTGGTATACAGACCTCTTGGATACATGTCTTTGAATCTACTCAGGATCCTGAGCATTAGACCATTATTACTTCAACTTGATTGTTGAGAAACATTGACAAATATTTTACCACTGTTTTACTCTTTACCAACAATCTGCTGTGATTGTGAAATGAACTTATACAGAAAAATGTGGATCTAAGTCTCCTGGGGCACTATGCCCCTGGCTGGTGTTTACCTGTGAGTTCATATCAACAAACAACACATCATCAAAGTGAAATGATAAAAGAAGCCCTTAAGATTTATAATGATTTCTGCTCTACTGAAATTCACTGTCTTCCACAGCTAACACTTATTTGGTGCTTATAAATTACCAGAGTGCTAATAGCATTTCAAGTGCTAACATTTAATTCCCGCAAAATTACCCTATTTTACAGATGAGGAAACTGAGACCCAGAGATGTTAAGGCATTGGTCCGAAGTACTACATCTTGTAAGAGGAGGAACTGGATTCAGAATCTAAGCTGCTCCCTGCTGTACTGTGTTGCCTTTGTAGATGCTGTTGGGAAGACTGTTGGTTGGGACATGGTTTGAATTCTAACAAGTTCTATATATTTTACCAACATTTCCCATATTGGATTTGGAATATTTGTACTTCATTAGTAATGCTTTACATTTTAGGGAAAAAAAATTTCTAGTGATGAATTTACCAAGAGCGTTATCCCTGGAGTTGGGCTCCTCCAGGCCTTCTTCTGAACTGCAATGTTTTGGCCTTCTGAAAGAGGCAAATCCTCATAATACTCACAAGGCAGAGGGAGGCAAGCATTTTGAAGACATCGGTGATACTGACCTTTTTGCCATGCAACCAGCTGGTCAGTAATGAGGAATGAAAAGGGGATTTGTGTTGATTCCCACCTTCAAAAGACGGACTTGGGATGAACAGGAGTAATATTTGGCAAACTAGAAAAGAGGTAGAGTTTCAAAGTTGCAAACAGTAATAGGCCTCAAAAACAATGGTTGGAGGTTGGAATAAATAATCGTGAGTTCATTTGGATGCTGGAAAACTACCAAAGTGCTGGCCAGTGTAGAAGGACACATAAGAGGGCTGCCCTGCACCTAAGGATGAGTGTCTTGTCACAGCTTTTCTGACGCAATCCTGGACTGGTCAGTGAATGTCATGAGATACCTACTAGACTAGAAGTTTGGGCTACAGGACCATCTACCTACAAGTGAGGAAATTCCTGCTGTTGCAGATAGGAACTCTGACAGCTAGCCTCTGCTCCATCCTGCTAGTTGTGGCTGAAGTCTCCTCCGTATGCTATATAACACTGAACACTCCACACTGAATACATATCTCTTGATCTGTAGCAGCTACAGCCCTAATCTCTTGCACGTGTGAAGTGAGTGCCTTTCATATAACTCACTCATTGCCCCTATATCACACCAAAGTTAAATCTATTATTTCTGCTCCTCATGTATTTTATAAATTAAAAGCTAAGACCTTGGGATAATTAATTTTTTTTTCCAAGAGAAAGTATTTCTGGGATGAAGTGTTTGAGGGCAGCTGCCCTCAGTTTCAGCTGCCCTCAGCCTCAATACGAAGCCAAGAAATCAAAAAGGGCTTGTAAAAAGCAGGGATGATTGTTCATGTATCAACTCTTAGCAAAATGCCTGAGGACTAATTTCTGCTTTGAAAAGCAAGTCAAGCAGTAGCTGCAGAGTAAAGATGAGCATCTAAGATGGCACCTGTTTCTTTTTAAAAATTCTGTTTTCTCTCTCTCTCTTCTTCCCTTTACCTAACTGCTCCTACCCAATCAACCCATGGCCTGATTGTAATGTAAGGGGAAGTGTGAATGATCTCAATATCTGACTTCTAAACATTTAGACTGAGATGTACTTAGAAGGTCAGAAGATAAAATTATTGTTTATGAATGGATCAAAAATCATATTTAACTTTAATTCCACTAACTTCATTGACATATAATAACTCAAGCCCATGCTGAATCATGATTGTTTAAATTCCTTGGGCACTTTCAATCACTGACTCTTTTTAATCAGAATTCTTAGTATTTGTAAGGTGATTTCATCAAAAGAATTTCAAGTCCTTCTAAGGAGTAAATCTGAAATTTTATAGTCAAATAAATTTGAAGGATGCTGAGAAACAGTAATTAAATAGGGTTTGATATTTCCAAGAGGAGACCTCTCAGTATCTTTATTACACTAATGGGCATGGTGAATCTCTGCAAGGAGGATGTGGGTTATAGGGTTTTCTGTGCACGCTGGACACTGGAACTCTTCTGACAGAGCACCATGGGTACCTGGGGTTACAGGGAACTAACTCTGACAAAAGCTCTTCCACGTGGAAATCCTATTATATAAAAGCCATTTTGGAAATACGGTAAGCAGAGCATTATGATAAGCTAATTTGCTGACATCATGGCCACTTTATTTCCAAAATTAAAAAGAAGCAGGAAATAAAGACTCAGACGTAGAGAACGAACTTGAGGACACGGAGGGGAAGGGGAAGCTCGGACAAAGTGAGAGAGTAGCATTGACATATATACACTACCAAATTTAAAATGGATGGCTAGTGGGAAGGCTGCTGCATAGCACAGGGAGATCAGCACGATGCTTTGTGACCACCTAGAGGGGTGGGATAGGGAGGGTGGGAGGGAGGCTCAAGAGGGAGGGGATATGGGGAATATATGTATACATATAGCTGATTCACTGTGTTATACAACAGAAACTAACACAACATTGTAAAGCAATTAAACTCCAATAGAGATATTTTTTTAAAAGAAATTTAAAAAAAGAAAAAATCCATGACATTAAGAAAAACTAAAGAGGAACAATTGAAATTATTTTTGATAATATATTTTCCTTAATCCAATATATCCAAATGTTACTGTTTCAATATGTACTCAATATAACAAAGTTAATGAGATATTAAAAAAAGAAGGAAAAAGTTTAAATTCTATTAGCTAGAATGACCATTGTTTATATTTTTATATATTTTTTTCCATACTTTTCAAAAAAAAATTTTTTTTTTTTTTTTTTTCGGTATGCGGGCCTCTCCCTGCTGTGGTCTCTCCCGTTGCGGAGCACAGGCTCCAGACGCGCAGGCCCAGTGGCCATGGCTCACGGGCCCAGCCACTCCGTGGCATGTGGGATCTTCCCGGACCGGGGCACGAACCCGCGGCCCCTGCATCAGCAGGCGGATTCTCAACCACTGCGCCACCAGGGAAACCCTCAAACATACATTTTTCAAGAGTTGAGCAATGTTTATTCAATGTTGTACCCTTAGTTTATTCTTGATATTTTAGTATATGACTTTTCTCATTTCTTTGTGTGCTCTTCTTTATGGGCATATTTTTAATGACAGTAATATTTCAGCTGAAAAATTCATTTGCGTAAACATTCTTTTATAGTTGGGCATGTAATTTTTTCAGTTTTTACTATTATATATTCCATTGCAATGGATATCTCTCTATATATAAGTGTTCCTAAACATTTTTGACAATTTCTGATCATTTTTCTTAGAGTCTGTTCTTAAAAAGTGAATTATTAGAAAAAAAATGATTGTCTTTTAAATCTCCTTAAAAATATTACTAAATTTTTTTTCAGTAAACTTCTTTCAATTACTATTTGCACCAACAGTAAATGCTAGAACTATTTTATCATACTGAAACCTAAATTAAATCTAATATATTTACATTCTTGATATATATATATATATATATATATTTTTTTTTTTTTTTTTTTTTTTTTTTTTTTTTTTTTTGCGGTACGCGGGCCTCTCACTGTTGTGGCCTCTCCCGTTGCGGAGCACAGGCTCCAGACGCGCAGGCCCAGCGGCCACGGCTCACGGGCCCAGCCGCTCCGCGGCATGTGGGATCTTCCTGAACCGGGGCACGAACCTGCATCCCCTGCATCGGCAGGCGGACTCTCAACCACTGCGCCACCAGGGAAGCCCGATATATATTTTTAAAATTTATTTATTTATTTATTTATGTCTGCACTGGGTCTTTGTTGCTTTGCGGGGGCTTTTCTCTGGTTGCAGTGAGAGGGGGCTACTCTTCGTTGAGGTACACGGACTTCTCATTGCAGTGGCTTCTCTTGTTGCAGAGCATGGGCTCTAGGCATGTGGGCTTCAGTAGTTGTGGCACGTGGGCTCAGTAGTTGTGGCTCGTGGGCCCTAGAGCGCATGCTCAGTAGTTTTGGCGCACGGGCTTAGTTGCTCCGCGGCATGTGGAATCTTCCTGGACCAGGCCTCGAACCCAGATCCCCTGCATTGGCAGGCGGATTCTTAACCACTGTGCCACCAGGGAAGCCCTCTTGATAATCTTAAACATCTTTTTTTGAGTTTGTATTTCTTCCAAGATCGATTATTTTATATATCTATTGGCCATTTATATCGTCTCTTTGGGGAGTCCTATTTTGATATTTTTGTTCATTTTTCTAGTTACATTATCTCATTGTTGCTTATGCTTAGAAATTCCTCCTGTGCTTAGGTATTTAATAATTATTCACTTCTAATTTTTAAAATTTGTATGCTTTGATTTCTCGCTTTCCACCTCACTTGTCATTTGTGTATAACAGTCATGGGAAAACACTCCATTATTTAAGAGTTTGGAAAATATTCCATCCACATCTCACTCTAGAAATAACTGCTTAAAGGTGCAATGTACCTGATTCCTGTAATAGAAATCAAGAAGAATGGGGAATTCATAGTCTTCATGGAACCACAGTTTGAGAATTAAAATCAGCTGAGCAAATAAATTTGGTCTAAATAACCTTACACCCAAATAAATCTCCTGTAATTTAATTTAAAAACATGCATTTACAGATGACCTAAGAACAGGGCTGGCAGAAGGGTATAAGTATCTCATTGATTATAGTACTTAAAGGTGGCATATGAGGAATGGAGAGAAAGATCACTAAGTAAATATGCACATTATTTTTAAATTGATTAACCATTGCCTGCATTTACCCACAAAACACATACTTTCTAGTTTAGTATCAAGTTTGTTTATTGAATCTAAATCTTTTCACAGAATCCTGAGATGGTTGGAATAATTTTTGCCATCAGCCCTTGTTTAAATTATCACAATGATGTAGAATACTCATGACCCACTTCCATCACCTTGACCTCTTTAGTACCTTCTTGGCTGATAGCTACATCTGAGATTTAGGAAGAGTGCCAGGATATGCCTGCACTTTTGTTTTGGCTAAATCTGGTCTTTAAATAATGATTTTTCATTACATGTGCTCATCATCTTATCAATATCTCTTAGCCCTGAGAAGTTTAATGCTGTATCATAGTGTATAGTTTTAAAAAAAGACATTTAAGCAAGAGTTAGAAATCCAAATATTAGTACGATGGTGTCTTAACTGCAAAAATAACTCAGCTAAAGTGACAATCAAATAATTAGATAAATTCTGAATCAAGGAATAAAGTATATCACAGATATACAAGCAGAAGAAATTAAAGGTCAGAATTTTATATCAGCAAGTCTAAGGTCCAAGAGAAAATGAATGACATCGAACAGAGCAAGTCACTATGATCATGGACTATATAAAACAACAAAACTCCAGCATTGCCAAATCTTTATATGGGAAGTAATAAATCAAAATGCACAAAACAAAAATTGTTAAAAGTGTAAGTAAACATTGATAAAAACAAATTTGTAGTATGAAATCCTACCATACAATTAAAACTGCATGATAGAATACACACACACACACACACACACACACACAAATATAAAACAAAAATGTACCTGACTAATATAATTAATGAAGTTAAATTGACATATCTCAAGGATTGTACTTTGAAATATATTGACATGTATCAAATTGTGTAGAGTATATACTTTTTCTGAGATTCCATGGACTCTTTACATAAATCACTAATTGGATGATACATAAATTCAAAATATTATAAAAGTTATAGAAAGCCAATAGGCACATAAAACCATGTTCAACATCATCAGTCATTAGGGAAATGCTATTTAAAAGCACAATAAGATAGCACTACACATCATAAAAACAGCTAAAAAGGAAAAAAACAAAACAACCAAACCTCCCAGTACAAGTGCTGGTAAAGATATGGAGCTCTCATAAATTGCTGGTAGGAACACAAAATGACACAGTCACTCTGAAAAAAATCTTGGCAGTTTCTTATAATATTACACATACACTATCCATTGTGAACCCGATATTTCACTTCTAGGTATTTACTATAGAGAAATGAAAACCTAGGTTCACATAAAAACCTGTGCATACATGTTTACAGATGGTCTCTTCATAATTGCCCCAAAGTGCAAAGAACTTAAATGTCCTTCAGTGGCTGAATGGTTAAACAGACAGTGGTACATCCATTCAATGGAATTCTCAACAATATAAAGGAAAGAACTATTGATACATGTTAAGACATAGATGAATTTAAATTACATTTTTCTAAGTGAAAAACCACCAGACCCATATTGTGTGATTTTATTCATATGAAGTTTTAGGAAACGCAAAACTATAGAGATAGGGAACAGATGAGTGTTTGCCAGGGAGTAAAGATAGGCAAGAGTTTGATTAGAGAGAAGCTGAAGGATGTTGATAGAACTGTTGTGAATCTTGGTTGTGGTGGTGGTCACAGACCTCTGCATTTGTCAAAAGCAACAAAACTAATAGCAGGTTTTGCTTGTGAAAGTACGTTACAAAGAGGCAGATATTTTATATACTATATTTACAATTGAATATTCATAAAATACATAATAACTCTATTTCAAAATAAATTTCTTGGGCTTCCCTGGTGGTGCAGTGGTTAAGAATCCACCTGCCTATGCAGGGGACGGGGGTTTGAGCCCTGGACTGGGAAGATCTCACATGCCCACATGCTGCAGAGCAATGAAGCCCATGCACCACAACTACTGAGCCTGCGCTCTAGAGCCTGCGAGACAAAACTACTGAGCCCACGTGCCTAGAGATTGTGCTCTGCAATGAGAGAAACCACCAGAATGAGAAGCCAGCACACCCTAATGAAGAGTAGCCCCCACCCACTGCAACTAGAGAAAGCCTGTGTGCCAAAAATAAATAAATAAATAAATAAATAAATTTCTTGACTAAATTAAGAGAGAAATTAAATATTTAAGGAATAAATTTTAGAAAATGCCATACATGAAAATATATCAAAACATAAGAATGGCTGCCAAAGCTATACTCTAGGATAAATTCATGCCTTTAGAGCTTTCATACTAAAAGGAAACAAAAATGAAATGAATGTAGATTAATGAATTAAGTATTTTATTCAACATGCCCCATTAAGTCCTGAAAGGATAACATACAGAAATAAAAAAAAATGTATGGGATTAGAAGACAAAGTATGAATTAATTCATTTAAATGCTGTTAATTTGAAAGGCCAAGTAATCAGTGAGGTTCTGGCAAATATTATTATACAAAAATAAATAAATAAAATGGAAAGAAAACAAATAGATAAATGATATATAATTATAAAGACAACACTTTATGGAGTACTACATTAATTCTATGCTAATAAGTTGAAAATCTTGATGAGATAGCTCAAGAATGAGAAATATGAATAGGTGAGCAACACTGGTAGTTATTGAAAATTTGATTAAAATATTATTTTTTCAAAGATTTGGAGCTTTGTCATTTGGGGCAGGGGAGTGAACAAATTAAGAAACAGAAATGCAAATGCTAAATAAACCGGTCCAGAATGCTAAAAAAAATAGCTACAAAGTAATTTTTAATAAATTAGTAAACTTGGATAGGAAAATATGAAGTTCTTTTCTGCATGGCAGAAATCTCAGTTAAAATTACTTGCAAATCAAAATCAGGAATCGTGTGGCAAAGTCTTAATTAAAATAATTGTAAATTGAAATTTATTTAAAATAGTCATGTATCTTTACCAAATGAGTTTGATCCTAAAAATGAATGGATAATTTAGTATCAGGGAATCTGTCAATTCAAAGACTTACATAATCTTGATTGATGGCATACTGAGAATATTAACAATCAGAGTCATACACCTGGCTCCTCTGTCTGACAAATTAGTTTCAATAATAATAATGAAATCAATCCAGTAAAATAAGACCACAAAGAAAATACAGTGAACAATTTCCTTATTGAATGACGTATATAAACATATATATGTATGTATTTTAATAAAATAATTAAAAATTACAGTATAATAAGAAAAGGGGTACTTGATTAACACTTTTAAATTACATTAATACATTTTTGGAAATAAAGGAAAATAAAGAAAAATACTGACCAATATCAATATTGGTCAAATACATAAGAACAAGATTAGAGTTCTTCTGCAACTTTGTCAATGATTTTGTTAAAAGCAATCTCTGTATATTATTTTTGTAATTTGTAATTTACAATTACATTATAATTATTTTCATTATCAGTATAGCTATTTTCATCAATCTATCTTACTCCTACTTGATCAAAGTATAATTTTTGTAAATTATAATTTTGAGAAGTTTCTTTCAGCACAGCAATAGATATACAAATAGTTAAGGAAGGTCTTAAAACAAAAGGATAAATTTGAGATGCATAAAAATCCCATTTCACTTTTCTGAAAATTGTAGTACTGTCTGTCTGTGCTTCTTTGGATTATTTCTAGTGGTTTTCAAAAGTTTTCATATTTGAAAATTTCGTGCTAAAATATCTTCAGGGCTTCCCTGGTGGTGCAGTGGTTGGGAGTCCACCTGCCGATGCAGGGGACACGGGTTCGTGCCCCGATCCGGGAAGATCCCACATGCCGCAGAGTGGCTGGGCCCGTGAGCCATGGCCGCTGAGCCTGCGCGTCCGGAGCCTGTGCTCCCCAACGGGAGAGGCCACAGCAGTGGGAGGCTCGCATGCCGCAAAGAAAAGAAAACAAAAAAATAATTTAAAAAAATTAAAATATCTTCATATTCAGAAAGCTTATAATAAAATTCTGTTATATTTGGTAAAAACTTCTGAAGTTCATAATAGTTCAGAATTGTTCAGGCTCACTCTGGGTGCTATTTGTCTCCAAGTCATGTGATACTATGCATTCCTGTATTTAAACAGTATATTTGTTATAAATAATGAAAGCATAGTGATTGTAAAGAAAAAAATATAACTGAACTTAACTTCTTACTCACCCATGTGCATTGGGATTTACAGTATAACCAGCAGTTCTCCACATTAACATCCACATAATGAAATGTTTATTAAAGGATACATAATAAAAATGTGCTAATTTGAAACTCACATATGAATTATGAAAATGCAACAGTAATAACAGCAATTTTTTGAACTCTGATCAACACAACATTTTTTCTGAGAGGAGTATTTTATCACTGAGAATTGCTGAGGCATGGTGATAATGAAAAGCAGAATGACTTATAGTTGGTTTTATTATTGTCTTTAATGAATCCCTTTCTTTCCTAGACCCGCATGGATTGCTCTAACAGCCTACTCTTGGTACACCAATGATCTTCACAAAAAATTAATGGTGTACAATAAAATTCAATTCCCAATCCTGTTAGTGAGAGAGAGAGTGAGAGGGAGAAAGAGTGAGAACTGGGAAGAGAAAGATATTTTACTCACATGGTAAAATCTATCATATATCAAAAACAAACATTTTAACACATTAGGCCTATTAAAAAAAATGACAAACTAAACAAGAAAACTACAACAGCAGAAACACTTAAGTGTGCTGGTTATCACCATCAATAATTAACATAAGTCTGGGAGTTCTGGAAAATGCCATGTCTAACTATACACCATTAACATTGTTCACTTTAGGAATCAACTGAAAAGGTACTAGAATAAAATTGGTTTGGCTAAATGTGCAGAAATAAAACTAAAATTAAAAATACACAGATTTCATGAAAATAAACAACAGCCAGTTAGAAACTATAATGAAAAAATTACATCCCAATGACAAGAGAAGTAACAACAAACACCATCACATGTAAAAAGTTTAATTGGAACCCTCCATGAGAATGTGTACAACCTTTATGACTAAAGGTTTACATAAATTAAAAAAAAAGTATAAATCAATTCAGAGACAAACTATTTCCTGAATGAGAAGAGAGATATAAAGTATTGTCTTTTTACATGCATATAGACTTATTATAATTCCAATTAAAACTCTTAACTGGATCTTCTTCCCTGGACCTTGACAAAATATATAAAGTTCATCTTGAAATGAAAATTAATTAAGACCTAGTTGAACAGAAAGTTTAGGAATGTCTTACCATATGTTAATATACATTGTAAAGCCCTATCAAGTATTATGACATATTATAATGCTATGATAGTAGAAGCAGTATAGTATTTGTATATAACAGGGTATATATCCATGAAACAGGATAGCTAAGAAACAAACACTACCATCAATTATAATTTAATATACAATACATGCACACTTAAAAATCAAATTGGAATTAATGTTTATTAGTTAATTACCTTAACTTATTAATTTTTATTTATTTTGACATGTAACATTGTATTCATTTTTGGTGTACAACATAGTGATTTGGTATATGTATATATTGTGAAATGATTACCATAATACATTTAGTTAACATCTATCATCACACATAGCTACCAAATTTTTTTTCTTGTGATAAGAACTTTTAAGGTCCACTCTCTTAGCAACTTTCAAATATACAATGCAGTATTATTAACTGTAGTCACCATGCTGTACATATTAATGTTTACTTTGAAGCACTCATTGAGGGAAGAAATTTTGCTGTTAACAGAAGTGGAAAAAACTTGGGAAAAAAGAGAGCTAGATTTACCTATATCACAAAAGAGCAATTTCTCCACATAAGAAAAGGGGAATAGAAATAGAAGAATAACAATCAGTTGGATAAAAAAAAATATTTGGAATAAATATAAAATATAAATGTTAACATACTAGCTGTATAATGAGCTTATATAAATTAAAATAAGCACCAAGACTCTAATTGAAAAAAGAGGGAATATAATACAGATATTGATCAAACCACTGTTAAGGAATATATAATCTCTTATGCATATGTTTTAAAAATATATCACAGAATACCTGAGAAAAAATGAACCAAACTCTTAATTAGCTTAAACTCTGGAAATTAAATTCATAGTGTTTTTCTAATTTTCTTTATATATTTTGTTACTGTTTTTTCAAATGGTATATATGTATGTATTTTTATCATCAGAAATAGATTTTATTAAAATACCTACACCAAAATATTTTTACTATCTCCATTTCATATAAATTTCAGAGTTTTGGGCTTCCCTGGTGGCGCAGTGGTTGAGAATACGCCTGCCGATGCAGGAGACACGGGTTCGTGCCCTGGTCCGGGAAGATCCCACATGCCGCGGAGCAACTAAGCCCGTGAGCCATGGCCGCTAGGCCTGGGCGTCCTGAGCCTGTGCCCCGCAACGGGAGAGGCCACAACAGTGAGAGGCCCGCATACCGCAAAAAAAAAAAAAAAAAAAAAAAAAATTTCAGAGTTTTCTGCAAATCTTTCTTCCTTCTTTTCTCTTTCTTGAGCACCTATTATTTGCAAAGCAAGATTTTAAATAGCATAGTTCCTGAATTAGGTCAGTTTCATTCCAGTGAGAACAGATATATAAACAGAAAATTTTTCTAATTTGTTTTTTACTAATGATGCTTGGTACTTGAAGTTTATTTAACAAATTTTTTTTGATAACAGGAGATACGAAAATTTGGATTAGTGTCTTTTTTTTCTGAATTTACTGGAAAATTAATATAATCTTCAACTTTTTTGTAGACTGATACACTCAAGATATCTTTGCAATAAAATATACTCCTTAAAAATCTGACAAAAACCAATCTTAAAAAGAAAGATTTTCATAATTTTAAAGTCATTTTTCCTGTGATTTACTAGAGGAAACAAGTAGATTGCTTCTTATCAGATGCTTTCTATGACATCTGATCAGAGTAATAACAATGTAGACATGACTAGTGTTTAAAATGAACAAGTACTTTTTGTAATTCTTAATCCTTCTAGGTTGATTCTTATTTTTACCAAAATTATATAGACACATGTTTTAAAGGTATGATACAAAATCTTGTTAAGAAAAACAGAAGTCCTCTCTATTTTCCAAGCCCACAGATTCCTGTGAGGTCCAGTGGCTCTGTGGCCAATCTCTCTCTCCCCAGAAAGATTCCAATAATATTCCCTGGGGCTGGAAGCCCACTTTCCGTACTCCTTTCAGAGGTGCTATCACCCGCTGTCTCCAAGAAGGACCTGACTCTGGACTCCTTCCATGGTCTCGGGGAATCTTTCTGTTCCATCTTGTGGTTCCTGCCCATCTCCCTTCAAAAGCATTTAGTCTCTGCATCTCTGACACACCTAGCATAATCTCATCAGTAACCTTAAGTTACAGGCCTAAAAAAGCCAGGAAGGTTTTCTTTGCCTGTCTTTAAACACAATCATCCCCTGAAAGAGAAGTTCACACAAAGACCTGCTTATCTGTTTGGAATGGGGAAACAAAAATTAAGAGAATAAAATCATAAATGGCTCTCCTTTTTCTTTGTTCTGTTAAAATAGCAAAAGACACAAACAAAACACAACAGAAAGATCAAAACAATAATGGTAATAGCCACCTTTTACCATGACCATGCTTTGCAATCCACAAAATGCTTGATGCTGAAAATACATTTTATCCTTTGAGCCATTCTACACTATATCGTATATGTCCTGTTGTTTATGCCCCATTTGTAGATGAGGAAGCTGAGGTTTGAAGAGGCTAAGCAACCTCCCCAAAGTCACACTACTAATAAGTTAAGAAGATGGGATTGGAAACTATTCTATCCAACCACATGCTAAACAGCCTCCAGATATATACATTTAGTAGATGCTAAATAAATATTTGATGAAAGAATTTATGATAACAAACACATAGCTTATAGCATATGGCAGTGCTGCTGTCAGATAAGCATTATTGTGAGTGCTTTTGTTGGAAAAGAGCATATCACTGTGAGTAGACAGAGGGGATGGTGGAAAATGCACACCAAATAAGGTTTATGTGGGGTCAGGCTTGCACTGGATAGAATCTGGAATAGAGTTCTGTAGGGTAGAGTGGTGTGGAAATAAAAGAGAGTGCATGTGTGATCAGGGCCCAGCACCCCTGGTTAGGGATGAGGGAGGGGGAGGAGGGAGAGGAATAGATATGTATATAAGAAATCTATAATGCATATATTGTCTATAAATGTATATAAATCCACCTCTATATGTGTATAGGCTTCATGTCAGGTGAAAAGAGTTAACTCTTATCTACTGCTTATCATTCACCAGGCATGTTCTAAACAATTTATATCTATTATCTCATTTAATCCTCAACAACATAATTATTATATAAATACTATTATTAATCCCCATTTTACAGAGAATTAAAATATAGAAAAGTTAAGTCATTGGTCAAAGTTGCCCAACTAGTAAATGGCAGCTGCAATTTGAATACAGGTCCTCTAAGAAAAGGAGATGTATTTCAGAGGAACTGGAATCTTTGCTCTAAAAACAAGAAGAAAAATAGAGCACTGACAGATCTTGACAATTACCATGTGTGCTGCAGAAGACTTCAGAATGTTCTTTGACCCTAAGTTCAAGAGAAAGCACTTGATAGAAAGTATATGTAATTTAATGGAATACAATTTAGACTTGATTAATAGAGTAGATTATCAAGAATTGGGTGGAAATTGTCCTATTATAATTGTTGATCAGAAAAATCTAGAACGGTTTTCATTTCCTTCCCGTTTGCATGATTTAAAAGATAGAGAAAGTTCAATAAATTCTTGGGAGATCACTGAAGGTTGTGAGCGTGTTCTAAATCATTTCATTAGTTCAGGAGCATTTGAAGGAAATCTAAAAGCTTTCTATTACACAGAATAAAATTCAAACTCCTCGTCCCTAACTAATTCAGTTTCTGGCTGCTTCCCTACATTTTGCCCTAACTCTTTTTGCATTTCACTGGGGTTCTAAGCTGCTTGTCCTTAAGTGAGTCAAACACCATTATGCCTCAGGGTCTTTGCACCACCTAAATGTTCCTCCCCAGTGTATGTATATGGCTTACTCTCACTTTATTTAACTGCCACATCCTCGGAGAGCCCTCCTTGACCAGAAAAAAAAAAAAAAAAAACAGTACCCATATTACTCTCTATCCTCTTATTTTATATGAATGTATGCATGCATGTATGTACGTACACATATGTACACACATAAATTGCCTTTATCACCATCTGATGTTATTTCTGTATTCATCAATTCTTAGTCAATGTCATTACAGTTTTCACCAGTAGCATATGAACTCCGTAAGGACTGGGATTGTCAGTTTTGTTCATTGCTCCACCCCCAATCCCCAGAACTGTGTGTGGCACACAGTAGGCTCACAATGAATATTTCCTGAAGGAATAAACAACTGATTAAATGATCAGACTGGAGAAGGGAAAAATGCAGTGAGGCTAATCATTATCCTCAAATATTTGAATTGCTTTTGCACAGAAGTGTAATTTGACGTAACCGGCAATAACACTAAATTATTGGTGAGCCTAGTTGAGCTCAAGATGAGGAGGGATTTTGTAACAGTCCCAGCTGTCAAAGATGAAGTGCACTGTTACAGGGAGTGTTTGTTCCCTGTCACCAAAGATATTCAAGCAGCGTCTGCCTAATTTCTCAGTTAAAATTTACAGGGGATCGTGCTTAGACTAGAGGAACTTTAAGAGCTGGTTTAATCCCCAGTCTTTTTTGACTGGATAGAAGAGGAAAATGGCTCCCACAGCACAGTCAAACCATAACGTCTTAGGGCTGACAGACATGAGAGATCTTATAGAAAATGAAGTTGAAAGCTAGGAAATGATAGTATGCCTTGCGAAAAAGTCCTCTGTGGCCATCCACTGACCACAGATAAAGTCCCAGCTCCTCACTCAACAACAAATATTTATTGAGCTCCAACTGTGTACCAGGCACTGTTTTCAATCCTGAGGTTACAGTAGGAAATGAGATAAACAAGGACTTTCTTCTCATTGGAATCCTATCTATCATTTGTAGATGACTTATGTACGTGTGCATAAATGTATGTGTATATTTATATTGCATTTATGAACAGGATGAATATATCAAATTATGAGTGGTGACAAAAGATAGAGAATAAAATGTAGTGACTGGGATGCAATGTTTTCTCTGTTTACAAATTTGCATTCTTTTGGCCTTTGAATGATTACACCAGTGACAGCAATTGGTCAACCAGAAACCAGGAGTCAGCTGAATTTTTGCAGGATATTTATTCATACATTAGGGTGGTCTTCCAGGAAACAGAACAACAAACAGAACATTTTACAAGCAGTGTTATAGAAAGATACACAAAGAAGCGTTCTGGGTGGAAGTAGAAACTTTTGGCCTCACACAGGAAGTCTAAATGGAACTTAGGCTACACCAGAAGTTTTGACTAAGAAAGTAAATAGGAGTCTTTAAAAATTGTTTTAAAAATAATGGCTTAAGAGTCAAACCGCAAATGTTAGAATCATTTGTCCTTCTAGGGAAAATTAATTGGAATAAAATTAAAAGTACTGTTCATTAAGAATATTAGTGATCTCTACGAAAAATCTATAAGTGTGATGTGATTTGCCCTCCACACCCTTTTTGAAATTTTGGAGTGCGCTTTTTTTTTTTTTCACAATGTTGGTCTGTATCACCGTTATTTTGTTAGTAGGGGTGCTACACACCATAAAAAAATGGACATTCCACACAGTGCAGAATTTTCTGCTTCTTACACAAATTTCTAATTTCCTACTGGACATTCCTGTACGTGAAAAACCAAAACCTAGATTCTAAACCCATTTAGCATAAAAATACCAACTATTTTGACATTTTTACACACACTGATTTCTCCACTAATGCATTTATTTTGTAAGTCAAAAGATGATGGTACTAATTTTGTTTTTGTCCAAGATTTTAAGAGGCACCCTTTTCCATTTTGATAAATAATATGGCTGATGGCAGTGTAAGTGTACATTTTAGGCTGTTGCATTTCTGGTGATGTAAACTTCTGACCATTTCTGCTGTACCTATAAATTACTTTATAATATTGATTTTATATTGATGTTTTGGAAACTATGAAGGTGGGTAGGGTACATTATCTAAGAGTTTTATTTCAAGATAGAAAAAGACACATTACAAGGTATTTAGCAGGAAAGAAAGTGTGGAGTCTGCCAGGGCTGAGAATGACAGACCAAGATGGGAAGTTATGCTTGTGAATCCTGGGTTTGGTGAAGATAACTAGATGGGCTCGGGTATATTTTATTTTTTATTTTTACTTTTGGCCGCACCGCGCGGCTTGTGAGATCTTAGTTCCCTGACTGGGAATCGACCCGCGCCCTCAGCAGTGAAAGCCCTAAGTCTCCACCACTGGACGGCCAGGGAATTCCTACAAGTGTATTTTAGAATGCATTGACTTTGCATTCCAACTCCAGTACTTTCTAGCTGCGAACTTGGGCAAATAAATCTCTTGGAACCTCAGATTCCACATCTATAAAATAGAAACGTAATTCCCACTATAGGAGATAATGGAATTGTGGTTACACAAGGCTGGGGACAGGCCTGGTCCATAGTTAGCCCTCGGGGGTCACTTCCTCTTTCTGCCTTAGAGCTAAGATTTCATCTTGAAACTACCTTTTAACTTAAATATTTACTTTTCTGTAATGAAAAGCATCCCCAAAATAATACACCTATACTTAATTATAAAATGTCAACTGATGTTTAAATGTAATATACAGGAAGAATAAAATGAAAACTATTTTAAAATATTATATATTTAAATATATAAAGACTTGAGTCTTGCCTTAGTAGATGAAACAATAAAATAGTTGCTTGAACTTACTAGAAATGAAAATATTGGAATTTAAGAGACATGATGTCAGAAGCCATTCTATTGAAAAAAACACATTGAAATAAAACAGCAGACATTCAGGGAAATAGGAGCATGTAAAGTAGTGTAAAGTGATAAGAAACTGAGACATTAGCACATGATAAGAGAAAGAGGATGGTAATAAGTAGGTGGATAAGAGTTCAAGTTTAACTGAAGACCGGATACACAAGAAAAATGACCAACTATTGAGGTGAAGAAAATGAGGAACTATTATAATCTTCCCAGTGAGCATGTAAATAATGCCCTCAGGAGCCCTTTGGGTTGGCATATGTTCTAGCCTACTTTGGGCAGCCTTTCTCTCTAATAATGTAGTGAGGACCATTCCAAACAACTACAATGTGTCCTCAGTAATAATAAGAAAAATATGACCAAAATGAAAATTATCCAATCAGTACTTGCATTTTCCTTCCCATTTAATTTTACTATCAATGTATCACATTTAGATTATACATTGGCTACAGTATAGAGTAGCAAGTCAGTACTTCAATAATTTCAAGACAATGTCTTTACTCAAGTCAGACTTCCCTCTCCATGTTGAACTTTCACTGAATTACTGGTATTTTCATGTAAGTTCTTATAAAAACTCTCCAGTATTGTTATGTGCTAAAGAATGCCCAGTTTGTATTTATCAAGGTTGAGTCTGGTGGTCATTCAAAGATGATGTGGGGCCCAAGACAATTCTTCCTTGGGAGGGACTCCTGTGTGGGTGTTCCTACTAAATGTTACAGCTTTGTAAATTTCCAAACTCTAGGGACAGCATTGTGTTCTCTGAGGTTTTCTGTGCCTTAGTGTTACACCTACCAGGGTTCTTGGCCTCCTTAATCAATAGAAATTGATAAGAGGCCAGATAAGAAGTTCAGGCAAGGCATTATTGGGGCCCCTGCTGCAGCAGGAGGGAGCAAAAACAAGTAATGGGTTCCCTTGCCTCAATCCCTAAGGGGGGCAAGCTGGTTCCTTCTCTGGGGTGAGGTAAGGGGCAGCACAAGGGGTCGGGCCAGAGGGGGGGCTTAGGTGGTTTGTCCACCCCTTTGGTCGTGTCGAGTGCAGGGGGTATGTGCTGTACCCTGCTTTTGCTCCCAGCTCTTCAAAAGTGGCAGTTGGGTTTTTGGTCTTTTTGTATTTTGTCCATAATTTGTCCCAACTGCACATGCACGCAGTTAGTTTTAGTCCCTTATGGTTTCTTTGTGTTTTGTTGTTTGAGGAGATGTTTGTCCAGGTGCAAGCCCTGCAGCAGAGGGTCCCAGGTCCCAGCTCCCAGCCTGTCTCATTGGAACATTGCGGGTGGGGGGTAGGGGTCAGGGAGGAGAAGGAATTGGATTTGGTGTTCTTCTTCCCAAATACTTGGTTCTAGAAAAGTATGAGAATCAGGAGTTAAAACAGCTACCTAATGGTACAATATATGTTTTCCAAGAAGACTGATAATGGGAACTTCAGTAAACTGAGCCGAGAAGGTACACAGTATACCCTCCAAATTACAGAAGGACAGAAGCATGATACTGTCTGTCTCTGTATGAGAGAAAACCAATTCTTACTTCCCTGAGTTTCTCTGAAAGGCTTCTTTTTGTGGTTTTGTGATATGACCAACCTCATATTTTAATCCAAGTAAGTACATAGGCTATTTAACTATTATTCAAGTAGCAGTACTCTATTGCTATCATCTATAGCTCTGCTCAGTAAGTAAAAAAAATCTTACAGCTGGTAGGAGACACTCTTCTTCACAGTAAATGAATTGTCACATATTCACATGTTCATGGAAATCCCTCCACCTTCTGGTTGTTTCTCTACATCAAAGCATCCAGACCATAATTTTGTTTCAAGAGTTGCTTTATAGACTCATTTTACATTTCAGATGAATTTGCTATAGGATGATTTAGTTACTTACAGACGTCAAGTAATTTGTATAGTAGAATCATATCTTGGAATAATTCATAAAGTATCATGTTTATTTTTCATTGTCTCAGTGTATCTGATTTGTTGTGAAACTCAGATTTCTTGGCAAAAATATAAATCTCATTATAAGTGTCCACTGAAGTATATGACAGCTCTGTTTCTCATTATTGTGCATGTGCAGAGTAAAGATATTAGCCATAAAATTTGGTGAATGTCCTCTAGGGGATTTCAAAGTTTAGTATGTTTCAAGTAACTTGCAGAATAGCATTTGTTTATGGTTTTTCATGTGTATAGGAAATAATAAATACAACTGACCATCATGTACATGGTGAATTAAACTGAAGCTACATGATATATACAAGGTATCATGTTTTGGCTTTTGATAAACTTAAAATGAAGTTAACATGTCAAAATCAATATTTCAAAATGTATCTTTTTAGCTAAACATTTAAGTCTTTTAGAAAATATTTTGGTAGGTGTTAAACAGCATTATAACTTTTTCTTAGATAAGTTTCATAAGTATTTGTCTGTAGAATTTCAAAATTACTTATAACAAGTGTTAAACTGTACATTTACTAAATTTTAAAGGGCAAGAAAATGAAATTTCAGTAAATTATGTAATTTATAAAATTGTTAATAAAAGTATTGGTATTCCATTTATTCAATAGCTGTTGAATTATAATGATCTGCTGTGAGTTTTTTGGAGTTTGAAGTTTGGAAAACAATGTAATTGCTAATTTGTAAAACTAACAACATCACTCTCAAGGCAAAAGGCCATGATAAAAAGGAAATTGCTTCTAGTTTAAATATACAGTCTTAAAAAGGAGTTCACAAATATGCATAATCTGTTGTAGTTATAAAATTGTATAACTTTATGATACTATATCTTCCCTCAGCTGATAGTTTTTATTTTTAATTTAAAAAAACTCACTCTCTTTAGATTGATCAGAGGAAAGAAAACCTGACAATGTTTTTATTAAATTATCCAAATCAAAATTAGATTGATGAGGCATGGTGGCAGCAGTGCAGTTAAAAGAACTGATAAATTATCAGTAGACCATCTCCAAACTCTGCTTGCAAAACTTCTGAATGCAAAATCTTAGCGGGGGAGGTAGCTTAATGGAGAAGACAGAGCAATCAACTCCTTGGCTCCTGCTGTGTGCAGATAAATAAGACAATGTTTTATCCAAAGGGCAGGTGGGAACATCATTAAACTAAAAACGACTCATCCTGTAGCGTAAATACTGATTCCTTTGTAGGCTTCTTCCTCTGTCCTCCCTCAGTGTATGTGTTGGTAGAGATGGAGCTACTGAGGGTCAAGTTTGACTTTTCATAAAAAACCTGGTAACTGATACCTAATTAAAATTCAAGGACAGTTTTTTTTTTACTTAAACGGAAGTATGATAATGTGAATTTTTAAAATATTCAGAGAATTCAAGTTTCTTGCACAATATTATTTAGGGCAGGATATTAAGAGCCATGAAAATCTGCATTTGAATCTTGGCTCAGACAGTACTGAAAAACCTGTTAATTTATTCAACATTCATTTATTAAGTGGATACTATGTATCAAAGAATGCATTTGATATGATAGAACATCAAATAAATAATTTCTATTTCAAATTATATTTTTCTCTGAATATTAGATTACTCCACTGCATAGTGTAAATAATATTATTCCATTTTATTAAATAAAATAATTTTGTAAAGTCTCAGCTCAAAACTAGTACCTAATTTTTATTAGAATAAAAATATTTCACCAAAATAGAAACTTGTCTATTATTCAGAATATTATTCATTATTCTGTTTTTCAGCTATTAAGGTTGAAATAACAAAACCTGAAAAACAAGTCTTATATAACAAATTCATCATGTGCTCAAATTATCTTCAGTAGCAACTTGACTTACTACAAACTCTTTTATCTAAACATAACTTAGATTTATATTTTTAGATTTATATGTATATATTTTTACATTTTATTTGTATTTTTGGCTGTGTTGGGTCTTTGTTGCTGCGTGCGGGCTTTCTCTAGTTGCGGCGAGTGGGGGCTACTTGTCGTTGCGGTGCTCAGTAGTTGTGGCTCGCGGGCTCTAGAGTGCAGGCTCACGGGCTTGTGGTGCACGGGCTTAGTGGCTCAGAGCCATGTGGGATCTTCCTGGACCAGGGATCGAACACATGTCCCCAGCATTTGCAGGTGGATTCTTAACCACCTCGCCACCAGGGAAGTCCCTTAGATTTATACTCATTTAAATTTTATTTACAGCTTTCATTATTCCTAAATGATTGTGCTTACAGAAGAACCATCTCATTCTTTAAAGGTAGTTTAACCAAAGTGAAATCCATGACTCTATATCTTAGAGTCATGCAGAAAAATATAAATTTTGCCCTTGGGAGAAAACATTACATCAAGCATGATCAATTGGTTATGCCAGTATGCAAGTTATTGAAGTTTTTGCTCCAAATGCCATTATAGAGATGTACACTTATGCTTTAGTTGGCTGTATTTCTTGACTTCAGAAATGTATTAATTTATACAGTTTGTAAAATACTTAAATGCTTAACTATTTAAAGGAATCTTGAAAAAAACTATACTTGTTCCAAACATTCCAGTGAACCAGCCAGTCTGCTTTAAAAGCTAATCATTTATCAGTAAGTCTAAAAATCATGTATCCCAACTGAGGATACTCAGAGAAAAAGTAGAAAGGTGCTTTTACATGGTAGAATGTCATCATGTAAATCACTTTCTTTTTCTAATTTAATAAGCCTATGAAAAAAGACTGTTTGGAAAAGTATTACTTTATTTTTATTTTTAATTTAATTTAATTTTTGGGCTTTAAAGTTTTCATAAAAAGGGGTATCAATGGCCAGGGAATAGATTTAATGATATTTATTCTTAGAAGACTACATCTGCTACAGGGAAGCAGATTTTAGCCTCATAGCAAAGAAGTAATTAGATGAGTGAGGGAAAATAACTCTTTAATGTTGATATATATTATTTTAGCCCAAACATTTAAAACCTACATAAATAAAATATTTTTTCTCTAACCATGACAGACTAACTGGTCTTAAACTTATATCTTCAATGTTAAAAACCAAAATAAAACAAACTAAATAACCTAAGAAACTGGGAAAAAAAGATATGAGGCTACTTTTCTAGGCATTGGATGTCAGGCAGTGGAGGCTTATAATCTCCAATGGAATGGGAAACACACAGGTGAGACCCACCCCGCCCTGGTTTTCTGTGTGGAGCAGTATGGGGGCCTTAATGCAGGAAGGTGGATTCTAGGCTGAGAGCAGCAGCCTGGGAGAAGGGTGTGTTTGGGGTCTGGGGCTTCTGGGGCAGCTGCAGTTTCCAGGGAAAGGTAGGGTAGATGAGTCAGCTGTGTGGAGGCACTGAGCTCCCCTCCAGAACTTGGTCAAGGGTTGGCCTCTACTTGTGCAGGTTGAGGCTCTGGGGAGAGAGCCGAGGGCAGCTACCACTGTTGAACCAGAGATTAAGTCCTGGGTGGCACGGGAGATCCAGCCCAGACAGTGCTGGAGAGACCTCACTGACATTCAGTTAGGACCCCAGAAAGGCCATACCTTAGGAGTAAGGATGCTTAAAGTAGGGCTCATACCCTAGAACTAAAGACAAATTAAGATCTACTCTAAGAAATCACAATTTCTTAATCATTAAGCCTGATAGAATTAAGAAGATTTATCAGAAATTTAATTTTCTATCAAAACAAAATTCAACAACTTTTAAAGAAATAAATGTACAGATTCTCTACAATATATCATTTACAACGATGGCTAAAATAATGATATATCAATATTTTAGATGAATGAAAGAGGAGGAGTTCAAAGCAAGGCCTCTTCATTCTAAGAAATATTAGAAGAAAATCTCCAGGGTCAGGCAAATAATATCACTATTGGGAAGGACATCTACACAAAATCTACAGTTAACATTCTACAGGAAGGTAAAACATTGGGTGATTTTCCTCTAAGTTAAGAAATAAGGTAAGAATACTAACCCTGTCTATTCAACATTGTTATTGGAGTTGTTAGCCAGTAAATCATGTCAGGAGAAACAAAAGGCACAAAGATTACAAAAGAAGGAGTAAAACATCCTTTTTTTTTGCAGACACCGTGAGCATGTACAAAATCCTTTTAAAAACTCTACATGATCACTAACAAAAAAATTAGTGGATTTAGTAAAGTCACAGAATACAAGGTCAGTACAAAATAATAATTGTATTTTTATATCCTGGCATCTAATAAAAATTGGAAAATAAAATTTTAAAACATTATTTACTACAGCATCAAAAATAAATTTAACAAAAGATATATGACTTTTATACTAAAAAGTATAAAACATAGCTGGAATAAATTAAGGAGATTTAAACAAATGAAAGGATAGACTGACCTCACTGAAATCTCGATGTTGTTAAGATGATGATCTTCCCCAACTTGAGTTATATATTCGATGTTATGACAGTTGAAATACCAATAGTCTTAAAAAGTTCTAAATTGACAAACTGCTTTTGAAATGTATATGGAAACGCAAAAGACCTAGCATAGCCAAAATGTTCTTGGAAAAAGAAGAACAAAGATGGAAGACTTGTTATCTAATTCAGGATTTAATATGAAGTTACAGTGATCAAGACAATGTGGTATTTGAGTAAGAACTGACAAATAGAGCAATGGAACAGTAGAGATGCTGAAATAAACCCACAGGATTACATTCAAAGAATTTTTGACAAAGGTGCTAAGGAGGAAAGAACTTCAGTGGGAAAGGATAATCTTCCCAACAAATGGGGCTGAAACAACTGGGTAAATATCTAGAAAAAAATGAACTTCAATTCCTACCTCACACTATACACATACTAATGGATAATTATAGATGGATCCTAGAATTAAAAGAAAAAGTTAAAATTATACTGCCCCTAGACAAAAATAGGACAATATATTTATGAACCTGAAAGAACTAAGTAACTCCCCTTTCTCTCTCTTTCTATATATATATATATATATATATATACACATTTATCTCAGTGTGAATGAGTTGTCTAAATCCTCCTTCTATCATGGATTAAAACATACATGTTGGTAAGAGTGAGGTTACTCGTGTTTAGAGTAACATTTTTTAAATGAAATATCAACATGTGGGACTTTGAAATATATTCTTCTACAAAAGAGATTTCCTTTCCTTTTATATTTTGCTGATTATTTTATATATATATGGAAGAGGGAGATGGGGGAGGGGGAGTGGAGAGAGTGAAGGAAGGAGGGAAGTTTTATTGGGTGTGGATGGCCTATATTAGCTTCTAGTAGGTGTCATTTTACTACATTCTGACTTTGTTGGACTATCAGCAACCTTTATGCAGTATCACTCTTGGTCCCCTGTCTTTTTCTTGGCCTCTGCCAACATTTCAAATGATTATGAAGCTTTAAGAAGATAGTGCCACAAGAAATAAAAAAGTGAAGGCACCTCATTAAAACAGTATGTGATACTCAGTATGTCCTAAAAGTCACCTAGGAGATGGAATAGAAAGAAAATGGAACATGTATCAGTGAGCAAGGAGGAAGGCAAAATATTCTCTCCATCATTTCATATTTCCCATATTTTTCATTTTAGAAAATATTTAAAACAGTCTAATTTAGGAGATAAGTTAAAACATCAAATGGAATAATAATGATTAAAGGACCTGTGGTGAACCGGTTACACTGGGAAAATTAGTCAAATATCATTCCATGGTATTAATATCTACTAGAGAAACATTCCTAACACTTCAGCTATTGATACATTTTTTTTTCAAAATGGTTCAATCTAATAGTACTCTAAGATTTGTCCTCACTGTCATTTCTATACACCTATTTGTTAAAGTTTTGTTTTGAGTTGTGTGAAATTACAAAATGCAATTAAAAGGAAAAGGGATGTGGAACACATTGGTATTTATAATTTATAAAGTTCCACAGAGGTATGGCAGCAAAAGCACCATGAAATGTGTGATACTATAGACGTTTCTCTGGCATAACTATAAGACAGAGAAATATTTTTAAAAATGATATAAATAACTTGGAAGTCCAGATCTGGAGAATACCTCCAGAAGTTTTAAAACACTATTTAATGTGATAGCTTAAAAAGACTGGACTGATTTGGTTCAAAATAACTGTTCATCTATCTTTATCCATTTATCTATCTATCTATCTATCTATCTATCTATCTATCTATCTATCCATTTATCTATCTAAATTAGTTATATTTTATAAAATATAAATGATTATTTTAAATTTTTTTGTAGTTATAGAATTTTCAGTATTTCTTCCCATACTTTCAATACCAAAAGAGCACATTTGATAACATTATGCTTTATTAATTTAAAGATCTTTGTTTATTATTTATTTATTCTAGTCTTCCACAATTTCTTTTGATTTGAATTTTTGTATCCCTCAAGTTCAATGCAAGAAGTGTTTTTAAATTATACTGTGAAATATTATTCAAGATAGATCTATCAACTTCCTAACACTGATGTTTCTCACTGAAATAAGAAATTACCAAAGTACAGCCATGGAAGTCCAGAATTGACAGTGCTTTTTGGAATATGTTAGTTGGAATCAGGCTGAAGGGTGGGAGGGTAAACTAGATGATCTGGAAGGTGTTCCACTGATACCTACTTATGTTTGTTTGTTGGGGGGAGGCTCAGGTCTCTACAGACTAGAGCCTGTCAACTGGGAATCTAGAGTCAGTGGACTAAAAATCTCATTCTTACCACTGATTCAGCACATAACTTGGTTCGCCAAGACTTATCAAGTTAGATTTTCAGGCTGGACACTGGTACCCTGACTGCTAGACCTAAACCCCATTAGAGTGATGGAGGAAGGTGTTTGTTTGTTTGTTTTTGCTTTTGTAAGAGGCTCTCTCATCTTTGTAAAAAGTTCTATGTATGCAAATGGTCTCAGATTTGGTTAATGTTAACAGTTTTGCTGAAAAAATTTAATAACAATCACTTTTTAGGTTATTCTGAATTTTAGTTATAGATTTTTATACTGTATTTAATAAAAAGGCTGTATTTATTTATTTATTTATACTGTATTTATTTATTATTAATTCATTGCATAGTATACTTTAAATGCTCATAAGCACCACTTGTAATTATAATAATTATTTTTTCTCTGATATTTTTGTGAGCCTTTCTAGATATCTAAACCAAGTTCACAAATTGTGTTAATTTGTTTTGTTTTGTTTTGTTTTTATTGGGAAAATTGTGCCATGTAGCCTACACTTACATAAATAATAAGATGGTATTATTATTCCATTTACTATTGAAGGAAGAAAGAACAAATTCAGTACTTTATTTGTGTTAAATCAAAATGTATTGCAAACATACCAACAGTGGTGTAGATGTACCTATTTTTAAATTCTAAATTAGTGCAATTTAACTTTAAATTCAGGTCTCGCTTTGGCTTTAAATTTAAATTGAAAACTGTAACACTTTCCCTCAAATAGTTTCTGAAAGAAAATTCCTTTCTCAGTCCCTTGCCACTGAAGTGTTTTTCAAGTGTTGCAAATCTGCTCTCTCTGTTGCCTTTCCTCTTGCACACAATGAAGGCTAGAGTTGGCATTCTGGAAAGGAAAAATAGGTGCCTGAAAACTGGACAGAATTCAAGCCTCAGGTGGAGGAAAATGGAAAAATAGAACTATATACCCTTGAGCCCTGAACAATGTAGGAAAAATAGAACTATATACCCTTGAGCCCTGAACAATGTACTTTAGTACCTTGAGCACAAAAGTCATGCTTAAAATGCGTATTCTGGTGCCTTCTGCATAACTTCAAGCTGAGAACCTTGTATGAAATAGGTGCTCAGCAAATATGAATATGCTTTGGCATTTGAATTTATTTGCAAGGTAGTATGTAGTGCAAAAGGTAAAGCAGTGCTTAACCAAGTCCAAGTTTTCCTGTACATATGCATTTTAAGTCAAAGAGACCACCCCTGCTCAGTTAAGAAATTTTGCCCCAATCCATGTTATACTTGCTTTTGATGAAATCTTGCATTTTCTTATCTTTTCATTGTTGGGAATTTGGTGGAGGGAATTTGGGACAGGGTTTTGGTTCTCATACATTTATTTTTTTAGACGGTAAGTTAGGTAAAAGGTGAATGTTTCCCTGTCAACTGGGTTACATCAAGAGACTAAATAGAGACTGCTATTCACAAGAAAGTCTTCGCAAACGAACTGCACCCAGAATTTTGTACCTTTTGTTTGGTATCTTCTGAACGTTATAGAATCTGTTTCTGAAATCTCATCTGTGTTGTCAGCTTAAATATGTGCATGTGAACTGTAAGTTTGACTTTTTGGGGAGGGGTGTATTCTCCATGACACGGGGTACTGTATCTGCCACATACAAAAGTTCAATAAAATGAAAGCAGATTGAATTGAATAAAGTAGAACTTTATTTTATTGACGTACATTTGATTTACAATATTGTGTTAATTTCTGCTGTACAGCAAAGT
The DNA here is from genome assembly GCF_026419965.1 of Kogia breviceps. Classification (NCBI taxonomy): domain Eukaryota; kingdom Metazoa; phylum Chordata; class Mammalia; order Artiodactyla; family Physeteridae; genus Kogia; species Kogia breviceps. Next base: position 65,485,685 of record NC_081319.1, read on the forward strand.
GATTCAGTTATACACATATATATTCTTTTTCATATTCTTTCCCATTATGGTTTATCACAGAATATTGAATATAGTTCCCTGTGCTATACAGTAGGACCTTGTTGTTTATTCATTCTATATATAATATTTTGCATCTGTTAATCCCAAACTCCCAGTCCATTCTTCCCCCACCTCCCAGCCCCATTGCAACCACAAGACTGTTCTCTATGTCTGTGAGTCTTTTTCTGTTGATAACTTTTTGTTCCTACCTTCTCTACCTCCCTTCTGTTCCCTAAACTTCTCTGCTGAAAATGGTGGCTGAATAATAAATATCCAATAAACGTTAGCTGAATTTCTCTCTTCTCTCACTAAGTACACATCATATTAAATAAGATTATATACATTTAGCATAATGTCTCATAAATGTTAGTATAATTTTATAATAATTATTATTACTACTGATTCTGAACATTCTAAGACTTTGAGGCTAAGCTTCATAAATTCATCAGGATTCCATGATTGAATATAGAGTGTCCTGTGTGATTTGAGTAAGAAGAAAGGAGACCCCGTAGCGTCTAACTTTTGCTCCATCATTAAGACAGTTAACACACAAACTCTGCTTTATTCTTCTGATGTTGCTCTTGGTTGACATATTCTTTTGGCATCTCTTGCTTGAAGGTATCAGGTCATGAATATTAATAAGCTTTATTAACACCTTACTCTCTCTATATGCATTCAGTTTCTCTTTCAAATGGGTTTCTCAACCATTTCCATGACCATCGTCTGCTCTCATTCACTGAATGATTCTTTCCATGACTATTTTCAGCTTTAGCTGGTGTACTTCAAAAGCAAAAAAGAAGGAAACTAGTTTAACTGGAAATGTGTGAAATGTATCTTAGCTTTGGGATTACTTTTGTTTTCACTGTGAGTTAAGAGCAATGTAGAATAAACAGGTGATGTTCATATGCTTTCAGGATTATGCTTGTTTGCCCTTGTGAACTTGCATCTAGGGGTGAGAAAAGCAAAACAGCATTTCAAGTGTATTTTCTGCTTCCACACAAGAGCCATTCTTGGTGTACTTAAGTGTGATTGTAACAATAAAGCTTGCATTTTGCAGAGTCTAAATATTCTGTACTGTGATCGACACATTAGGATTACTGAAAATGTTTCCTGGTGTTAGATATTCCAAATCACTCTGTGGTTTCTTCATAAAGGAAAGATGTCCAAAGGTAAAGTGAGAAACAGTAGAATTTTGGAATTAGAATAAACACTGATGCAGAGGATAAAGATAAACGTTCAAAAAGAAATTCTGTAGCCTCTTGGGAACATTTCCTAAGAGGCGCTGATGTGGTCAGAACTGGATTTGAATCCATGCTTCAAGGATCACAGTAAACATGAACTTGAATATTTTATTTTTCTCTACCTCAATGACGTATTTTATTTTAATTGGATGCATTTCACATATAAGTAAATATAAAGCCAATTATTATTAAAACTAATAGGAAGCACAAAACCTTATTTAAGTCAAAGTGTTTAGGCGAATGTTGCCAGAAGATGAGCTAAACACAGCTTGTGAATAAATTTCTGGTTCAGTTTGCTTGGCAGTTTTTCATTGTCCTTCCTGGGGAGGTGGTGTCCTGGGAATTTAGGGGGCTGTAGTGTGGTGAGGCCAGGTATGACCCACTCAGCTGAAATGCATGAGGGCGTGTGGGCTGTGTTGTAGTCTCAGCTTCTGGTCTCAGCGTCATCAACGGCCAACTCGGAGGAATACAACCAAAAAGGAAAAACAAAATACTTCTATGGGAAAAGTGAGTATTCTCAGATGACCCAGACAGCAGGACTTTGAGGAGAGAGCAGAAACTTCATAAATACATGTAAGGAAAGCTACTTCTGGGTCCAAGTCTGGCTCAGGTTCACCTAAACTTTGTCAGAGTCAAAGGATGGTGCGAACGGGAAATGAGATCTTGTGATGTTAGACTTAAGGTATCTTTCTGTGGAGTCGCATGGCTCCAATACGGACTGTTTGCCTCTGTGTCCAGACTACAGCTGTCATCCTGGGATCTCCCTTCATCATCATTCTGTGAATTATCTTTGTTTCTCCTGTGTCAAACCTCCTCTTTCCTGTAGCTTATGCCTTCATCTTCTTCCTGGCTGGTATGTTTTTTGCTTTTGTCTGTTTGTTTGCTTTTTGACTTTTTACTTGTGAAGCATTTATTCATTTATTTTTATTTCTTGCTTTTTACAGTAGGTCCTTGTTGATGATCTATTTTAAATAATGCAGTGTGTACATGTCAATCCCAAACTCGCAATGTATCCCTTCCTGCCACCCTTCCCCCCTGGTAACCATAAGTTAATTCTCTAAGTCTGTAAGTCTGCTTCTGATTTGTAAATAAGTTCATTTGTATCATTTGTGTTTTTTTTAGATTCCTCATATAAGCGATATCATATGATATTTGTCTTTCTTTGTCTGACTTAATTAGTATGGTGTTTTGAAGGAGCAAATTCTTCAGGAAATTCCAAAGAAATATTTTTTGGGGATCAAATTTTGGACACCTTGCAATGTCTGAAAGTATCCTTATTATACCTTCATATTTGATGGATAATTGAGTCGAATATGGAATTCTAGGGCGGAAATAACTTTTCATTGTGATTTTGAAGGCATAGTTCCTTTGTCTTATAGATGGCAGTGTTGTTTTTGAGAAGTCTAAATCCATTTTGATGCCTGATCCCTATGTATGTAGCTTGTATTTTGTGTCCAGAAACTTCCCTTTGTCTACAAAGCAGACATTTTCAATCCTGACACTTTTGCACTTGGATCAGTGAACTGAATTATTTCTTTGATGATTTCTTCATTGTTTCCTGATCTCTCTTTATGGAACCACTATTATTAGGGCTAATTCTGAACTAATGCTTTTCTTTCTTTCTTATTTTTTTTTTTTTTTTGTTCTGTCTTCCTCTCCTATTTTCCATTCCTTTGACTAATTGCTGTCCTTTTTGAAAATTTCTTCAACTTAATCTTTCAAACTGAGATTGATTTTCAACTTCATATCCAAGAGATGTTTTAGCATTGAATATTTGTCTTTTGTAGCATCTTGTTTCACAGGTGCAAAAGCTTCTCTTGGCTCTCAAAAGATATTATGATAGTTTTTAGTAATTTTTTTTTCTTTTTATGAAATACCTACAACTTCCTTTTTTAAAAAATCTACTCTTATCTCTATATTTAAAGGGAGAGAATTTTCTCAGCTATTAGTGATCTTTGCTTGTCAGCTCTTATTTAATTGCAAGAGATTAAGAAGCTGATTAGAAGCTCTTAGCATATGGGTGGAACTTGATATTATTTTTTATCTAAGATATTCTTGCTTTGCCATTTTGTGGAGACTTATTCTTTCTGCTGGGAATGGTCAGATTTCAATGAGAGGACCCTTTCATTCTCTTATCTGGAAGGCACAGGTCTGGGTGTCAACATTCCAGAAATCGAGTGGGGAAAGAAGCCCAGAACTCAGTATTTAGTATGCATGGGTTGGTCTAGTTCCTCTTTTTACAGAATACTACATTCTCAACTGTGCTGGTGATGCCAGTTTTCCATAAAACTTCCAAATTTCTGTTCATGTGGCCAGAGCACTCATTAGCACAGATGTGGAGGGTGATCTACGAATCCACCAGCTACTTAAACATCTAATACTCAAACATTCTTATTTTAACCCCACACTCATACCTGCTCTTCGTACTCACTTCTGGTACTAGGTCTTACCAGTTCCTGCCCATTTGGAGGGATATGTGGTTTAAATGAGGTTGGTATTCAGCTTTTCCCATTGCTGAATTTGGCTCTTTATGTAACAGTACGTATGGGTTCGTTGGATGGATTATGAAGTAATATTGAGAACAAGTCCAACTATTAGCAATAAAACCATCAGAAAACAGGCCATCTGATAATTAATATAAAATTGGATTGGAGACTCAGGGAGTTATTAAATTTGAATCTAAAATGAGATCGTCTGAGCTGGATCTCAGAAGACTTATTGTTCTTTCCAGGTGTGCATCTTAAGAATCTTGGAGGATTTGTATAGTTTAAACTCAAAACCAGATACTACTCAATGATTCTTCTCAGACTTTTGCTCTGAGTTTTGTGGTTAGCCTGAAATCCCAATACAAAGGAAAAACCCAGGAGTGTGAAACCAGATCAACAAAAATATGAGACTGTTCACATGAAAACTCTGTGACCTGAGACCACTAAGGGTCCCTTGACTCTACAATGCGGTCTCATTCCATAAATGTGGGAAGGTCATGTGATTTCTTTATTGATTCTGGCACTTGTTACATCTTTATTAAATCTAACACATGTTCTTAAGTAGGTCTCCAATTATAGAAAACCTTTTTTAATGCAACATATTGACTAATCTAACTCACAGTTTTAATAATGTGCTGTAATGAAATGTTAAGCAAGTCATATATTATGCATTCCAGTTTCTATCTATAAACACTCAGGAGGATGAAATGAACTTTCACTTTCAAGGATGATGTTAGAAAAACATACCAAATAAAAGCTGTTCTAATACATTTTTTCTAACAAAGAAGAAATTAACAAAAACAAAGCATATTTCTGAAAGGAGCAACTATTTTCAATATTTTGAGAAGAACATTAATAATATTATGAACATGGTATCAAAGACTTATATAACATATACATATTGTAGAGGAATGAAATTCATGTTTTCATGTAAATAGAGAAAAATTAATGAGACTATATAAATTATTATAATCAAAAATGCATAAATATTATCATCTACAATTTATTCTGCAAATCATTCTAAATACAATTCTATTGATAACTATAAAATAGACCAATGTTAATTTTTCTACTACCTTTTTCTCCTTCCCCAAGAATAATATGTCCATTGAAGAATCAGAGATTCTATTAGTCCAGCATATGTCTTTAAGTACCAGCATAGCTAGTGGAAACAAAATAAATATAAGACATTAGCATTCTAAGTTATCATTATTTATTTGAATTCCTTTCAAAGAAGAAAGGGAAAAAGAAATATATCATTAGGAAGAATACTATTTCAAAACATGGGCAAGACTCATCCAAGAATAAATGGTTTAATTGTAAATCAACTAGACTTCAATTGAAAAAAAAAGAGTAAATGGTGGAGGGGTTTTTTCTTAAGCTGGATTAATGGGGTCTGCGTTTACTCTCCCTCCTGAAACAAACAAATGAACAAACAAAAAGAACCAGAATCAGACATATATGCCTAAATTTTTATATTATTCATTTCCCATGTATATTGACCACCTACTGCGTGCCAGAGACTGAGGTAGGAGCCGAGTGTACAGTAATGAGCCAAGCAAAGCTGTTGTTGTCAAGCTTGAAATCTGGTGCTGGAGGCAGACAGCTATACGCACATCGTAGGAAGCAAACATGGGCTACCAGTGGCCGCTTGCCTAAGCAGAACAGATAAATCAGGTACCTTTATATTAGGTATAGAGTATATAGGTAATACATCCATATACACCATTTTATTCCTTTTCCTAAAACCTGTAAAACCATGTAACTGTGTCTCTAATAACTTGATCCAGTTTTAAATACCAAACTTCCTGTACCAAACTTCACTGATGCAACCCATCAGGCAGAAAAAATGTAGAGTTTGCTTTTGTTTCAAAATGATGGATTGAACCACAGATTGAACTTGAGTGAACTCTATAAAAGTTAACATGCTGATTTAAAACTTAAAGGAGCTCATGTGAGAAAGACATTTATTTGTTTGTTCAGCTACAGGAATTCTCATATCCTTTCTACTATGCAAACTGTCTTAAACTTCCTTCATTTTCCCCCATAGAGAAATTCTGTACACATTTAATGTCAAGTTTTCTAGATTTCCTCTTTTCCATTAAGTATAATTATTCTTTTTTCTAGACAAGATGTTTCTGAAATTCTCCAAAATGAGCATAGAGTACACTAAGAATGTGATATGAAACCAATCTTTTTTTTTTTACTACGTAAATAAAAACATGCAAACCCTAACTATTGATACACTTAGGGTGAGTGGTTTCACTTTGACATCACGTGTATCACGGCATTGAGATATCTCTAAATTATAACCAAAGCAAGTGAGAACAGATTTCAGGCTCAGGGAAGAGCTATTAAGGGGATAATAGACTTTTGATGTCTGCCTTTTCACAGTAGCACAATGGCTAATTCCTGTGACCCCTGAACTTTTAGTGTCTCCTAACCAAGTATTGGCATTAATCTACTGCTCATCTGTCACCTATCACATTTGGGAGTCCCAGTCTCTGTTTCCAATTATCAGTCATTAGAGAAGGCCTTGAGCAATTTCAGAAGAAAACTCACAAAACCTTTGACCTGTTTTTGTGAGATAAACGCAAGTATTCATTGTAGATAAACTATCATTTCATTGTACCCAAGTATAAAGGAAGGTTCTTTGTTGTATATCACTTACTGTAACCTCTATCACCTTCAGGTGGTTAAAAATGGACTGTTTTATTTTACTAATGGAGCAGGAGGATTGACAAAGTCATTCAGTGAAATCTGGTGAGATTGGAATGGTTGACCTCTAGCTGCCAGGCAATCTACAAACCCCACAGATTTTTCCACTAAAGAAAACATGAGATAAATATTTACCAAAAGGTGATTATCAGATAGTTGAGTTTTTACATTGACTTCTTGTAGGTAAACACAAATTTTCTCAAATATTTATACATAGTGTAACTGAAATCCATTATTTACATACTAAGCATATCCACTCTTCATTAAGTAATCATTTTTTATTGTGCAAAATGAATTAATCAGGTACCATCCTCTGTGATTATTAATTCTAAACTGACTTTTGAAGTTTAACATTAATATCCAACCCACAAAAGATGAATATTTGCTTTAAATTCCAATTAATTATTTCCTGTATAAAATGCCTCTAATCAAACAAAATAACAAAATATTTCCTATATGTCAGGGTGCATTGTTGTCTTCAGGGATAAAAATAAGTGACTTTCAGACTCCTTTAAAGAGGAAGTATGTCAGAACCTGCTAATCTGATTGGATTGGTGAGTAATATATGAATGTCAAAAATGTGTTCTCTACCTTGTAGAAGTGAAATATCTAAACAAGGTATCAAGTAAATACAATTATTTTCTAACTATCCACTCTTGTAAAAATCTAGACTGATGTTTTTAATGCTACTATTTTTACTATGTAAAAATTATATAGCTATAACTAAACAAATAACACAATTAAAAACTATAACACTATAACAAAATTATATAGCAAAATTAAAAAACCAAAGAATTTTGTCTTTTTAATTTTGTTATAACAAAATTAAAACACTATAACAAAATTTAAAAATGGTAATAGTCATCACCTTTATTAATATATCTATATTCCAGATAAAGAAATTGACATTTTGATCATCAGCATGGCTACGTTTTAAGCCAGGTAGCAATTTTTTACAATTAAACTTTTATTGACTATTTACTGTATTAAAAGTCCTGTTTCTTGTATATGTAGAAATACAAAGGTAAGAGACAAAACAAAACAAAAAATCATGGATATTCCTCTGAAGTATCTTACTCTATGGGATTAATCTAAGGTGACATAATAATTACAGTGCAAATAGAAAGTAATTCACACAATAGCTATTGCTTTTGGAGAACTTGCTGTGTTCCAGCCACTATGCTATGATCCTCTCTCTCAAATATTATTTAACCTCTACAGCACACTGTGGAGAAGGTCTTTCATGATTGTCCTCCATTTTAAAGATGGATAAATAAGGGCTCAGGGATGTTGAGTATCTTTTCTAATATTACACTCTTTTAAGGTTAGGGAACTAAGATTGAATTCAAATTCTTCTCACCTCAAATCCAACTCTTCACTGTGGTCCCATCATGACAGCTCTGTATTCGAAAGGGAGGAAGGGAACAAGTGCTCTGTGGCTCCCAGCAGGAGAAATTAATGTGGGTGAGGATTTTCAAAGTCGTCTTTGTAGAATTCAAACTGGAGATTTTAAGTAGAATTGGGATTTCAACCTCCGACATGTGGGAAACATCTTAAGTTAGAGGATCTTAGGTCTAGGGTCCAGGTCCACCCTAGACCCAACATGTGCAATGACAATGAACTATTTATTATTCGCTCCTTTGGCCCTAAGCTTTCACATCTCTTTCCATCCGTATGAACTCCTTTCTCTCCCTGGTGATAATCCTTTAAGACCAAATTCAAAGTGACCTCCACCCTTGAAGTCTGCTGCACGGCTTGTTGCTCCTTCCTTTCTTATTCTGCCCCCACACATGTCCCTCCCAAACCCCAACATGATTGTGCCACAATGGTACTTTTCTACATCTGTCCTTCTCATCCTGAGCTCCTATCTCTTTGCTTCTCAATCTCCTTAACTATTAGGCTTTGGCCCAGAGCAGTTATTCAATTAATATTTGGGGCTTGAATAAAGTTAGAGGGATCACAGTGGCTATTTTTAGGATAATCAAGATGAGTATATATGGAAGGTGAGAAAGAGAAAAGCAGCCCCCTGACAGCCAGGATTGGGACTGGGTCAAATAAGGGAGAAAAAATTAAAAATTGAAATATATTAATTTAAAGAAATCAATAATTACTTTATTGCTATTATTTATTTATTATTGAACATATCAGTTTTCATACCAATGCTTGAGATGTATCATTATTATTATTATAGTATTCTAATAACCCCTGAGGGCTGAGTGTTGGGACCATCCAGTCTGAGGAGGGAGGGGAAACCTTGAGACCATCTTCCTCCCTGTTCCAAAGCTGTCTTACACAAGACTTAATTCTTTTTCTTTAAAATTTTATTGAAGTATAGTTGATTTACAATGTTGTGTTTAATTTCTGCTGTACAGCAAAAGTGACTCAGTTATACATATATATATTCTTTTTCATATTATTTTCCATTATGGTTCATCACAGGATATTGAATAGAATTTCCTGTGCTATACAGTAGGATCTTGTAGGACCTTGTTATGCATCCATTCTATATATAATAGCTTGCATCTACTAATTCCAAACTCCCAATCCTTCCCTCCTCCAGCCTCCTCCCCCTTGGCAACCACAAGTCTGTTCTCTTTAAGACTTAATTCTTTGTGTCCCTAAATAACTCATGTTTTAAAAATCAAAATAATATATAACTATTAGATCATTAATTCAATTTTGTAAATTTCAAAATTATGTGCTGTGTATTTAATTGATTCAGGAAATCTACTTGTTTAGCTATCATGGGACAACATTTAAATTATTTAACCATCTCACCTTTCTTCTGCAATTTTTCTTCCTTATAAAACTGTATTCATGAAGCATTTATGAATACCAGCAAGAGTATTTCAACTACAGGACATTCAAAAGTCAATTGAAATTGTTCTTTGAAACAAACCACTCAGGGGGAAAATTTTCCCTTTTTCAAGTCACACATGGCTGTGGTATTAAGAGGCTCTTAGGGTTTCTGGAATCTGAAGTTTACCACACTCTCTGGGATGGTTATCCTTTCAAAGAAACATGTAACATGTGCATTCACTGACAAATGAATAGACCTTTATAGGACCAAGTTTATGTTTCTCAGTGGACTAGTCAGTGAAAGATGCCTTGCGGGGTGAGACATCTTGGTAGTCACAGGATAAATTTGCTTTTTTCCTTTCACTTTAAAATGTAACACAGATAAGTAATAATTCTATGAGTAATCTCTTAATGATTTTTTGCACTCAGCAGCAAACAATGATCTGTATTCTTTCAACAGCTGGCTGCACTCCTGGGAAAACGTTATCTTTGTGTTGCAGCTACTGATTCTATTTGAATCTTCCAAGTTACAGCCCTTGTGTGGGAGATTAAGACCGATTGCCCATGGATGCATCCCCTTAAGACAGCAGATAAATCACAAAATAGATAAAACTGCAATCCTCTGTTAATTAGTTCTACTCTTCAGATACTGTAGACAGCAAAATATTTAGTCAGGACATTTCTATCCAATTTCTGCTTATGATAAAGTCATTCAGAGAGGTGTCTGTTTGGAAAAAAGAGACTGCCATCAGTCATTAACTTCTGTTAAGTTATATCTCAACAATAAAAGGCTTCAGCGTACGTCTTGTCTTTAAACACAAGAAGCTTAATCTTTGCAGAACGTTGGCAATTTAGAGCATTTAGAAATGTAGTTTGGTGCTTCTATAAAGGCCATCCTGTTTCTTTTCACTCTCAGCCCATGACTCATGGAATGCGAGTCTTCTGATTCATATTTTACCTCTTGTATGCTTTGATGTTGCCACTTAAAAAAAAAAACTATAAAAATAAATTCATTCTCTGGTTCTGTCAGTGTAGGTGACCTTTCAGTTTTTCTAGCTGGTTCATAGATGGAAATGTTTGGAAGACACAAAACCTGCTTCCTGGAAACAGAAGGAGGTACATTCCCTACATCGTTATGATCATGTTTTGAGTGGTAAGCTGTATCAATTTGGCTGATTTTTGATGGTTTCTTTTCTGTAAGTCGGTGTGTATGTATATGCAGAAAGCAACTCTTTAATTTTTGTAGAGAGAACTGTGGGCCACTATCAGCTCAGGGAAATAAACAACCCTGTGTTGATGGACTTGTTTAATTTACGGTGATAGTCACTGGTTTACATGTGACGACCTTCAAAACAAGCATGTATCATAAATGACAGTGGGAGACGAGTGCAAGGCATCAGTGTCATGTTTTCATGGCTGGTTGGCAAAATACAACCTGTTGATCTGGTTAGATATGTAAGCAGATATGAAAATAGCAGTCTGGGCAGGTGGTTGTGTTCTCTCTCTCTCTCTCTCTCTTTTTTTTTTACAATGGTGTGTTAGTTTCTGCTTTATAGCAAAGTGAATCAGCTATACATATACATGTATGCTCTTCTTAAGTGCAGTTTTCAAAGGTGAATCAACTGATACAGGATGTGTGTTTTAAATCTAGTGATATTTGTTTATATTTGTTTCTAAACTCTCTTTTCCACTTCACATGAGAGAAATGGTGTCTATGGTATGGGATGAAGAAATGGTCTCCACCAGAGACAAGTGTTAACCTCTTGGTCTCAACCTGTTTTAACCCTTGTGTCATTTTATCTCCTTGGACAAGTCTGGGTCTGGCTTGAGAGAGCTCACCCTTCTGCTTTTATGTTTTGTTTTGTTTCACTTTGTTTTTCTTTGTCTTGTCTGGGAATGAGGAGATCTCTTCTACCACTAAATAGGAATGTAATCATGACTTTTATGGAGTCTGGCAGATTTTAATCTGGTAACACAGATTTTATTAGAAATTATAATAAAGATGGTTTTGTTGATATAACACAGAAATGAAAAAATGAATTGAAAGGTCCAAATATTTAATACACTATGAATCAAAACCTCCAAATAGTATATATTTTAATGATTTTTTTCTACTTTTTTATTTGTTTATGTTTTAAGCTTCTCAAGCCATTTACAATTGCAATGTGTTATACAGCACACTGTAATTTATGGAGAAACATAATATATTTAATATATAAAATCATCACAATATGAACAAGGCAAAGATAGTTCCTATAAAAAGCTTACATCTAAGGAATATGAAATGTGTGTGTATGTTCTCTTTCATCTGTTTTGGGAGGGTTGTTTTTAAAATATAGTTGTAGGAAAAGTTGCATGCTAATAGAGATATTATATAATGCTAATTCAGGTCGTGAATACAATCACTTGCTTATTCATAAACATTTTCTTAGATAAGAGATGGAATCAGTATTAAATAAGTGAATATGATAAAGATTGGAGGAAATGAGTTCTAGAAGGAGTGGAGTCCAGAATGTATGGCGTCCTCTGTAGGGTAGGAGCATCTCGTAGAGAAGAATGTAAGCATTGAAATCTCAACTCTCCTGAGGGATAATTAGATAAAACAAACAAAACTACATCCAGAACAAACAAACAAACACACAGGGTGGTGTTGTTGAGGGCTTTGGGAGTTGAAATCTTGACACTGGGTTGAAATCTCTTCTCTCCCAATTATAGGTTGTGGGCTCTTGAGCAAGTAATAGAAACTTATGGGCATAAGTGAGTATTAAATAAAATATATGCCCTCCCAAATGAGAGTTAAATAAATTATCATGCCCTCAGTCAATGCGATATGCAGCAGGATGGGGCTGAGTGAAAATACAGAACCAGCTTTTGATCTGTTCATAATCTTTCATTCAACCAATGTTTATTAGAAGACTTCTTCGGATGAGGCATTGTATTGTGTTAGATGCCAATTGCACATTGGTGATCAAACCCTTGCTTCTCCACCTGTTCTCCACATTTTTGTGTATTGCTGATTAACATTGTTTGAATATACAGTTGAGCGTCGAACAATATGGGTGGGACTGTGCGGGTGCACTTATATGCAGATTTTTTTCAATAAATATATTGGAAAATTTTTTGGAGATTTGCAGCAATTTGGAAAAACTCAGACATGAAGAGCATAACCTAGAAATATCAGGAAAATTTTTAAAAAGTTAGGTATGTCATGAGTGCATAAAATATATGTAGATATACGCATAACATGCAAAATATGTATTAATCAACTGTTTATGTTAACAGTAAGGTTATTAATAGTTAAGTTTTTGTGGGGTCAAAGTTATATGCAGATTTTTTGACTGCACAGGGAGTCAGTTCTCCTGAACCCCATACTGTTCAAGGGTCACCGGTACTAACAACGAACTAGTCTCTAAGTAGGATGTCATTATGTAGGTGGTACGGACATTGAACAAAGATTTACAATGAGCTTTAGAAGACACACATCTGTTACCGCCTAGTTGTCATCACCCAATTTCTTTCTTTCTTTTTTTGGCATAAATATATTTTATTTTTTTACTTTTTATTTTTTTATCACCCGATTTCTTATTCTTAAGTCAGGGATATTAATATTTGACACCTCCCTAGGTAACTGAAATTACCTTGTGAATATTTGTGACCATCATTAGGAGTGCAAGGCTATATAAGTACTACTTTTATTCCATTACTCACTGAAACATGTTCCATGGAATTTACCAGGGCAATTATAATTCAAAGAAGTAGGATATAGGAATTTGAATCACTGGACAAATCTGCACTACAACTTTATTCTGTGTGGTGTATTTAGTATAAAATTTTATTAAGCTCTTTGAAAATCTGCCCCCTTAAGGGTTTAGGTTAAAGAGCCTGGATTAGAAAGCTGAAATTTTATAATAACAGCTGAAATTCTAGCTTTCCACTTTATTACACTAACATCTCACAGGGGATCCCAGAACAGTAGATGACTTTACGTAATATGAATTCAATACTCATCTGCATTACGCAGGTGTATGCTTTAGATTGGACCCTAACAAACTCATGTCAAAGCCCTTATGTCCAAGACTATAGTTATTTTTGTCTAAATTTCAAATATGAAATTGATTGTTAAAGAAAAATTGAATAATGATTGTTATTACTTAGAATTTTGAATATTGACTTTCAGAATAGAGAATATATATTTTTGAATGACTGATGAATGTTTAGATCATAAAGCATGGAACTCCTCAAGCAGAGTCTGGGACAGTGCCACAAAGTCAAACACCAGGAACATTTCTGCAGCAAACCAGTAAGTTAAAGTGAGATAAATAGGGACTTTAAAGTCACATCAAATCAGTTAATTTCCAGTTCTTCTGCCAAATGAAGTTGAAGCCGAATTTTCAGTTTTCAGAGCTTTTTGGATTTTGGACTTGTGAATTCAAGATTTCAGATCACTTTTCCTTTTTTTTTCTTTTTTTAAATTGAAGTATAGTTCATTTACAATGTGTTAGTTTAAGTGTGCAGCAAAATGATTCATACATATATTAATATATATTATATATATATTCTTTTTCATTATAGGTTATTATCGCAAAATATTGAGTATGGTTCCCTGTGCTATACAATAGGTCCTTGTTGTTTACTTATTTTATATATAGTGGTGTGTTTCTGTTAATCCCAAACTCCTAATTTATCAGATCTTTATTAAAGCATAAATGCTTAGTAAATTAGGACAAAGTAGTAGTTTCTAAGCAGAAGCAGCCTATCCTGGCATTTAAGATCCATAGCTTGGTGGCATCAAATGCTTGGATTCAAATTCTTTGGCAAAGTATTCCTTTTCTCTGCCTCCTCAGTTTCTTCATCTTCAAAATGAGGATGATAACAGAACCTACCTCATAGGTTGTTATGAAGTGTAATATGTTAATATCAATAAAATGTTTAGAACAGTTCTATTTAAATACTGTTTCATGATGTCATCTACTTTGTTTAAATTAGGATCAGAAAAGACAAGTTTACAGTGAATTAAATGTAGTTCTTTGTTGGGACTTCCCTGTTGGTGCAGTGGTTAAGAATCTGCCTGCCAATGCAGGGGACATGGGTTTGAGCCCTGCTCCGGGAAGATCTCACGTGCTGCTGAGCAACTAATCCCAGAGCGCCACAACTACTGAGGCTGCGCTCTAGAGCCTGCAAGACGAAACTACTGAGCCTGTGTGCCACAACTACTGAAGCCTGCGCTCCTAGAGCCTGTGCTCCACAATGAAGAGTAGCCTCTGCTCGCCACAACTAGAGAAAGCCTGCATGCAGCAAAAAGGACCCAATGCAACCAAAAATAAATAAATAAATAAAATTGATTCTTTAAAAAAAAAATGTAGTTTTCCTGTAAACAAGAGTTGTGGCTAGTTTTAATATTCATACATACACTCTAGTTATTAAAGATCCAGTTTGTAGGTATTTTCTGCCCTTACACTTTGGAGATGGAGACCCGTTCATGGCAGTCTACACTACCGCCAGTTGGAGCTCAGACAGAAAAGAGGTTTAAATTATAGACCAAAATAGGATCTTTAAAATGCAGTCATCCTCCTTATTTAGGAAAAGTTAATTAATGATCTCTCCAGGGGAAAGGACCTCTCTTAGGATCAAGATAATGATACTTAAATAAAACAAAACCTCATGAGTCTTGGGAGGTGGTGTTGGTGTAGCCAGTCAGCCTGAGAGAGAGCGTTCTCACCAAGTCCATGGGAGGAAAATGCCTCCAGGTGTAGCTTACATTTTTCCTCTTTGCTGGTGTAGGTGTCTGAGATGGAGGTGGGGCTGAGCTCCTAGCTCTCCTAAACCATCTCCTACTCCTCTGGAAAAAATAAAACAGAGATTATTTTGGAGGATGAAGGCAAGGAATTGTGGGTTCCTTTGTCATGAACTTCCTGTCAGACATGGAGCCCTGTCTGGCACTAGAATTTAGGAGTCCAGCAGCCTGGGTTCCCAAAAATCACTCCTTGATGATCATGCTTGCTTTCTCTCTTCCTTAATCTTGACCATTCCTCTAGTTAAGGATCCCAAGTTTCATGTATTTTTAGCAGTGTTGGTATCATTTCAATTAACTTCCTAAAGATATTTTTTGTGTCTTAATCCAATTTTTGAACATTGTGAATTGTTTATATAACATACATCTTTTATCTTCTTGTAACAACATTTCAGCAATGAAATGTCACTGGATATATTTTTAAAAATTATTGTAGGTTTGTGAGACACTTGGAACACAATGCTTTGCAGTGAATTTTTTTGGTAATCTGTCCTATATTATCTGAGGTAACTGAGATTTTGAGAAACCTACCAGCACTGAGAAACTTAATTCCATCAAATGATATTGCATTACTGAAAATGAGACCTTTTAATAGGTGGTTCCTTAAGAAAGATTTTGGTATCCAGCATGAGACAGGCTGCGACCTGGGACCTGGGACCCTTTGCTGCAGTGCTTGCACCTGGACAAACATCTCCTCAAGCAATAAAGTACAAAGAAACTATAAGGGACTAAATATAGCTGCGTTCATGAGTAGTTGGGGCAAATTATGGACAACAAGATACAAAAAGGCAAAAAACCCAATTGCCACTTCTGAAGAGCCTGGAGCAAAAACAGGGTGTCAGGAGCAAAAGCAGGGTACTGTGCATGCCCCCTGCACACAAAACCACGTAAGGGGTGGGCAAGCCACCCCTCTAGCCCAACTCCTGGACACACCCCTACCCTCACCCCATATAAGGAACCAGCTCACCCCAACTTGGGAGCAAGCAAGGGAACCTGTTACTTGCTTTTGCTCCCCCCTGCTATAGCAGGGCCCCCAATAAAGCCTTGTCTGAATTTCTTGTCTGGCCTCTTGTCAATTTCTATTGATTAGGAAAGGCCAAGAACACTGGTCAGTAACAAGCATAGACTGTATCCAATAATACATCATTTTATAAAGCTGGATTATGTAATGATATGCCTGACACTGTCCTGAATCCCTCATCACTCCTTAATATTGCCAAGAGGAAAAATTCTCTGACCTCATTTGGTAGGAAAGTTGCTGAAGGTGGAAATATGTTCCTCTCTCAAATTTGCATAAGACCAGAGATCTTTGGGAGACTGGATGCTGTACCATGGGTTGGGGAGGTTGCACTCAATAATCTATAAGAACTAATGAAAGTGCATTAAAAAAGGTAGAGCTTTGCATTTGCTAAAAGGAGGAAAAACGTCTCCCAGGAAGACACTTTAGAAACAATCTTTCTTGTGAAAATGCATTTGTTTTGTTTCCTTGACCTCTAAAATTTCATAAACACAGCCCCACTGTGCCAGCAGCTCCTCAGGCCTCTTTCCGACTTTCCTCCCTCAACTGTGCTAAATCTCACCATTGACTTCACCTGAAACTCTGGAGCTTTCTATCACAGAGTGCTAATTCCTGCATGAACCCTTCTCTGTTCTGGTACTTGATACACACTAGTAATAACTTTACAACCTTCACTTTTAAAAACATTTTTGGATAACCTTTCCATTTAGGAGCCAGGAATTTGTATAAAACCACAGAGGTTATATTGCTTTTGAACTAAAGGCTGCTGGTTTGTGGAATTTCCTTTCACTGGAAACACATATGAGTCTGTGGTTTTATGTTTTCACAGTTTTATAACATCTGCTTGTTTGTTTTCAAAGTGAAAGAATTTACCATTAATTTCTATACTTTATAAAGGCCTAATTTTTTACCTCCTTTTTTTTTTTTTTTTCAGTTGAAAGAGACAAGGATTTTTCTCACCAGAGAAGGCATTACAAAGAATTCCGGTTTGATCTTACTCAGATTCCTCATGGAGAAGCAGTGACAGCAGCAGAATTCAGGATATATAAGGACCGGAGCAACAGCCGATTTGAAAATGAAACAATTAAGATTAGCATATATCAGATCATCAAGGAATACACAAATAGGTATCAAATTTATATCTGACTTATTATCCTAGCAAATAAATGTTACATTGTAGTAAAATCCATTGATAACCCACGTGGTATATCAAATCATGCTTCTTTGAGTGTAATGGCATCAAGGAAGGTATAGACACGTGAAAGATACATGTAACTGATCTGAAACGTGTCTTGTACATTTCACAGCTTTTTTTTCCTACTCCTTACACCAATCTGTGTGCTAGACGGTCTCATGCTCCCCTGTATGTGATTTTCAGGCCCTTCACCTCATTTTGTAAATGAGAAAACTTTCATTTTATTCTGCACATATGAAATTTATAATTAAGATGATTTAAATTACTTGTTGTTTTATAAATTGGAGAAGAGTGGCTTTATTTTTCCCTGGCATAGTGTAAACTGTGTGTAGTGTTATGTGGATTTTGATGGAAGACATTATATTTGCAATAGATTCTGACAGTTAACCTGTATGGCTACTGTCTATAAAATGCTTAATTCAAAATGGTACAAAAATGGACAGAGAATCTGAAATACTAAATGTATGAAAACCTCAGCTGATAATTACTGCAAATGAGCCATCACATATAAGAATTAGAAAGGGACTTTAGTGGTATTTTCAGACCAGTGCAGAAATTGCTTGGGTAACACCTTTTACAAACGATTAGCACTTTTGTTGGACAGCTCTTACATTTTTAAAGAAAATTCTTATTGGAATATTATATTGAGGTGAAATTTGTCTTCCATTCATTAAATCTAGATTTTCCCTTTGACGAAATACTATGTCCTTATTTGATGAGATAAATATTTAAAGACAGATGTCATGAGCTCACTAAGGCCTCTTTCCTTTCTGAATATTTCTAGTTCCAGACCTTGGATTTTTCTTGGTCTTCTAGTGAGTAGGATTTCTCAATGGGTGTTCCATGGAACACTAGCCCCTCACAATACTCAATGAAGAAAAAGAATAAAAAGCTTCTGGGGTCAAAAGCATTTGGAAAGTCTACTTGTTAGACCGTGTTTTAGGAGATTCACCATGCATATCAGAATAGTAAAGTCTTGCAAGGTCTTTATGGTAAAGAAACTTGTCAATTTGGTTTTTCCTAGTCTTCCTCAAACTTATTTGACTATGGAATCTTTTTCTTTGGGTCTGTAATACTTAATATCCTATGAAACACTGGTTTATCAGGACACACCTTAATAAATATTGATCTCTGTACACTTATTTTAAGAGCACTAATTTCAAGGCAGAAAGATCTCTATTCTTTTCTTAGCTCTAACACGTACTAGCTATTTGTCTGTGGGTGAATTTTTTGTTTTTGTTTTAAATCTCAACCCTGTGGTTCCATTTATAAAATGAGGATACTAATTTTTTTCTCACAGGGACAGGGCCTGGCATACTACATTATTCTTGTAAATACTAAATAATGGGGGTGTCTTTTAAAATTAAATGACTAGAATTGAAAATAGTGCTCCAAATGTTGCCATATATTATATTGCTATAGCTAACAAATATTTTATTTATAATCCTGCTTTTCTGCATCTGTTTCCACACTTGGGCTGGTGAGCTCCTTAAAGAAGGGATAGTGTCTTAAGTGATATATATATATTTTTTTTAGCCTCAGCACTATGAATTTGTTTGATACAGTTTTGAAATTATCATTACCCATGAATGGGATACTTCTTCTATGAACATATCCTAAAATACTTGAATTATCTTACCTTTTGACCATTCACAATATATTTTTATGAAAGTTGAATTTGTACTTGGTTTTTCAACATACCAAGTATTTTTTACAGGAACTGTTTCTACACCAGGCTCCTATTTATTTATCAATTGTTTGAAACTAAATATAGACATTTACACTGATCACAATTAAAGGTCCTAACTTTTATTTAGGTCCATTGTTCCATCTGCTCAGTATATTTTTGAATGTCATCCATTGAACTAGCTACCCTTTGAGCGTTCTTTCACTCTATTTTCTAAGTATGTTAACTACAGTTACATAATTTAAAACATAATAACAATGATGAGAATAAAGGACTAATAGAAGAGTTCATTGATAATAATATATAGATTTACTTATGAATGAACCCATACTGATTTTTATTAATAATACATTTGAAATATTTATGACTATTATGCTTAATCAGATATCATAATTTTGGTAAATTTCATTTCTCTCTAAAAATGGAACATTTGTCTATCTTGAAACTTTGGTATTTCTCTAATTATAACTGATGTTAAACATATTATTCTAAATGTTTCTACAACTCCATCTGCCTGCTCTTTGAGTATTCTTGGGTATAATTTGGCTAAGACTTTACTTATTTTAACAAGTGTACTTAATCTACCCTAATATCCAGAATTTCACTGATATTTTTCCTAAATCTTTGAAAATGATTTCTAAAATCTAAAGTACATGTATCTCTGATTGGTGTTGTCTCACTCTACCATTCCAGATTCTAGGGTGGCAGAGATTGGATAGGATTCTACTCAATTTAATGAACATTGTTTTGAAATTTTTAATTCAGTAAATTCAATTCAATATTAATTCAATTCTACCAAGTTCACATTTTTTGAACATTTACTATTAAGTATTGTTGCTGAATTATGATTTTCTCCTGTAGGGTTATGCTATACCTATTGTCTTCTCTGTATTTGTTTTTGGTAATGGGTATGGAATATTTTCCCCAAATTATTTGCTTCAATATCTGAAACATACAAATGACACATGCATACTGTACATTTCAATTTTATGTATCATTGACCAGGTGGGAGAATCTCTCGTAAAATGTCTTCCTTATCTTTGAAAAAGGCAGTCATCCACTGCCAGTGGTTCATTAATCCACAGTGTAAGAAAATGCAACCCTGTGCTGTGCTATTGTCTGTAAATCTAGGATCCCCTTTTTACACTACACTTTCTCTGCCAAAGAAAGACATTTAAGGGACAGAAGATATAGAAACAGCACATACGCTTCTTAGTGTATTTCAGCTTTCTGTGTAGGATTTCAAAGCCTTTGTAGAAAATGGTAGTGTATAGTAATAAGAGCAAGGTCTTTGGAATTCCCTCATGGGGAAATTAATGTATATCTTGGAGTCTCAGTTTAAAAATCTATAGACAAAAATAAAAGCAAAAATAAGTATTTCAGAACAATAAAAATATTTCAAATGATGTGGGAAAGACTGGTGATTATCACAATGCAAAGACCAGAGTTGATACTTAATAAATATATCAGTTAACAGCCGAAGAGGAGCAACTATTTTACTAGGATTTAGAGGGTTGTATACAAAGCGTAACCAAAAGTAGGTGGTTACTATAATAACAGTAGCTACCATTTGCTACTGTTTATGTTAAGATAAAGTAAGCAAAATGATGCTAGGTGACTTTTCTTAATAAAAAATTAGCTGATCTTTGGGCTTCCCTGGTGACGCAGTGGTTGAGAGTCTGCCTGCCAATGCAGGGGATATGGGTTCATGCCCTGGTCTGGGAAGTTTCCACATGCTGTGGAGCGGCTGGGCCTGTGAGCCACGGCCGTTGAGGCTGCATATCTGGAGCCTGTGCTCCGCAATGGGAGAGGCCACAACAGTGAGAAGCCCGCGTACCGCAAAAAAAAAAAAAAAAAAAAAAAAAAATTAGCTGATCATTGATTCATATGAAAGGAATTGGTACATTCTTAAGTCTAGTAATGAAATGAACACCACCCAACTTATGAGCAGTTGGAGCTATCTGTGAACTTGTCCCTGAAAACCCAAGTTCTAGATAAATAGTTAAATTCTCCTTTAAAATACAGTTCAAGGGGCCTCAGACATGAATCCGGGGTGCAGATGCCTGTCAAGCCCAGGTGGAGTCCTTGGCACTCTGAGTGGTGCAGGCGATGCAGATGGCCTGGCTTTGACTCTGAGGAGAGCAGGCCATCCTGTGCTCCTCAGGCCACTGCCTGGCCCTTCTGGCAACTCTGGTCCCCATCGCCGTGAATCAGCCAGGTGGTTTCAGGGATTTGGATGTCCGTGTCTTTCGGGGATCATTACTTCACCTGCCACATGATTGTGGGATCTTGGTTCCCAGGCCAGAGGTCTGGCCTGAGCTCTTGTGGTGGGGGCTCTGAGTCCAAACCGCTGGACTAACAGAGAACCTCAGACCCCAGGGAATATCAATCAGAGTGAGGCCACCCAGAGGTCCTCATCTTAGCACCAAGACCGAGCTCTATCCAACTGCCTGCAAACTCCAGTGCTGGACATCTCAGGCCAAACAACCAAAAGACAAAAATACAGCACCACCCATTTAAAAAAAAAAAAGATCGACAAAAAATATGTTACAGATGAAGGAGCAAGGTAAAAACTTACAAGACCAAATAAATGAAAATGAAATAGGTAACCTACCTGAAAACTAATTCAGAGTAATGATAGTAAAGATGCTCCAAAATCTCAGAAACAGAATGGAGAAAACACAAGAAAGAGTTAACAAGGATCTAGAAGAACTAAAGATCAAACAAACAGTGACGAACAACATAATTACTGAAATTAAAAATACTCTAGAAGGAATCAATATAGAATAACTGAGGCAGAAGAATGGATAAGTGAGCTGGAAGATAAAATGGTGGAAATAACTGCCAGGGAGCAGAGTAAAGAAAAAAGAATGAAAAGAATTGTGGACAGACTCAGAGACCTCTTGGACAATATTAAACATACCAACATTTGAATTATAGGGGTCTTAGAAGAAGAAGAGAAAAAGAAAGGGTCTGAGAAAATATTTAAAGAGACTATAGTTGAAAAATTCCCTGACATGGGAAAGGAAATAGTCAATCAAGTCCAGGAAGCACAGAGAGTACCATACAGGATAAATCCAAGGAGAAACACACCAAGACACATACTAACCAAACTATCAAAACTTAAACCCAAAGAAAAAATATTAAAAGCAGCAAGGGAAAAACAACAAATAACATACAAGGGAATCCCCATAAGGTTAACAGTTGATCTTTCAACAGAAACTCTGCAAGCCAGAAGGGAGTGGTAGGACATATTTAAAGTTATGAAAAGGAAAAACCTACAACCAAGATTACTTTACCTAGCAAGGATCTCATTCAGATTAGACGGAGAAATTAAAACCTTTACAGATAAGCAAAAGTTGAAAGAATTCAACACTACCAAATCAGCTTTACAACAAATGCTAAAGGAACTTCTCTATGCAGGAAACACAAGAGGAGGAAAAGACCTACAAAAACAAACCCCAAACAATTAAGAAAATGGTAATAGGAACAGACATATCGATAATTACCTTAAATGTAAATGGACTAAATGCTCCAACCAAAAGACATAGACTGGCTGAATGGATACAAAACAAGGCCTGTACATATGCTGTCTACAAGAGACCCACTTCAGACTTAAGGACATATACAGACTGAAAGTGAGGAGATGGAAAAAGATATTCCATGCAATGGAAGTCAAAAGAAAGCTGGAGTAACAATTCTCATATCACACAAAATAGACTTTAAAATAAAGACGATTACAAGAGACAAAGAAGGACACTACATAATGATCAAGGGATCAATCCAAGAAGAAGATATAACATTTGGAAATATTTATGCACCCAACATAGGAGCACCTCAGTACATAAGGCAAATGCTAACAGCCATAAAAGGGGAAATCAACAGTAACACAGTAATAGTAGGAGACTATAACACCCTACTTTCATCAATGGACAGATCATCCAAAATGAAAATAAATAAGGAAACACAAGCTTTAAATGACATATTAAACAAGATGGACTTAATTGATATTTATAGGACATTCCATCCAAAAACAACAGAATACACTTTCTTCTCAAGTGCTCATGGAACATTCACCAGGATAGATCATATCTTGGGTCACAAATCAAGCCTTGGTAAATTTAAGAAAATTGAAATTGTATCAGATATCTTTTCTGACAACACTATGAGACTAGATATCAATTACAGGAAAAAAACTGTAAAAAATACAAACACATGGAGGCTAAAAATATGCTACTAAATAACCAGGAGATCACTGAAGAAATCAAGGTGGAAATCAAACAATACCTACAAACAAATGACAATGAGAACACGACAACCCAAAACCTATGGCATGCATCAAAAGCAGTCCTAAGAGGGAAGTTTATAGCAATACAATCCTACCTCAAGAAAGAAGAAAAAAAATCTCAAATAAACAACCTAACCTTACACCTAAAGCATTTAGAGAAAGAAGAACAAAAAACCCCTGAAAGCTAGCAGAGGGAAAGAAATCATAAAGATCACATCAGAAATACATGAAAAAGAAATGAAGGAATCAATAGCAAAGATCAATAAAAGTAAAAGCTGGTTCTTTGAGAAGATAAACAAAATTGATAAACTATTAGCCAGACTCATCAGGAAAAAAAGGGACAAGACTCAAATCAACAGAATTAGAAATGAAAAAGGAGAAGTCATGACTGACACTGCAGAAATACAAAGGATCATGAGAGATTACTACAAGCAGCTATATGCGAATAAAATGGACAACGTGGAAGAAGTGGACACATTCTTAGAATGGTTCAACCTTCCAAGACTGAACCAGGAAGAAATAGAAAATATGAACAGACCAATCAGAAGCACTGAAATTGAAACTGTGATTAAAAATCTTCTAACAAACAAAAGCCCAGGACCATGTGGCTTCATAGGCGAATTCTAGCAAACATTTAGAGAAGAACTAATACCTATCCTTATCAAACTCTTCCAAAATATAGCAGAGGAAGGAACAATCTCCATTTCATTCTATGAGGCCACCATCACTCTGATATCAAAACCAGACAAAGATATCACACAAAAAAGAAAACTATAGGCCAATATCTCTGATGAACATAGAAGAAAAAATCCTCAACAAAATACTAGCAAACAGAATCCAACAGCATATTGAAAGGATCATACACGATGATCAAGTGGTATCTACCCCAGGAATGCAAGGATTCTTCCGTATATACAAATCAATCAATGTGATACACCATAATAACAAATTGAAGGATAAAAACCATATGATAATTTCACAGATGCAAAAAAAGATTTCTACAAAATTCAACACCTGTTTATGATAAAAACTCTGCAGAAAGTGCACATAGAGGGAACCTACCTCAACATAATAAAGGCCGTATATGACAAAACCAGAGCCAACATTGTTCTCAATGGTGAGAAACTGAAACCATTTACTCTAAGTTCAGGAAAACGACATGGGTGCCCACTCTCACCACTATTATTCAACATAGTTTTGGAAGTTTTAGCCACGGCAATCAGAGAAGAAAAAGAAATAAAAAGATCCAAATTGGAAAAGAAGAAGTAAAACTGTCACTGTTTGCCAATGACATAATATTATAAATAGAGAATCCTAAAAATGCTACCAGAAAACTACTAGAGCTAATCAATGAATTTGGTAAAATAGCAGGATACAAAATTAATGCATAGAAATCTCTTGCATTCCTATACACTAATGATTAAAAATCTGAAAGAGAAACTAAGGAAACACTTCCATTTACCACTGTAACAAAAAGAATAAAATATCTAGGAATAAACCTACCTATGGAGACAAAAGACCTGTATGCAGAAAACTATAAGACACTGATGAAAGAAATTAAAGATGATGCAAACAGATGGAGAAATATACCATGTTCTTTGATTGGAAGGATCAAAATTGTGAAAATGAGTATACTACCCAAAGCAATCTACAGATTCAATATAATCCCTATCAAACTACCAATGGCATTCTTCACAGAACTAGAACAAAAAATTTCACTATTTGTATGGAAACACAAAAGACCCTGAATAGACAAAACAATCTTCAGAAAGAAAAATGGAGCTGGAGGAAGCAGGCTTCTGGACTTCGGAGTATACTACAAAGCTACAGTAATCAAGACAGTATGGTACTGGCACAAAAACAGAAATATAGATCAATGGAACACGATAGAAAGCCCAAAGATAAACCCATGGACATATGGTCACCTTATCTTTGAAAAAGGAGGCAAGAATATATAATGGAGAAAAGACAGCCTCTCCAATAAGTGGTGTGGGAAAACTGGACAGCTACATGTAAAATAATGAAATTAGAATACTCCCTAACACCATACACAAAAATAAACTCAAAATGAATTAAAGACCTAAATGTAAGGCCAGACACTTTAAAACCCCTAGAGGAAAACATAGGCAGAACACATTATGACACAAATCACAGTAAGATCCTTTTTGACCCATCTCCTAGAGAAATGCAAGTAAAAACAAAAATAAACAAATGGGACCTAATGAAACTTAAAAGCTTTTGCACAACAAAGGAAACCATAAACAACACGAAAAGACAACCCTCAGAATGGGAAAAAAATATTTGCAAACGAAGCAACTGACAAAGGATTAATCTCCAAAATATGCAAGCAGCTCATGCAGCTCAATATCAGAAAAAAAAATGCAATCAAAAAATGGGTGGAAGACCTAAATAGACATTTCTGCAAAGAAAACATACAGATTGCCAACAAACACATGAAAGGACTCGCAACATCACTAATCATTCGAGCAATGCAAATCAAAAGCACAATGAGGTATCACCTCACACCAGTCAGAATGGCCATCATCAAAAAATCTACAAACAATAAATGCTGGAGAGGGTGTGGAGAAATGGGAACCCTCTTGCACTGTTAGTGATAATGTAAATTGATGCAGCCACCGTGGAGAACAGTGTGGAGGTTACTTAAAAAACTAAAAATAGACCTACCATATGACTCAGCAATCCCACTACTGGGCATATACCCTGAGAAAAACCATAATTCAGAAGGAGACATGTACCAGAATGTTCACTGTATGAACATGTACCAGAATGTTCATTTACAATAGCCAGGACATGGAATCAACCTGTGTCCAACAACCAATGAATTGATAAACACCATGGGGCACATATATATAATGGATTATTACTCAGCCATAAAAAGAAACAAAATTGAGTTATTTGTAGTGAGGTTGATGGACCTAGAGTCTGTCATACAGAGTGAAGTAAGTCAGAAAGAGAAAAAACAAATACAGTATGCTAACACATATATATGGAATCTAAAAAAAAAAAAAGTTTCTGATGAACCTAGGGGCAGGACAGGAATGAAGACGTAGATGTCGAGAATGTACTTGAGGACACGGTGAGGGGGAAGTGTAAGCTGGGACGAAGTGAGAGAGTAGCATTCACATATATACACTACCAAATTTAAAATAGCTAGCTAGCAGGAAGCACCTACATAGCACAGGGAGATCAGCTCGGTGCTTTGTGACCACCTAGAGCAGTGGGATAAGGAGAGTGTGAGGGAGACACAAGAGGGAGGGGATCTGGGGATATACGTATGCACATAGCTGATTCACTTTGTTATACAGCGGAAAGTAACAGAACACTGTAAAGCAATTATACTCTAAAAAAGATGTTAAAAAAAATACAGTTCAAGAGGATGGGAAACTGCTTATCTATGAATTTGTTTTACAGATGTATCAGATATATAGGAAATTAGAAAAGGATTCACATATAAATGTTTTTCACAATATTATTGGTTACCATATCATAGACTGAGAACATTTTAATTTTAAACAGAAGAGAAAAAGTTGCACTTTGTTTCATGGAAAATGGAAATGCTATACTTCATAGAGCAAGTAGAAATTGTATTTTAAAAATATATTATGAGCACTGGAAAGTGCTCAGGCTGTAATGTTAATTGAACAAAACAGGAAACAAACTTTATTTACACAAAATACACATAATTATGTTAGGATAAATTCATGTGGAAAACTGATTGGAAGGAAGCAGCAAGTGTTCACTGAAAGCTTGCAGGTAATTTTAAATTTTAATTTTCCCTCTTTTCTGTACTTTCTAAATTTTTATAGTGAAAATTACTTTTGTAATCAAAACAAGCATAAGCATAGTTGAGCAAGTGAAGATAATGAAACAACAGTATGTTACATGTTTCTTTACCCAATAACCATCCAAACATTTCCAGGTAGAGAGGGGCAAAAATCAAAACTAAACTGAACAAAATAAAGGATTAAATAAATAAGTTGCTCTTATTTTTTTCTTAAGCTACAAGAGGCATTTTTTTCCCACAGAAAATGAAGATAAATAAATTTTTTTCTTTCCCTTATTTTATGGAAAATGTTCCTGCGAATTGGGAACCTTGACTTTAATTCTCTGAAATTGAGGAGGAAGGATTAAAGATACTTCATTTATATATCATGTGATCACAGTAAAATGGAAAGAATTTCAATTTGAGTAACCCATTTTAATATCCAATTATTATTTGTTGAGTATTGATTATTTGTGTTTTCATATATTTATCAAATCAAGAACTAAAATGGATATATGAAAAGAAACTTGTACCTCTAGACATTTTCAAGCCTAAGTTCACCTCTTAAAACTTGTCTTCAAACTTGTGGATGTTATCTATGTACTGTTTCTTTTCTAAAAAAATTTTTATTGAACTATAGTTGATTTACAATGTTGTGTTAGTTTCAGGTATAATGCAAAGTGGTTCAGTTATGCATACATGTATATACATATATATTTTTTTCTTCTACATTCTCTTCCATTATAGTTTATTACAAGATATTGACTACAGTTTCCTGTGCTATACAATAGGTCCTTGTTGGTTATCTATTTTATATATAGTAGTGTGTAATAGTGTTTTGAATTAAACTAAGAAACAATTGAAAAGTCAGTGCAGTCTGTACTCTTTAGGCAGTGCATTTGACAATGCAAACGTGTGTGTGTGTGTATAATTTCACATATTTAAAGCTCACTTCCCATCAGATATCATCTAGGAGTGTCAACGTGGGGATCCTTGAAGTAATTTAGACTGATGTTTTATTGATATGTTTTATATTCAAGACACTCTCTGGTCTATTAACCATCCCATCTAGAAATCCTTTGACAATGTTATGTGATCAAATATGAAAGAGAAAGACCCATGATGTCATCTCTTTTCATACTTATTTATCTTAGCAAGACCTAAAACTCTTAAAATTATATGTTTTATTCCTACTATCTCCCACCTCCCTGTTTATCCCTACTCATATGTCAAAGCGTGCCATTTAAAGTGTTCTGATATTTATCCAAATCTTTATTTTTCTTGGTAAAATCTTAATACACATCATTTCACTCACTTAATCTTTTCACGTGAAGCTGACAGCCCCAAATTCTGTATAGAAGGCATTTCTCTTCAGTCACCCCTCACATAGCTGGCATTATTGGGAAATGAGGTTTCCATGTGATTGAATTTTCCAGATAATTCAGCTGAGTTGGCCATGCTTTTCCTAAGCAACTTACATGTGGCCAGCACAGGGTACCCAAGGAGAATAAATAAGATCCTTACTGTTCATAGCCTGAGGCAGGGGTTAGGGTGAGCTTGCCACACACAGGCTTTAATAACTATAATACAATGCACTAAGCAGTATGATGTAAGTATGTACTACATGTTGTACAAATGAATACAAAATACAAATGAAGGGGAAATTAATTCTTCACGTGGGAGGGTGAGGGCCCTTGGGGAAAGCAACTAGGAGGAGTTCACCCTTGAGTTGGGCCTTGGAAGATGAGAAAGAACTTTTTTTTAAAAAGTCTATTTCTTTGACTTTTTTATTGAAGTATAGTTGATTTAAAATGTGGTGTTAATTTCTGCTGTACAGCAAAGTGACTCAGTTTTATATAAATATATATATATGTATACACACACACATTCTTCTCCATATCCTTTTCCATTATGGTTTATCATGGAATATTGAATATAGTTCATTGTGCTATACAGTAGGACCTTGTTGTTTATCCATCCTATATATAATAGTTTGCATCTGCTAACCCCAAACTCCCTGCTAGTGGCATTATTTTGTTCTTTTTTATGGATGAGTAATATTCCATTGTATATATGTACCACATCTTCTTTATCCATTCATCTGTCAGTGGACATTTAGGTTGTTTTCATGTCTTGGTTATTGTGAATAGTGCTGCTATGAACATAGGTACACATATATCTTTTCAAATTATAGTTTTATCTGGATATATGCTCAGGAGTGGAGAATATGGTAACTCTATTTTTACTTTTATGAGGAACTTCCATACTGCTTTCCACAGTGGCTGCACCAATGTACATTCCCACCGATAGTGTGGGAGAACTTTCTATAATGACAGAGAGAGAAAGAGAGGTAGAGACAGAGAGGGCACTTAGCAGAAATATTCCTAAGCATTAAAATGTTTAAATGCATAAAGAATTAAATAGTGAGAACAATGCCAGTAGTCCTACTATTAAGAAGAGCAGTCAGCACTTGCTCATTTAATGGGCACTCACCATGTGTCTGGCACTGTGCTAAGTGCTTTCCTTGAATTAATTTTTTTCACAATATATACATTTATATATTCCCCAAAGAAAATACGCTGTGTAGAATTCAACCTTTTCCTAATGTTCTTCTATGAATATCAATTTCTGTTCTCCACTGTGAAAATATTTTAAGCCAGCCTGCTCGCTGTCATTTGCCATCTTCCCTGCTTGGATATATTTAGTTGAGCTGTCATCATTCAAGTCCACAGTCAGTTTCACATTGACATCATCTCCCCCCTCCTGCTTCTCTAAGATTTTTGATTCTTCTGTGGACATACTTCAGGATACACATCAACAATTTCCACCCAGGGAGATTTCGTGAGCTCTTGAGAGCCACATAACTAATTCTCGGACGGTCAGTGCCTACTGCCCTAGGTATATAGGACAGCACACAACCATGGCTTGTGTTTCTGCTATGTGCAGGGATCAAGCTCTAGTTCAAGTTCTCAGCTGAGGGGATTCAGCCCCCAGGAGACATGTAGCAATGTCTGGAGGCATTTTTGGACGTCCCAGTTGTCCAGGGTGGAGGGATGAAGGGCTACTGGCACCCAGTGGGTAGGAATGCTGGGGTAGTGGAAGATGCTGCTAAACCTTCTGCCACGAATAGGACACACCCCTACCCAATAAAGAATGATCTGGTCCAAATTTTCCCTAATGCTGTGGTTGAGAAATACTGCTCTAGTTGTAGATTTAAGTTATAAACCTAAATTATGGGAATAATTCATGCCATGAAGTCAATTTTTTCCCGACTATTTCATATTTGGGGTCGTAAGAGTCATAATATGGAAGAGATCTTAGGAACCTGAACTGGGTGTATCACTCATTCATTAGAGTGCGTTAAAAGTGGTTGGACTATGTAATAGTCTCACTTCTTTGCTTCTTGTTGAGTGTGGGACTCTTCCGTGTGTGTGTGTGTGTGTGTGTGTGTGTGTGTGTGTATTCAGTAGCCCATGTTAAAATCTCTCTGCAAGGCAAAAATATGGAATGATGCAGCGCCAGCAAACCTGCTAACATTATCAATATCTTGACAATTTAAAAAATTCCACAGAGGGAAAAGTTGAATTTTCATAGTGAGAATTCAACTTGTTTTACCATTTTTTGCCATTCAATTCCATCTAATATTACTATTTTACCAGCTTGCATATGCGCCTTTTAAATGTAAATACAGCATTGAATTAGATATTCTGAAAATTGGTGTTCTGTGAGATTTACAGAAGCTTGTTATTTCACATTTGTTTTGGGAGAAAAAATAATTGCCATCTGAAAATATCAATCAACTAACAAAGTCAAATTCTAACACTTTTTTTTTTTTGTGGTACGCGGGCCTCTCACTGTTGTGGCCTCTCCCGTTGCGGAGCACAGGCTCCGGACGCACAGGCTCAGCGGCCATGGCTCACGGGCCCAGCCGCTCCGCGGCACGCGGGATCTTCCCGGACCGGGGCACGAACCCGTATCCCCTGCATCGGCAGGCGGATTCTCAACCACTGCGCCACCAGGGAAGCCCAAATTCCAACACTTTTAAACCTGAAATTGCACATGAGAGATTTTGACATTATAAACCCCAGAGAATATCATTGATTAATTTGCATCCATTGTTAATGTGCTCTGTTTTAGAGCTGTATGTCAGGTTTCTCAGATGGTGTGGTGTATTTATGTCAGATACCCAGAGAAAGATGTATGCTTTCTTCTTGGGTGGCCATCATTACATTTCTACTAGGCATGATAAGCTATTCAGAGACAAAAGGAGATGGAAGGAGGTGAAAACGTCCTAATAGTAGAAAGTTTGGGAAAAGTGTAGATATCTCTGTGCTCTGTAAGGTTCATGCCTTGTGGAAATAGAAGAGTATTTTAACTTTTGCTCTGAAATGTATCTGTATATCTTCCAATTTCCCAGAGCTTTTCTTGGCAAGATTTAGAGCTTCTTGGTTAGAGAGTAGAATGTTTATGCTCCTGATTAACTGTTTCTTCTCTCTCTCTCTCTCTCTCTCTCTAATGTATATATATACACACATATGCATGCATACATATAATTGAAACTGTAACAAACTAAAGAATATTTCCCTTTTATTATCTCTTGTTGATTACATAAATAATTTTACTTCCTTTTTGATATGTTTTCAACTTCATTTTTTGCCTCTAATGGAATTTAGGGACAAAAGTTCATTATGGGTTATATGTATAAATAAATGTTACTAAATTTAAAGAAAATGAATGAATCTCTATATCTAAAATTTATAAATGCAGGTTATTAAAGAACTTTGACAGTAGTGATTGCATAAATCACTTCTGACCCTAATTTTGTCATGAAGCATAAGATATACAACTTATTATATACATACTTACATACCATAAATGTGTTTTGGTAAGAAAACAGCAATTATAGCAATTTGCATAATATTTTTATTTGTGTAGTTTTTTTTATCCCTGCAAGGGATTTATGAGGTAGATTTTATTTTAATCTTCATTTAAAGAATAAACAAAAAGCTCAGAAAGATGACTTAAAGGGCATTATTTTTCTATTACTAAACAAAGCCTAAGTGCAGCAAGTCATTGTTGAAATTTAGCAGATACCAATTCCACCTATAATTACAATTCTTTGCTTTATAAAGGTAGACTTATAATGGGACTCCTCAGAGGAGCCATGAGTCCTACACTTTCTGCTCAAGTAATAAGATACCAATGAGAACAGTTTGTTAACCCTATTTAGAAACAAGCAAAAAGATTTATTTGTCACAAGCCTATGAAACAATACCCTTGATAAAAGATTTTGGCAAAAGATGAATGGGGGTCCCATCCAAGGACTCATCTGATGTATATTAGTTTACCCAATTCGCCCTGCTGAGAAGTGATTTCATCTATAAAGAAGTTTTCACAATATACGTGAACTCCAAGGACAGTGTCATAGAGAAGTAACCAAGCACAAGCTTATTTTGGAAGATTTTCTGTGTTGTCCACTCACATTTCTTGTGTCTTTTGTGTGTGTGTGTGTGTGTGTGTGTGTGTGGTACAGGGGCCTCTCACCACTGTGGCCTCTCGCATTGCGGAGCACAGGCTCCGAACGCACAGGCCAAGCGGCCATGGCTCACGGACCCAGCCGCCCCACGGCATGTGGGATCCTCCCGGACCGGGGCACGAACCCGTGCCTCCTGCATCGGCAGGAGGACTCTCAACCACTGCAACCAGGGAAGCCCTACATTTCTTATTGTGCTGAAATAGTATAAGATATTCTGTCTTTTAAATGTGCATTTAAATATGTCCTATAAATATTTGATGCTTCTTGTGTTTACTAAAAATCCCTCTATTCGACTCTCCTTGTTCCTACTATTCCACATTATTTCTCTTCTCCATATCTTAGTGAAGTTCATGCTATAAAACTTTGCTTTAAAAAACATCACTTTCGGGCTTCCCTGGTGGCGCAGTGGTTGAGAGTCCGCCTGCTGATGCAGGGGACGCGGGTTCGTGTCCCGGTCTGGGAGGATCCTGCATACGGCTGGGCCCGTGAGCCATGGCCGCTGAGCCTGCGCGTCTGCAGCCTGTGCTCCGCAACAGGAAAGGCCACAACAATGAGAGGCCCGCGTACCGCAGAAAAAATAATAAATAAACACATAACTTTCTTATCTTTTATTCACCCCTCAACCTACTGCAGTTTGATAACTCCACTCTACTGATTATCCACCAACGTTCTTCTGGCTATCAAATCTTCTAGAAACTTTTTTGTTCTTCCCATTCTTCTCAGTATTTGATATTGCTGACCACCTCCTATTTAATATGTGAAATATTAATACTGGATTAAGGCCCATGCTAGTGACCTCATCTTAACTTGATTACATGGTCACTCCTTGGCTCCATCTCCTACCATCTTGTTTTAGGCTGGTGGCTCAGCTCAACCTTTCAGTACTCCAATCCAAAAACCAATTATATTTCAATGTAAAGAGGGAAGTTAAAGGATGGTTTGGGACTAAAAAGGGAGCTACAGTGATATAAGAGAAAGTGTTCTGAAAATGGAGTATAGAAACCTGGGTTCTGGTTATCCAACTGGGTGAGTGACCATGGGAAATAATTTGATTTCTCTTTAAGCTTTCTCATCAATCAAATAACAGTTTGGCTACATAATTTGTATCTCACTTAATTCTAGTATTCAGTGATTTATTTTGTTCACTTTCAGAGGTAGACTCCCAGGCAGCTGACTTCACATCAAACATTCCTGGTTATAATTTTTATTTGGGGCTTATAATGAGAATGCTTCATTACTTCCATTATTCAGCTATGTAGAAAGTAGAAGGAGTTAACATTTCAAGCATCCAAAACCACATGCATAGTATGCTACTAGGCATGTTTGTGTACCTGATTATAAGAAGGATCATGAAGAAGAATATGGTACGATCGTATAAAAATATTTGGCTTACTCAAGTTAAAGATCAAAGAAATTAGAGGAGGAAATTGAATATTTATATAATTGGATATGTTTATAGACAGATATATAATAAATATAATAGTAGCAGTTAAATGGTAAAAAGATATAATCGTTTATTAATATAATTTTTACATATTTTAATCATGTTATATAAAATTTCATTAATGTAGTCATATTCCTTGTTTCACTTTGAAAATATATATGTAGAGACTTTTTTCAAACTTTTCACATGCATGTTTGACATCATCACTATGGCCATATTTTGAATGATATATCACGATATTACAAAGTTCATCATCTTCAGATTCATCTATGTTGTTATAAAAGTAGCATTTTTTGAGTCTGTGTATAATGCTGTCATCAGAAATGTTAACAAAAGCACTAATTCACACTTTTTTTTGTTGTTAGTTCGTTTTTAAGTATTTTTTACTGAAGCATAATTGACATATAACTTTATATTAGTTTCAGGCATACAATATAATGATCTAATATCTGCATATATTACAAAATGATCACTGCAGTTAAATTCTGTCACCATACCTAGTTAGAAATTTTCTTTCTTATGATTAGAACTTTAAGGACCTACTCTCTCAGCAACTTTCAAAATATGTAATACAATATTATTAACTACAGACATTTACCATGCTGTACATTACAGCCCGATGACTTACTTTTTTTTTTTTTTTTTTTTTGTGGTACGCGGGCCTCTCACTGCTGTGGCCTCTCCCACTGTGGAGCACAGGCTCCGGACGCATAGGCCCAGCGGCCATGGCCCACGGGCCCAGCCGCTCTGTGGCATGTGGGATCCTCCCGGACCGGGGCACGAACCCGTGTCCCCTGCATCGGCAGGCGGACTCTCAACCACTGCGCCACCAGGGAAGCCCGACTTACTTATTTTTTAACTGGAGGTTTACACCTCTGGACCTATTTCACCCATTTCTTTCATTCCCACCCCCTGCCTCTTGTAACCACTAATCTGTACCCTGTATCTATGAGCTTGGGCTTTGTTTGTTTGTTGTTTTTGTTTTGTTTTGTTTTAGATTCCACATATAAGTGATAGTGTTTGTCTTTCTTCATCTGGCTTATTTCAATTATTATAATGCCCTCAAGGTCCATTCATGTCACAAATGGCAAGATTTCATTTTTTATGGCAGAATAATATTCCATTGTGTGTGTGTGTGAGTGTGTGTGTGTGTGTGTGTGTATGCCACATTTTCTGTTGATGGACACTTAGGTTGTTTCCATATCTTGGCTATTGTAAATAATATTGCAATGAACATGGGGATATGTGTATCTTTTTGAGTAAGTGTTTTCATTTTCTTCAATAAATAACCAGAATTACTGGCCCAAATGATAGTTGTTTTTTTTTCAATTTTTTGAGGTGCCTCCACACTGTTTTCTGTAGTGACTGCACCAACTTACATTCCCACTAACAGTGCACAAGTGTTCCTTTTCCTCTACATACTCACCAACGTCTGTTATTTCTTGTCTTTTTAATACATAATAGCCATTCTAACAGGTATAAAGTTATATCTCATTGTAGTTTTGATTTGCATTTCCCTGATTATTAGTGATGTTCAGCATCTTTTCATGTACTTGTCCATCTGTATGTCTTCTGCCCATTTTTAAATAGATTTTTTTTTGCTATTGAGTTGTATAAGTTCTTTATATATTTTTGATATTAACTCCTTATCAGATATATGATTTGCAAATATTTTCTCCCATTCCATAGGTTGTGTTTTCATTTTGTTGACGGTTTCCTTTGCTGTGCAAAAGCTTTTTAATTTGATGTTGCTCCATTTGTTTATTTTTGCTTTTGTCACTTTTGCCTTTGGTGTCAGAGCCAAAAAAAAAAAAATCATTGCAAAGACCAATATCAAGGAGTTTACTGGCTATGTTTTCTTCTAGGAGTTTTATGGTTTCAGGTTTTACATTCAAGTCTTTAATTCATTTTAAGTTAAGGTTGTGTATGGTGTAAGATAACAGTCCTGTTTCATTCTTTTGCATGTGGCTGTCCTGTTTTCACAACACTTTATTGAAGAGACTGTCTTTCCACGTTGTATATTCTTGGTTCTTTCATTGTAAATTAATTAACCCATATACATGGGTTTATTTCTTGGCTCTTTATACTGCTCCATTGATCTATGTGTCTGTTTCTGTGCCAATATCAAATTGTTTTGATTAGTATAACTTTGTAAGTGTGATGCCTCTAGTTTTGTTCTTCTTTCTCCAGATTGCTTTGGTTATTCGGGGTCTTTGTGGTTCTGTACAAATTTTAGGATTCTATGTTCTATTTCTGGTAAAAATGTCTGACAAACTAGGTAAAGATTCAACTATAATTTTCTCTCTTCCATATAGATCTTCAGATTATATTATACTTGGTCTTCACAAAATCTCTTAAGGCAGTGATTATCATAATAACTTTTAGTCATGGGGAAACAGAGGTTGAGGAATTCCTTTATTGTTCAAGCTCTGTCTGCCCCCCAAATTCTAGTTTATTTTATTACAATACACTTTATTTCTTCCAGTGTCATAGTCTTAGATATGTAAGATTCTTTATTTTCAGATGAGTGGTAAAAATGATGATAATTCAAATTTTGCTGAATTTGGCTCCTACTGCTCAGTCTTTAGTGAAGTTCCTACCCTTTTGGTATTTTGAGGCTCCCAAGGCATGTATAAAAAACCCATTCCTCTCTCAGTAAAATAAAAAGCACCCTTGCCAAGCCAAGCAGTATCTTCAACCCTACCAATTTCCCATGAAAACACATGTTTAAACCTCTCATTATGATAGAAGTAAGATATGCTCACATGTATTTGTATTGAACTCTAACTGTATCTACATTTCTACATATTATTTTTTGCCTTTGATTAATTATATTCAGTATATCTATATATTTCATATCCAATAAACCTGTGTGATGCAAATCCTTTATCTGTTCAATATGACTCTGTATTTAACAACTTCATGATAGCTTCATTTAACTGTATGAGAAATTATTATGCTTATCTGTATCATACTCAAGACAAAGGTTCAAATTCTATCTGAAAAAGAAAAATACAAATTTTCATCATTATGAGTTATTTTGATCAATATAAATTGACTTTCACATATTAGTTTTTGAAAACATTTCAATGTGGATAATTGCTATAATATCTATAAACACAGATGTTCACATTCAGGATTATTCTTGCCTTTAAAAAATTTTTTAAAATAGTTTTATGGGTTGAACCATGTTCCCCTCTCTCCTCTATTCATATATTGAAGTCCTGGCCTCCAGTATCTCAGAATGTGATTTTATTTGGAAACAGAGTTTTTAATGAGGTAACTCAATTAAAATAAGGGTGAGTCTTAATCCAATATGACTAGAGTCCTTATAAAAATGGAAAATTTGGATGCAATGATGTACACATAGGGAAGGTGATATGAAGATGCAGAGAGGAAACAGCCATCTACAAACCAACGAGATTCTTCACTCACAGCCCTCAACAGAACCAACCCTGCCAACACCTTGAGTTTGGACATCCAGACTCCAGAACTGTGAGACAATAAATTTCTAGTGTTTCAGCCACTCAGGCTCTGGTACTTTGTTATGGCAGCCTTAGGATACTAACACAGTGACATTCTGAAATGCTTGCATACATCCATGTAGGTGGACTTTATTTCCTTTACTAGAATGCAGATTTTAATTTTAGTTTCATCACTGTAATTGTACATAATATAAAATAATTATATTATAGATTTATTTCTGCTACAGATGAATATATTTTTCTACATATATATTTTCTTTGTACTGCATTCCTTTTAAATACATTAATCTTTAAAATTTTCTTTTATTAGATGTAAGAATTTCTTTAAAAAATGGTAAAAGTGATAAGGCAAGTCAACTTTAACAAGATTATATAATACTGCTTATAGGATATATTTAGTATATTCTGCTATTTCCAGGGAGATAAGTGCTCTTCTTTAGTGGAATAATTTTATACTTCCAAAGAAATCATTTCTTGATTTCTGCAGAATGGATAGGAATTTATTTTTAAGATGCTGTTATGAAAGTTGCTACATGAGTGAAAATTACAAAATTATTACCAATGTGCTTATTAAAAATAGACTTGAGGACTTCCCTGGTGACGCAGTGGTTGGAATCCACCTGCCAATGCAGGGGACATGGGTTCAATCCCTAGTCCGGGAAAATTCCACATACTATAGAGTAACTAAGCCCGTGAGCCACAACTACTGAGCCGGCACTCTAGAGCTTGTGAGCCATAAACCCACGTGCCCAAACTACTGACGGCTGTGTGTCTAGAGCCAGTGCTCCGCAACAAGCGAAGCCACTGCAATGAGAAGCCCACGCACCTCAAAGAGAGTAGACCCTGTTCGCCCCTACTAGAGAAAGCCCGCACGCAGCAACAAAAACCCAACACAGCCAAAAGATAAATTTTAAAAAAATACATAAATAAATAAACAGACTTGACTCTCCTAAAGCATATTCTCTTGTCTGTAGGTAATGCAGAAGAGCTCTTTACACAAAAGGAAAGAAGAGAAATTAAAGAATAGAAGTTAACAGTCAAGAATAAAATAGTTTTGCTCAAGAATAGGAATCCGGGCTTCCCTGGTGGCACAGTGGTTGAGGGTCCGCCTGCCGATGCAGGGGACGCGGGTTCGTGCCCCGGTCTGGGAGGGTCCCACGTGCCGCGGAGCGGCTGGGCCCGTGAGCCATGGCTGCTGGGCCTGTGCGTCTGGAGCCTGTGCTCCGCAGCGGGAGAGGCCACAGCAGTGAGAGGCCCGCGTACCGCAAAAAAAAAAAAAAAAAAAAAAAAAAAAAAAAAAGAAATCCATGAAGCTTATTAAGACAACTGATCATTCATAACTTTTCAGAGGTGAACTAGAAATATATGGATTTTTTCAAATCATACTATTGGCCTAGGTTTACCTTTCAATGAATTAGATTTGCATCACTGAAATTCAGATATTTAGGGTTTGCTTGGGTCTGTTGGCTGATGCTTTTTCTAAATATATTCATTAAAACTGAAACTATTTTCCTCATAGACATGCTTAACAGTGTTGAGACTTGAATATGAATAGTTAGAGAAATTTTTTTTTCTGGAAAAGTAGCACAATTTAAAAATAATAGAAAATACACCTAAATAACTACATAAAGATATTTGTTAACTAGTTGAAATTGCTCTCAGAATTTACCTCTTTGTTCTTTTTTGTTTTTTCAAATGTTTATTTATATCACACCAAAGGATGGCATTTTATGCTTTGCAGAGTTTATTAGAACATCTTTACCATATTTCAAATGAAAGCAGGCTTTGAAAGCAGGATAGCACTTGTGTATTTTCCAAGCTACAAGGTGAATCCTTCTTCTGTTTAAGAAGCTAATAACGTGGTTAAGTTACTTCCAAGATTACAGTCTCAAAGACATTTTTTAAATATTTCAAAAATTTAAGAATAATCCATATTTTCTTAGATTCTGTTTATTTGGTAGGTTTTCCAATTTAGGAGGAAGAGGGAGAATTTGATTTACATTCCATCACACTGTGAAAATAATGGGTCCTTAAAATTCAAGTGGGAATGAATTAATATTTTCATTGAATTGTAGTATATGCCTCTCATATGTCTGCGGTGACTCAAACTGAGTCCTGTATTGGATGTGAAAAAGTGTCTGTAACCCTCCTTTGGTAATCACTATGATTAAAATTGTGAAGGAGAATTAAAGCTGCATATTTTGGTGTACGGTAGCTGGACAATATAATTGATCATAAAACATTAATTTTAAGTTCTCTAGGTTAATGGAAGAATGGTATAAATCAAGTTTAATTAAAGAAATGGAGAGGTACCTTCTAAAATATTGACTGAGATTCTTTACTTCTGCTATAGCTCAGTTTTCAATTATAGATTTTTTCTAAGAAAATAATAAATATGCATGATTTGATTTTATTCAAAATTAGATTTTTACATTTTGTAAGCCACCTTTAAAGTGACTTCTAAGATACAGATAGATGGAAAATACAGTAGAATAGTATTTAACATAGCTTATTATGACATAGCTTTGATCTTCCTCATATGAATAATATGCTGTCAGATTCAGCACAGTCATAAAATGCATAATAGTGTATTTCTATTCTACTTTGATGGAGTTCCATTGTTTTTACCATCAACCTATCTGAGCCTTAATTTCATCAATATAAAAATCTATTGTAAAGATTAAATGTCACATAGAGAACAGACCTGTGGTTGCCAAGGGAGAGGGGTGTGTGGGGGGAATGGATTGGGAGTTTGGGATTAACAGATGCAAACTATTATATATAGTATGGATAAACAACAAAGTCCTACTGTATAACACAGGGAACTATATTCAATATCCTGTGATAAACCATAATGGAAAATAATACGGAAAAGGATGTGTATACATATATGTATAACTGAATCATGTTGCTGTACAGCAGAAATTAACACAACACTGTAAATCAACTATACTTCAATAAAACAAATTAAAATAAAGATTAAACATCAAAAAGATGTAGCACTTAGCTCAGAAGCTGCCTGTAGTAAGGATATAATAAATAAAATAATTCATTATAGTTTGACAAATACTCATATATTAGTAAATTTAATACTAAAGTTAAGATTGATAAATGTTAATAACAGTAACACTATGGAGATTATCCTAAAACATACAAGTTTATATGCATAGGTACGACTGTCCCCAGGGGACTTGTGTGCAAAGAAAGTGTTAAAGTGAGTCAGGGAAGAGCCATAGCTCAATCTACGGGATTTCTCCCTTAATCCAGTGGTATACTTGGTGACCCTCTCTTGGCCTCTGGGATCCATAAAATAATTAATTATATAATAAAAATAGAAAATGAAATAAAAATGAAAAATATATGTAATAAAAATGGAAAAAAGTATAATGCAAGTGGTAAACAAAAGGAAAACTCCCTCTAAAACAGAGGCTTGCATCAGAGCCTGCCTGCCCTCCATCTCCTTGGAGAATCCACATCCGTCCAGACTGGAGCAGCTACTTTCACTTCTGTCTCTATTCAGTTTAACCCTTGCTTGTGTACTTGCCAGTGTACTGCTACTTATAGGTAATGGTTTGGGAAAACACCGATTATCAGGGACCAAACCAAGACCACTAAGTCCCTTTGTAAAGGAAACTTGACAGTGAAGAGCAGGCAAATGGAAATTACTATCAGATATTCCTAATCTGCACCAGGTTTGGGCTGGGATTCCAGCAATAAAACGTTTTGTATCTTATTACTCATCACTTGAGTCCTTTGTTCCTCTTATTCTTTAATGAACTCCTGTTATTGTAAGAGTGCTTTTGTAGTGTTTTCACTTAAGTGTAGGAAATGATGATCTTCATTCAAACCTGTAACTCTTTTTTGCTGTTGTTGTCTTTCTTCTTTTAGGGATGCAGATCTGTTCTTGTTAGACACAAGAAAGGCCCAAGCTCTAGATGTGGGTTGGCTTGTCTTTGATATCACTGTGACCAGCAATCATTGGGTGATTAATCCACAGAACAATTTGGGCTTACAGCTCTGTGCAGAAACAGGAGATGGTAAGCACTGAATTTCATAAATTTTGGGGAGTTCTGGTTTGGACACATTGAGAGTTACCTCTTTTTGTGAGATTTAACCAATGTATATTTTATACACACAATGTGCAAAGTGGTGCATTCTATAAGATAGGGCAATATATTCATTAGTTAATTTATTTATAAACACATTACTGAACACACATTTATTGTCAGGCTCTGCAGTGGGTGTGGGGTGTAAAAACTTAAGTTCTGTTCCTGCTCTTGCAGTTTTTAGTCTTGTGTTGAAGACATGTATGCAAACAAGTAGAACTACTGTGATATAACAATACTGAAAGAAAGTGATGTATAAAATGCTATGGATCTATGTCTTGATTTTGTGGTGCTTACACAACTATATAATCTGTAAAAATGTATAGAATTGTACACTAAAGTAGAATGGTTATTACCATATTCAAAGTATATCTCAAAAACCTGACATAAAAAGAAATATATATCAAAACAGATGATAGGGAAACAGACAAAGGACCTACCATAATACAGAGGAGGGGATGGAACAAAAGAGTCATAAAAAACTGCAGAAAATGATACTGAGTTAGGTCTTAACATATTATAACATTTGGTCAAAGACAACAGCTCCAGAATCACTTCT
This sequence comes from Kogia breviceps, assembly GCF_026419965.1. Lineage (NCBI taxonomy): Eukaryota > Metazoa > Chordata > Mammalia > Artiodactyla > Physeteridae > Kogia > Kogia breviceps. The sequence goes on from NC_081319.1 coordinate 65,527,861, forward strand.
GGGAGAGATCTGTTGACTGAAAAGAAAAAAAAAAAGCACAACCTAAAAGTTGAGAGTTATGTTTTACTTGGTGGACAAAACTGGGGACTTAAGTCCAGGACACAGCATCTGAGGTAACTCTAAGGGACAGCTCCAAAGAGGTGGAGGAGGAGTCAGGATATACAGGAGTCTTTGCAACAAAGACCAGGTAGTCAGAACATAAAAAGATTATTGTTAATTAAAGAAAACTAGGCATCTCAAGTTAAGAAATTTATGTATGGGAAGATGCAAGAGTCTGGGCTTATTGAAATCATTCCTTTGATATGCATCTCAGCTGTCTGGGGTCAGTATCATGTGCTTTCTCATCCTGAGTCTCCTCAGGGTGCACCATCAGGGGGCAGCTGCAGTGGCTGATGGTTTGACGGTAGGCATCCTGTTTCCACCCCAACTTCCCTCAGGGCTCATTTTTGGGGTGGCTGTAGTGTGATGGCTTGTTGGCTGCAACATTCTTTGTTTACTGATATGGCAGGTGTCATTCTTAGTCCACAGGTCTATAGGAAATTTTTTTTGAGAAGCTCCAGATGTTATTCTTATGCTCAGAAATGCTCACTGAGTAGCGATGTGCTGTGTGCTTGGCTTGATGCTGAAGATAAAATAGTGAGCAAGTACAGAGATGGCTTCACGAGGCTTGCAGTTGAGTGAGGCATGAGGTAGTCAGCACATAAAATTATTGAATGCACTTTGCTACACACTAAGAGTCCAATGGACTCTGAGTGTAGAACAGTGAGCAAAATCGAGCTACAGTTTTTAAAGATCAGGAAGCTGTATCTAGGGGAAGAAATTGGAGGGCCGTATACTATTTAGTTCTATATTGCTTTCAATTCATCCTTTTCTCTCTGAAAAGTACTTTATATCTTGTTTATCCTTTTCCTTTGATTGATTTCTCTTATATTTTAGGGGTAATTTTACTTTAAATGAAATATTATTTATGTGATTTTTGGAGCCTAAAATAAACTAACATTTCACTTCTTTCAAAGTTTTCCAAATTCATTTTTTAAAAGTTAGGTTTGAGATACACAGCCTTTTGTTGCTCTTCTTTGGTTCTTTAATATTGTTTGATATGAAAATATTAAAATGATTAAATATGCTAGACAAGCTGGCCTTTTGTATTTAAGCCAGAGCAGACAGACCACCTTTTATTTGCAACAATGGAATCTGAATACGTTTACTTCTCAGCAAAAGTAATTGGAAGTCATGAAAAAATGAAACTCAGGAAAGTCTCCTTTCAAATTCATTTGTTGACTATTATTCATTTATTCATTTGTTCGGCATAAAATCTTCGAATGCCTATTCATGTAAGACAAAGTGTTAAGGAGACAATGACCTGGGAGACAGACGAATATAGCTACTTAAAAAAGACTAAAGTGCCCTAAATCCTAAAAATAGTGATACAATCAAGATGCTATAGGAAACATAAGGAGATGGTTAAGTCCTAATGGAGCCAAAGAACTGTGGTCTGGGCTAGGTCAGCTGGATAAGACTTCAAGAAATGAAGATGAGGAGGGAGAGGGTGTGGTGGTGAGAAAGGAGGAGAGAGGTAGTTCCTGGATAAGGAAACAATGTCAGCAAATACATATAATAGCAAAAAGGCATGGTGTTGTCTAGAACATTCAGCAGTCCAGATTTGGCTAGAACAGCTTTCATGTATAAGTATGATTGCAGATGCTATTAGGAAAGTGATTTGGAGACAAATCATGGAATGCACATGACATCTAATTTATGTGTATATTCTTGTAACTTGACCACAGGTCATTAAAGAACTAGACTTGCTGCTTTATTCAATCAGAGCAACACTTTGATGATTACATATTTGAATGAATATCTGTTTCTAAAGGTCATGGACGTGTATTTCTGGTTCAAAATGGTACCCTTGGTACTTGGTACCGTGCAGGTTGTAGGTATTAAAAACATGTTTTGAATGATTGTTGAGTGAGTTTGTGACTTTAAAGGCTCTTATAGAGCACCTGTCATTGAACATGTTACTCTTTTTTTTTTTAATTGATAGTGGATTTATAATGTTGTGTTAGTTTCTGGTGTTCAGTAAAGTGATTCAGTTATGTATATATACTTTTTCATATTCTTTTCCATTATGGTTTATTATAGGATATAGAATATAGTTCCCTGTGCTATACAGCAGGATCTTGTTATTTATCGATTTTTTATATATGAACATGTTACCCTTAAGAAGACATTCCAAACTGTAAATTTGGGGTGATTATTAACCAAACCAATTTGGTGTAACACAGGAGAATTTTATACCACAAACCACAGTACAGTAATTAAAATCGTTTCAATCATAAGGTGAGGAGAAAGTCAGTGATATAGATTATTAAATTTTGTTTATCCTGCTTCCACAAAGAAAAAATAGCTAAGAGATCTAAATATATTCTGGAAATCAAAAGACTGTTGAAATCAAAAGTAGCATCATGATTCCTCAGAGGAACTGTGGAAAGTACGTCAGTTGGTAAAATATTCTTTTTAGAAATTTGATAAGTGAACTGCCATGGATTTGGCAGGAGAGTTTAGGGATATTCTATTGATTTTTTTTCATGCAGAATAAATAATTCTCTGAGTTTCAAATGTCTGTTTCAGCTAAATAAAGCAAACATATGATCAAGCAAATGGAGAGGAAACACTGCTGCTTCTTAATGGCAAAATCTAGAAATTCCATACAAGTGGTTGTATCCAATTGTGCTAAATCAGTTTCAGAATTTTCTAACACTCCCTCATGGTGGTTAATAACCCTTTATGATAAAATAGGTACTCTTTTTTTAGCAGCAAATGGATAGATTTAGGTCTGTCTTATAATTTAAGATGTTCAGTTCCCTAAATTATAAACATATATTAATTACCTGGCTTGTTAGATCCTTATTAAAATTGTTAATAAAACTATGGTAATTGGTATCATATCCTATATATATGTATATCTTATATATATATGTCATATATATATATATATATATATATATATATATATATATATATATACATACACAGAGTTTATTACCCAGATAGCAATTTAATCTAGCTTTTAAGACTTGGGTTTTCTCCCCAAACAGTGTAATTTTCCATTGTTTGATGCTTTATATAGTTTAAACCTACCAAGTAAATTAATTCTTTTTTTTCAAATTTGGGTTTATAGAACAATTTAGAGATGGAAAAACAAAGATAGTATTTTAGGGATCATTAGAATGTCTTTTTAAAAACCCTATGTTTTCAGACATTTTAGGTTTGGCAATACTCAGAGTAAATTTTGCCAATGACTTTTTCCCTTCTATTCAAACCCACTTATATGTCAAGGAAAATTCAATCCGTATGTTTCTGATTCATTTGTATTCAAGTCATCAAAATGTTGTTTTGTCAGAGTATTGTTCAATGTCCAAGAAACAGTATAAGGTTCTTTATAATAAGACTCTAAAATCCATTTTTCTTTCGACAAAGTTGTGACATAATTTCCAAGCGTATCAAGGTAAAAATTCAGATTTAAAGTCAGAGATTTCAAAGTTTCACTAAATTTTGTAGCCAAATCAAGGAAAAATAAAAGATTTCAGAGGTGTGAAACTATCAAATTAAATTCATTGTCATTAATGCTTAAATATAATATAAATAAATTTATAGTTATTGTTATAACTTAGAGTTTAAGGTTTTGATACTTAATTTAAATAAAGAGAATAAAGAAATAGAATCGATGGCTCCATTCTGGAAATATAAATTCTAAGAAGAAATCGTTAGGAAAACTAGATCCAAATCTAGGCTCTAACAAAATATTTTACATTTTAACCGTAGTGTTAATTAAATGAGTGTAATGGTAACTACCTTCCAAGGACTGTGTGAGACTATATTAAGAAATAATACCCGGAACGTGGTGAAACAGGAATAAAGGTGTTTGGGTTGAATTGGACAACGAAATGCATACTGACTTAACTCTACATGGTACTCCTTAAATTAGGATCAATTCTTTCATTATGGAGATTTTACAGATGATTTAATAAGACTTTAGATAAATTCACAAATTATAGTCCACTGGAGAGAGGTAAGATTGTTGATATATATTCTTAAATCTTGAGTTGGAAGCATAGTGTATAGTTAGTTATGTTATTAGGCACAAGTCTAATAACTTTGGTTTATGAAATGGTTATTGGTAGGAAGCTTTTAAATACATCGGATCTATGGTATGAAGCCAACAGAAATGAACATTCAGAGATATGTGTCATGATCAATTGATTGCTTATATTGGCTAGGTCTTCATGGGCACTGGAGAATATCAAATTATTTGTACTTAATATGGTATTTTTCTTGAGGCCCAACAATTTTATTCTTAGAAAAAAATGACATGGTTATTTGGGGGATAACTAACTGCATCAATGAATATAAGGGAAACGACCCTTGTTATAGGGTAATATACAAGGATAATTGATTAAAGGCTGGTGTACATAACTATCAGAAAAAATTTTCAACCCAGAGATGCCTCAGTGTAAATTACTATCATTTGGCTTCATAAACCTAGTAGCAAACGTTACACATCAGCATGGCTTCTTACAAGCAGTAGTTTAATGCTCATAGAAAACATGGTTAATAAAACATTGATCATCTTTTATAAAGAGTGGGACCCAAGAACTCCTAATATATGTTGTGCTAACTTTTTTAGCAAATTGCATAAAATCTCCACTACACAAGTGATATTTCCCATTAAAAAACTCAGAAAATGAAGATACTCTATGAATTGATTGGAAACACATCATAGAAGACCTCTTTGAAAGTCAAGGAAACAAACCCTTGTAATTATTGCCTCCTCGGGACATAGCCCATGTTGGTTAGCAGGTATACTTCCCAGACATTGTAAAGGGGTAAAGTTATAGCTTTTTAATATTTTTTGCTTGTTAGTACACAAAAGTTTTCTCTCTTCCATTTTTAGAAATTATATATGTACATAAATATATTGATATTTCAGAGCTTTTCTAAAAGCACCAACAATTTCATCCTCTTTTATTTCCACCAACATTATTATTCAAATTATAGAAGAGGTCTTAACTTTAGTTATCAGTACAATTAAACTGAAAGTGAGTATTTTAAAACTTTTATTACCCAGGGTTTCGCCATGTTCTCTACCCTTCCACTTGGAATTTTTGGGCTCATTCCTGCAAATTGACAACTGTCACACCTACATTAATAAGAAATGGGATTAGGTTTTCTTTTTCTACAACCTTGAACTGTGGCTTGTTCCTATTGTTCCTTATTATGTGAAGAGTAATTTAAAGTACTGATAAAATTTTCCTCCAAAACTACAATATCCTGTGATATCTTCTAAATATGCTGTCTTAAATCAGATTTTTCAAAAATTCCGTGACATCTTTTGAATTACAGAATACACACTCCTAATTAGAAATATCTATTCTATAATCTAAAGTCCTCATGTCATTATATATTAAATTAATATGTGAGTTACTAACTTGATATTCTTTTACTTTTATTAAATGTGAGCATCTTTGTCTGAGAGAGATGAGGAGTTCTTAATGTGATATCTGCTTAAATTTAGTAAGTCCTGGAATCTGCTCCTTTTCAATGCAAGTATCTGATTAAATAAGTTTGTTGTGCTATCCTTAGATTCCCAAATACAGTCTTTTTTAACTCAGGGGAAAATTTTCTAAATTAAGCCCTTGTGTTGCCAGATGACTATTTATCTGTCTCAAGGGTCAAATGATCTATGTGGCTGGTTAATCTGAATATCAGCTGACATAGTGCTAATAAGTAGCAGAAGAAATTCAGAGATCAAGGGTGATATTTTTCTTTTTGTCCTGCTGTTTTGACTACAGTTTCTCATTATTATGTATCTCAGTTCAAAAAGTTGAATTATGTCCACTTATCAGAAGATCTCTTAAATATTTTAAGATCTGATAATATTCTCTTCCCTTATCTGAACTTTATCTTTTAAAGCAATTAAGTCTTTTTTGTTCATAAAACCATATGGCTCCCTGTTGCTGAATTTATGGTGCTGACAATTGGTTTCAAACAAATAAATGAGAGTCTCTACTTCCAAGAAACTGCAAAAATCACATATCTTGCTAAATGTTCTGATAGGAAAAAGGAACGTATACTCCTATGTTTGTCTTAGGTAAATATTAGTATAAATGAAGTACTTCTTTATGTTTAATATTTAATGCTGAGGATAATTAGAGCATACTTGCTTGACTTATGGATGAATATTTAAGAGTAAATTAGGAGGACAGTTGAAGAATAATTATCTTCAAATACTTAAATAAATACAGTGAATAAGTAAAATTAAATTTTCCCAGTAGTCAGGAATTAAATCAATGTGTAAAAAGGACAGATTGAAGGCATAAGAATAAAATGTCTAAGACCTGGGAGTTAATGGCTATGGAATTATTTGTATTGTGAGGGAATGAGCTCGTGTGACTAGAAGAATTCACTATTTATTTGACCTTTTGTCTAGGGATTATTATATTGACTGTGATAATTTCTCAGGTAATTGTAATTTATATATTTATACTTTAAGCATTATACACATATAAAAATTATATTCAGAGAGGGTACCGTGAATAGATATGTACCATCTTAAGGAGCTTGGTATTAAATAGCTTCATTCAAACCAAAACTCAAGATATTATATAAAATCAGAGATGGAGAAATGGATAAAGGGAAGTAAGAAATATTAGACATCTTTTGGGGTAAATCTGTGTGTGTGTGTTTGTGTGTGTGTGTGTACAAAGAGGGGTAATACCCAGGCATAAACAAATTCCCAACTGATCATGTGAAGAATCAGATAAGTTCATAGCTGAAAATCTATAATTATTAAGGTGTCTAGAGAGCTCTTATTACAACATTTAAGTAGGATTATATTTTCTTTTTCTTTAAGTGCCACAATACATTTTTCAGTATCATAACGAAACGTAAAACTTAATCTAAATTTCTCCAGAACATTTTAAAATGGCTTCTGTTTCTATCATATTTCTATAGAATTTTAAAAACATTAAAACATGAATAAATCTATGGCAATATGTCAGTTTCTAAGAAGATCTTGTTTTTTGGGTTTTTTTTTTTTTTTGGTATGAATCAAGCCATAAGAGAGATTTAAAAGATAGCTAAGCAAAACAACTGCCTTGGTCATTTTATGTGAATAATTCAGAAGAGTTTCCATTGAGAAGAATTCCTGTATCTTTGTGGTAAAAATGACTAGATTTCTACTGAAAATAAGTACGACATGGATTTCCTCTGGGGTTTAAGATCAGTATTTGTTAATTTTCCAAACCCATGTAATCTGTGACTTATGGATTTTCTAACTTGTGTAATACCTTAAAGCACATCAGAGAACGTAAATCCTTCCAGTGTGCTTAGATTTTTACTCTTTTCCCACTGCATAAAAATGAGCAAAATCATCAATATGTCTTTCATGGCTAGAGAACTAAACATAAATATAGGAGCACTGTTAAATTTCTACTTTGTTCAACCTAAGTTCTTATTAATTCTCTTAGTCATATACGATTTTTATAAACTATACTTTATGTATTTCAAACTCACTCAACTTAGCAAAACTTATTTTCTATCTATACAAATAGCTGCTTTTCTAAACTCTGATTTTGGCAGTACTTTTTTTTTCTTCCATGCTAATATTTCGTATTTTTTAGTTTTCATGATTAATTCAGGTTTTATTTCCTAGGTTCATCTGTAGTTCATATAAAATAAGTATTCAAACCATGTATTTGCTATAGTGGTCAATCAAAATAATATTAATAACTAACGGAAACTAATATTTCCTGAGCGTATTAGATGCCAGCCATTTGGTGAGCTTTTTAAGTGGAATGTCTACTTTATCTTTACTATTTTCCCATTTTGTACACAAGGAAACTTAGCCTTAGAAAGCTCAAGAATCTTGCCCTTGAATCTAAAAATGATTTGTTTTCCTATCCAGATCTTATACACTATGACTCTCACAAATGATATGAATTTTATATAAATTCCAAACTGAAAAAATTAATGCATTTTTATAATTTCCAAACAGGACAGTGCTATTAATAATGATTGTTATAGAACAAAATTGAACTTTATGTTGGATCTGTTGGTAATTACCTTTGGGTTTTTATATTTTCTGTCTGGAATTTAACTGTGATCTGACCCACAACAGGTAACAGCATTTTTACCATATTTTTTAAAAAATATCTAACTATTTCAGTATTTCTCATAGCTCCTTACACAATTATCATTAATTTGATGAATTTATAGACTGAAAAGAAGAAAAAAGTAACTATTTTCCTTCCAGTGATCAGCTTCAACATGTAATTAAATTTTGCCAAATTTAATTTATTTTGAATTTCATAACAAACATCCCCCTCCTTTTGTGCCCTGTGTCTCTCACTAATGTATTTTGCTAGGTTCTCCTTCCCTGTTTTCTCTCCTCTGTTTTACTGTCCTTAATCCACACTCCCCATTATAGAATCCTCATGTCTACCTCCCCCACCATCCTTTTTAAGTGTCAACTGGTACTCAAGTTTGTAGTTTCAATCATGGTGCAGCAAACTCATCTGAGACTAGTCAAGCATGCAATTTCCAAAACATATTAATTGATTATTTTGCAAAAAGTCAGAATGAAATTCATCCTTTCTCTCATCTCGCCATTCCCCCTTTCCCAGCATCAAGGCTGAAGGTGACCTGGTATTATTCCAGACCTAAAGAGGACTCCCTGAATTGTATTTTGGGGAGTGCATATTGGGGTAATATTTTCCTCAAAAATTGAAAAGAAAAATCTATGGCATATAAAACACGTTTTTAATTTTTCACTGTGTTTAGCTTTGCTTTTTAACTTTTTTTTCCCTATGAGCAGAGGGTGAGCCATAACTGCTTTGCTAAAACCTCATATGTTGAACAAAATGGTTTGAATGTAATTTACAGATGCCTTAGTTCTTTGGAAAATGAAGAATCACGATGCTGGTTTCTTTTTAAATATATATATCCATTTTGTTATCTCTATTATATTTTTCTCTGGTTGGTACTCTGAAATGGGCCTCCAGAGCCTAGTTTAATTTTGTATAATGATTGGTAGAGAGAAAATGGTTTTTCTTTAAAAATAGATTTGACTATAGAATATAATCAGTAATAAATTGGAAAACTTGGATTTGCTGTTTTACTATGTCTATTATATATACAATGTTTTAAAACCAGGTTTTAAAGGCAATTTCCTTGTTTTAATTTATAGTATGTTTATATTTGAAGGAGAGCCACTTGGTAAACATCATTTGCTTATCCAAAATTTAGCGTCACAATCTAAAAACATACATGAAAAAGAATTTTGAAATCAATGATTGAAAGTAAGCAGATAAAACAGGAGTTAGTCCTCCTTCATTATCTGGTGAAAGAGGTATTTTACCATTGTTTTAGATTTCCCTTAATGAAAAGGGATATGGAAGTGTTTGGCGACATCTGTATTTCTGCTTTGGATTTTCCTTAATTCAAAACAGTAACTGTGGAGCGCCCATCTTGCCAAACAAATCCCAAGGTCAGAAACATATTCCAGTTTTTGTTGTTTGTTATATTCTCTATTCTAGGCTCTAACTCTGCTTTGACTAATGATCTGAGGGGTAAATATGTTCATGGTAGTATTGATTTGGGGCCATGCAGAATATAAGATTCTTCGTATTCTTATCGTATGGAGTTAACTCCGTCTCTTCCATTGTTCTTTCCCCTATAAGTTTAACATCGCTGAACGTATTTCTTAAAGACATATTGCAGAGCAAGGGCAGTGCTGGTTTTGCATCAAGAGTACAGAGCACAATGGGAAGAAGAGAGAGCCTTTACTCGTTTAAGGCATCAGCAGTCACTGGTGCTGAGGCTAAACTTTGACTCAGCTGGTGTAGACTCACAGGGAAAAAGGAAAACCAAAACAAACCAAAGCATCTACCCACCAAAGCCAACAGTATATATTACAAGTGGGGATCAAAACTTGAAATTAGACAGAAAATACTTTGATAGGGAAATTACATATCTCAGCTCCTTGAACATGGATTCCAACTTCTCTGCAGTCGAACTTGTCAAGTTTCAATTTGAGGGAAATGGAAAGTGGTGGGGGGGACCACCTGAGTTGTCATGGCTGGAAGGAGTGTTGAATGGTCTTCCCACTCACTAAGGAAAGTCTGACCTTAAACATCACAAAACCAACAGCTACCACAGTGTCCTTGACAAACGCAATGTGTGTATCACTGCCAGACCCAGGAGATGGATGGATTCCTCCAATCTTTTCAAGGTGGGGAGCAGAGGTCGAACCGGAAAGCATCAGCCCTAAACAATCTCTAACAGAGGGGAACTCTGTGTACTTTAGGATAGTACTTAGGGTCGACAGGGCTGAGTTAAAAACATGACCCTTCTCTGAGCCTTATTTTATTCATTTAAAAAATGTAACCATTGTTTTTTGGGGAGGAGTACTTAAGATGATGTATGTAAAACAACTGATAAATTACCAAGCTTCAAAATGGCAGCTGTTGTTTCTTTCTTAACTTCAGAAGGACTGAACTGGCTCATCTTCTCAAATCCCAATTTCCCTGATGCTTTTGAAAGGCTTGCTTGTTATGACTTTTGGGTACCAGCTCTATTTATGAGTGGAGGTATTCAGATGATTTCTCTGTGAGGTGATAAACTGATAGAAACATGATAGTTCTACTTAGGTTGTGAGATCAGATTTGCTTCTGACCCACGCTGACCAAAAGGTAAACACCCTGGGAACCCAACTGTTATTTTGCATGTGGACAGGTCAGAAGGACGCTTTTGCTCTGGGGTCCACCATGAAATCATGGTGGCGTGAGGTCTCACTTGGTCCCTTATGTGGGGCAGGCCAGCTCACATTCTGCTGTGGCCAGAGACATGAGAAAAAGTGAAGAAAGATTTTGCTTCTCTTTGCTCAGAAGAATGTTTTGTGATCCAATCTTCATATGTGAAGGAAAGAACTAAGTCCCAAATGTCTTAACTCCACTTTTTTTTCTTTTTTGGCAAAAAGTAGACACTTAACATGGTATATACATTACATATTCAGTATCAGGCCTTCACTATGTATTTTGGAAAACACCTTTTAATTCCTTTCACTCTTTCTCTTTATTAAATGTCAAAATGATTTATTTCTCCTCCATTTTGGTAGTCCTTGACTATTCTAAAGATTCAAGAAGTAGCTTATGATCATTTCACAGGTTCATGTATCAAATTGAAAGGGAAGGTCAAACATTTAATGAACTATGTTTTTCTGTATGATAAAAGTTCTTTTTGAATAATATATCATATAAGCTGGTAAAAAAGAATGTTTCCTTTAGACACTCATAAATTTCCCAAGTAACTGCATTAAGTTCGTTGCAAAGAGTACTTTAATCCACTAGAGATAAAATGCAGAGTCTGAAATTAATTTCACTGCTCTGAAACAAACTCAAATGAGTTTGACATCTAAAAGCTTTTCTTCATTGATATCTTAACACGTAAAAATAGTTTTTGAAGATGTTTTGGTTGATTTCTGCTGAAACCCTGCTTTCATTATAGTTTTATTTAACTCCCCTGTGATTTTAAAGGAAAGAAGTATATGTGTGTGTACACATTTTTTATTTTAAGAAGTCACATAATAACTGGAAAAGGGACTAAAAATAATTTACTCTTCCCATGGTTTTGTGAAAAGAATGTTTCTGCTTTCTTAAAATAAATGAGACCTGTAAAATCAACAGCTAACCAATCTTTTGGGGGCATGTGACAGATGTCTGTAAAACTCATAGGGCCTCAGGGGAAAGGCTCTATATATAAAGAGAGGAACTATTAAAAAGTAAGTAAGTGCTTATGTGAAGGTGAACTACAATTCCTAGTTTGAGATTCATATTTCCACTAGCTGAAAAGAGGGCCCCAGTAAAAAGCATTTGTAGGGCTTGTCACGCCTGAGACAGTAAGCCTCCACATTTCAGACCATGTCCCATGGAAGGAGACTAATCCCTTTCCATCATCTCAGTCCCACCCTCAGTGCAATAAAAGATTTGAATATTCTGGAAAGCTTCCCCAACAAGGCATAAACCTCTGGCCCTGCTCCTTTATGCTTCTTGGCCTTTTTTCCTCCAGGCAACCCCCCACCCCACCTTTCAGAAACTTCTTGAGCTACAGTTCTCAACTATTTGCATTTTCCCCCCGTCATGCCTTGAGCCATCATACCCATGTTTCTAACCAAATATCCCAATTTCTTTACTAATCCCCATGACTTTCTCAGACAGCAGGGCGTGACAATCCCTTCTATAAACATTTTAGAAAGAACAGAAACTCTTTAAAAAAATCTCTTCCTCTTTTATAACTTTATCCTTCCCATACCCCAATCCTAGAGGAAAATGAATTTCTTCTATTGCAGTGTTACCAGGAATTTACCAGGAATTGTAACCACATTTCTTGTCTGCAGATAATACTCAACCCACCATTCATGTTAGCACGTAAGGATATGGTCCCCTGTTGCCCTCTGTGGATGTCATACCCCCAATGTTTCTTTTCTTCTTTATCATCAGCTATAGATTCTTATCCTTATTCACACATGTTATTAAACTTGACCCTTCTTTTGTTTTTCATACTATTTATTTTTGTATTTATTTATTTATTATTTATTTTATTTTATTTTTGGCTGCATTGGGTCTTTTTTTTTAAAAAAAACCATCTTTATTGGAGTATAACTGTTTTACAACAGTGTGTTAGTTTTTCCTTTGCAACAAATTGAATCAGTTATACATATACATATGTTCCCATATCTCTTCCTTCTTGCGTCACCCTCTCTCCCACCCTCCCTATCCCACCCCTCTAGGTGGTCACAAAGAACAGAGGTGATCTCCCTGTGCTACGCAGCAGCTTCCCACTAGCTATCTAATTTACATTTGGTAGTGTATATATGTCCCTGCCACTCTCTCACTTCGTCACAGCTTACCCTTCCCCCTTCCCATATCCTCAAGTCCATGCTCTAGTAAGTCTGTGTTTTATTCCCGTCCTACCACTAATCTCTTCATGACATTTTTTTTTCTTAGATTCCATATATATGTTCTAGCATACAGTATTTGTTTTTCTCCCTCTGACTTACTTCACTCTGTATGACAGACTCCAGGTCTATCCACCTCATTACAAATAACTCAGTTTCATTTCTTTTAATGGCTGAGTAATATTCCATTGTATATATGTGCCACATCTTCTTTATCCATTCATCTGTTGATGGACACTTAGGTTGCTTAGTTGTGACACATGGGATCTTCATTGAGGCACGCGGGATCTTTTGTTGTGACAATGGGCTTCTCTCCAGTTGTGGAGTGAAGGTTTTTCTCTCTCTAGTTGTGGCAAGCAGGTTCCACAGTGTGTGGGCTCTGTAGTTCGTGGCATGCAGGCTCTCTAGTTGAGGCGCATGAGCTCAGTAGTTGTGGTGTGCGGACATAGTTGTCTCTTGGCATGTGGGATCTTAGTTCCCTGACCAGGGATTGAACCCTCATCCCCTGCACTGTAAAGCAGATTCTTTACCACTGGACCACCAGGGAAGTCCTGTTACTTTTTAATAATAACTGTATAATTGTCAACATATAATTATATAGAACAAAGTGGTTATCTTTAAATTTACTCTTTTAAATGTTGGGATAAAGAAGAAAATGAAAAGATCTAGCAAAGAAATTGCATGATGAGCCTGGCTAGTTAAACAGAAGCCCAGAATCACCATGAAGAATCACTAAAAAAAAAAAAAAAAAGAATCACTAAAAAAAATCTAATTACCTTGTACTCTGAAGTTCAATACCAATATATTTTTTAACCAGTACCACATTACTGGGAGTTTTCAGTATCACTGAAATAGTTTAAAATCCCAGCTTTTCATTGTTTTTGTTTGAGATTGTAAGGCAATGTAAACCATCTTAAAATCAGGAAACTTCTGAGCACGAATGTAAAATTCTATTTATGATACTTCAAATATCTGGCAGTAGGTCTGTGCTTTTACTATAAAACTAGAAACTATGCAAATTTTTCATCAAAGTATGACATAGTTAAAATTCATAGTGAGATTACAATTTGCTTAATTTAAGATTTCACTGAGTTAAAACGTATATGGAATTTAAGTAGACAAAATTCTATCTCCCCCACATTCCTTAAAATCTGATATAAAAATGATTTAGTCTATATGCCGGGTAGAGAATTCTGCACATTTTAAATCATCTGTTTCTAAAAAGGGTACGATTCCAGTATAATTTAGAGCCACGAAAACTATAATTTAAGAGTACCAGAATCAGATTTAATCACAGATTGAAACTAAGCAAACAGCAAGAGAATATGTGAATAAGAAACAGCGCAGTGATTTGTTTTCTGTGAACTAGTCCACAAATGATGCTGTAAGCGTCTTTTGAAATGAAGAATAGGTAATTTGTGCACAAGTTTCATCACAGGTGTTTTGGGTTAAGTGTTCAATACTGTGGGTTTATAGGAAAGAAAACAGTGGAATTTATGCTAACATCTTATAGTGATATCAACGTTTAGATTCTGATAAATCCTCAAGTGAATGTTTTTCAAATTGTGTATTCTGGAGGGAAACTAAATGCTCATATTTGGAACCACTTGTCCTTATAAGATCAACATGTCTCTAAAGAGCTGTTTTGTCAGAAGCTCCTTTAATAACCCTGTTTTTAAAGAAATAAACATTTTGAAAGTCACATTTTCCAAGAAGAATGGTCTGAAATACAAAACTGGTGAGTTGGGGATGGCTCTTTGGTTTGCCAGCCTCCCAGGCTTATATAAAGTCATAAGGGTCAGAGGAGAAGATCTGGATGTTCTTGAATCCATCTTCAGTTACGGCAAAATGTGTACGTCAAAGCGCCAGCCTCACATACTATGTTCTTGATACCTGTGTGAAAAGAATAATTATTTCTTTAGACGATACCATCCTAACCCCATCTTTATTCATTCTGTAGTTAATAAAACTGAGAAATGCCCATATATTTGCTTCTCAAATTGCTTCTCTTCCCTCAGTACCTGTTGAGTAATTTCGAGATGAAAACAAGAAGTCCAGGATAGGAATAGTTCTAAAAAACATTCACATGGAAAGATTTAATGGGCATTCTTTTAATAAATGCAAGAGATGATACCTCTGCACGTAACGAACTCTGGGCCCCCATATTTTTTCTCATCACCCTTTCTTTTTTTTTTTTTTTTTTTGCGGTACGCGAGCCTCTCACTGTTGTGGCTTCTCCCGTTGCGGAGCACAGGCTCCGGACGCGCAGGCTCAGGGGCCATGGCTCACGGGCCCAGCCGCTCCTCGGCATGTGAGATCTTTCCGGACCGGGGCACGAACCCGTGTCCCCTGCATTGGCAAGCAGGCTCTCAACCACTGGGCCACCAGGGAGGCCCTCTCATCATCCTTTTACTTTATGATCCAAGAATTCTGTGATACAGAAACCTGGGATAATTGGGCACCATGTTTCTTTGGGTCTAGCTGCCATCAGTGAAATCACTGGAATGCTGGTATATCCTTCAAAGAACCTTTTCTATCTCCTCTCCCATTTGTGTGGGAGATCCCATGTGTATTTAAACTTGAACGACTCCCAGCAATCAAGTTCTTCTCCCTCTCTTGCTCTCATTCCACCCATTTAGCCCTTCCCTCTTCCTAGTGTACAACATCAGATGTGACACAAAGGAAGTGTCCTCTTGTTTTAGGACCATTTCCTCCCATCACTTGCCCTGCCTCGCATTTTGGGACAGTTTATGATCCACCTTAAAACTCCCAATGCCGTGAAATTGCTGCTTTGCTTGCCTTTGAACTCTACCTTTCTCTGAAGCTGGTGCTGGTACAGGAACTCATCTTGGACCTACCTACATTCTGGTGCTGCCATCTTGTACCATTGTGGAGCTACTTGGAAGCCACTCTTCTGATGTAGGAAGAATCTTTGGCCACCACTTGCATCACACCATTAACCAAACTCCAAAGTAGGGCTCCCTTGCCCTCCCAGGATTTTACAGGGACTTTGGGTAAAAATAGGTCTGTTAGATTTTCTTGAATCCCCTGGTTCTTAAGAATTTAATCATGCAAACATTGGAGCAAGGCCAGAGGAGACACTGAGTTACAGACTCAAAATCCCTGCTTCCTTATACTCACTGGGATATTGTGCTGAATCTGTACTCTAGGGGTTCACCTGTTGCTTTCGATGAGTTCTCTCCCTTCAGGTTTTTCTATTCTCTTCCAAATATATGCCTGGTGAATTTAGCTTACCCATGTTCTAGCTATGCCTAAACTTGTCTGAATCCTAAAATGATTCAGCTTGGATTCAAGCTGGTGTCCCTTATCACTCTTTTATTTTAATGCTCTTTTTATTACCCCAAGTTATGTTTATTTCCACTGTATATTCTTTTCTATTTTTTCAGTTATACATATGCATATTTATTCTTTTTCATCCTTTTCCATTATGGTTTATCACAGGATACAGAATATTAGTTCCCTGGGCTATGCAGTAGGATTTTGTTGTTTATCCATCCTATATATAATAGTTTGCATCTGCTATCCACTGTATATTCAATCCTTAATGTATATATGTTTCCTACCTACATTTTTTAATAAGTCAAAAATGAAGATTAGCTTTGAAAAATAAAACCACGGTAATACACACCTACATATAGTTTTCCTAAATCAAAATGGTTTAGGTTGGTTTCTTTACTGATATATTTGCAGTATCTAAAAACATCCTGTAGCTTTCATAATAAAATTCAACATTGTTAAATAGATTTTATAAAATAGTCACTATTTTTAATACCTGCAATATAGTCTGGGTTTCTATTAGCACTTCTAAGGAAAATAACTGTTCAGCCCTATTCAAAAGGTTCAGTCAACATAATCAAGGGAGGTATAATGTGTCTGAAGGACAAGGTCATATAGTTAATGCTTCCACAGTGTAGCTCAAGATCAAGAGTCACTGAGTAAGTATGAACTTATGGAATCTTAATAGTCATATCATTGCTGAAGTGGAAAGGAAACCAAGAGGAAACTTAATAATATCAAAAGTTATTTTAAAGGGAGTTCACATTGGTTTGAAGGGGACTTTGCTTCACACACAATATCCACCTTTGTAAAGCCCAAGAAACCCATATTTGTCACACACACACATCTTTACAGTTTTCAAAACATAAATATTGAGAGCAGTCTTCTTTCTCCACAGATAAAAATCAAAATATTGAAAATCTTTTGAATAATAACAAAAGGAATCCTCTTGCAAACCCAAGGAAACTTGAAACTCTGGGTTCAATGCTTATTTAACTGGAAAAGGGTCAGTGTGTATTGTAATGAATGGAAAACTGATTTTACTATATTCCATTCGTGGTCATCGTGTGGCAACCGATTTCAGTATTAGAAAGATCATATATTAAAAATGATTTCTGCAGTCATCCATGTATACAAGTAAAAATTTTGTTCCTGTTATCACTTCATTAAAACATCAAACTCAAAGCTCAACAAATACTTTTTATGTTGTGTTCCAAGACTGAAAAAAAAAAATCCAAAATTTAAAGAACAGATCACCAGTTATTCTTTTCCATCACAGTCAAGTTTCTCAGTTCTGTTTTTTTTTTTTTTTTTTTTTCTTTTGCTGCACTCTCTGTCACTGGAAACATCTTAAACCAATTTCAAGTGCTACACCTGAATAAACATGTTGTAAAAGTGTTTATGTATTGAGGTGGGTCAGTTCAAGGTATGGTATTTGGCTGGAACTTCTAATTTCTCTTTTTACAGCAAAAGGGCTGCCAGAAGGAGGAAGTCTGAGCTGAATTAATACATTTGTTACAGTGGAAGTAGAATGGAAACTACTCCGACCACAAATCAAACTGCCTCTTTCATTTATGCCAGTGATATAGTTTTTCTAAGAAATATAGACTCTGGCATGGAGCCACTGTAAGTTTGAATTTAAAAGAGAAACCCATACGCTTATTTGTTTAAGGTTTACAGCTCTGATTATTTGGAAGTTCTTTCTCTGCTAGAACAGAGTGAAGTGGCATTTGGGAAGCCGGTGGCCGTTTTCATATTTGTAAGAAAGCAACAAGTTTTCCCAATGAGCAATTGTTGGGGATGCTGATGGATGCTGCTTGCACTGACACACACGCGTTTTTTTTTAACCAATATCCCCACATTTAAAGGACCTCTGTGTTCCTCCCAACAGCTGCACAGACTCACATAACACAGTCTCATTTTCTGATGGTAGAGGGTCCCTGCACAATACAAGTATACACAAAAGTGTTTATGCTGCCAAAATAAACTGTGTTAAGAGCAAGAGTTTATTTGCTAAAATGCCATTGATTTTAGGGACTTGTTCCCTTTTCTTCCAAAGTGGGTCAGGTCTTAGAATGGACCGAAGCTACTCCACAGTCGTGACTGAATAAATATTTTAAGAAAACCGGCACATCTTTCCCGGTGCAAGGCAGGGCCAATCATGCACGTATTTGAAACCACATGATATATTACTCTGAAAAGATTGGTAACTTCTGTATCTGGAGTAGAATTTTTTTTTGCATGACTTTTGAGTAATTCTCACCTAAAGGTACAACTTAAGGTTAAACAGTTCGTCCTCTCTGGGTGATTTTCATTGAATTCAATATCAACTAACGTTGGTTTTCTTTATATATACACACACATATATACATATATATGATTTTCTGTGGTAATTATTTTAAATGAGAAGATCATAGCAAGAGTGAATTGTAAAAAGGGGGAAACAGTAATACCTAACTCCTGAGGTATTTGTGGGATCACATCAAATAATGCATGGAAAACACTTAGAAAAATGCCTAGAGTACACAGCACGTGCTCCAAACAGGTTTTTTATAATGATAAGAATTATTATTGCTATCCCAGAAGGAGAAATACTTTATCAACATCTACTTCTAGTCTCTAAGACACTTCTCACCCATTCCTGCTCAGGCCCTGGGTGCACTCCTTTTCTGATAAACAACCACTCCAAGGGCTCAAAAGGGTCTGGGACAGAGGCTGGTTTAGAGACCAAGGTGAGTCTCCAAGCTCACCTGGAATTTTTCTCCTTTCCTGAGCATCTCCAGGCTTGGTTTTGCATCTTCTGAAATCCTTTCAATAAACATAATTCGGGCATGTCCAAGTTCAGAAGGGGATTCCATAATTTTTATGTTTGCTTCAAAATCCTTTACATGGAGAAAGACCTGGAGCTTAGAGCAAATCTCCATCCCAGCAGGGGTTCTGGAAGGATCTTTGAAGAGCTTTAATTAGATCACAGCTTTGTAAAGAATGCTGGGCACAGGCCAGAGGTGAGGTGGGGGAGGCTATCAACACTAATTAACACTGGAAAATCTCCAAAGAAGCTGGTGAAAATAGAAACACCCAGCCAGCCATTCAGATTTTATCACATGGAGGAAAATTATAGGGCACCTAATGGAGAAGCGTCTGTAGCTAATATTTTTGAAATTGCTGTTTAACGTGGACATTTCCAGGCTAATGGGGGTCAAGCCTTTCCATTTAGAACATTGCCAATTTCCAGGTCTGAGAAGAGACCATCAGTGAAGGCCTGAGGGTGTTCTGTGGCCAAAGAGGTATACAAAATGGAAAACCAAGCATGGATAATTGTCTGTAATAGTAAACTTTCCATGTTTATAAGAATCTTTGGCCTGCAAAGAAAACATTCTGATAGTGTTTTAAAACGTCTCTGTTTTCCCAAGTACCCTCTGAGTTCATTCCCATCAGGTAAACTTCATCTCTTCTTCATAAACCCAGTGCTCCTTCCCTCTGTTCTAGGACACAGCATCAATGTAAAGTCAGCTGGTCTCGTGGGAAGACATGGGCCTCAGTCAAAACAACCATTCATGGTGGCCTTTTTCAAGGCTAGCGAGGTACTTCTCCGATCTGTGAGAGCAGCCAACAAACGGAAAAATCAAAACCGCAGTAAATCCGGCTCTCATCAGGATTCCTCCAGAATGTCCAGTGTTGGAGGTAAGCAAAAACTAGAGCAGCAGTTCTGCACAGAAAGTGGTGGGGTCATATGTTGCAAATCAAGTAGCCACAATAAGTTTACCCTCTGGATATACCTTCATTTGGTCTATTAAATCATCCAATGATGTTTCTTGCATCCCCCAAATGTTTCATCAGCAAATCACTCAGTAATTCATTTTAAAATACTGTAAGTAGGACTTGCCTTCATATGTTGAAAGATGCAGTTCAAATTAAAATCAAGCTGGCAGTAATAAAATTATGGAATGCCTACATCGACAAAGGCTAACCAAAACTGAACTCCACAACTTGTGAGCTGACCTTTCCAGGGCCTCTCAAATATGGATGGGTAACCAGGTATATCCAAAATAAAAAGATTACTTTGGTACTTAAAACAGTACATGTGAATCATGAAGTTTAAATTTTTTATGACAGGAGAAGCAGGGAAGATTGTATGGTAACTGAAATAATATTTATATTTCCATTAATTATTTGGAGTGCTGTTATCTAGATAATTTGCTTTGAGTATGTGTGTACACATACTTGCATATGTGAAATCGAACAAAATGTTACAAATGCACAATTGATCCCACTGTGCTTGCAATTTAATCTATTAATTGATAGAAAGGGAGATAAAAGTATAGTTGATCTAAACTCATCTGAGAAAATCTGAAGTAATTTAATAATATAATTTATACCATTAAGTACCTTGTTTAGTCCTGGCTACAACAAATTTTCATAAGCTGTTCTTAGATGAAAATGATGGCTATTTTATTCCTAGGGATTGTCTTATCTATGAAAAATAAACCCATTTGAAGGGGAAACCTTGCCCTAGAACATTCCAGCTTAGTATGGCATGTTTCTTCATTTGTAAAATGTGTATTCTTCTATGTTGATGGCCACCATATGTAGTGTACTTGTGAGGCACAGTGAATGAGCCGGTGAACAAAACAGATATGACCTCTGCATAGGTTATTTCAGCAAATTAGAATGTTTTGCTCTTCCAAAGAGACACATTTAGACAGTGTTTTCGATTATTCCTGAAAAAAATCTTCATTTTTTTCCCAATTGCTAGAAACTGACAAGTCATATTGCAATTTTGTATTACTCCAATATGCATGAGTGATAGATAAGATTATAAATGAAACAAAAATATATAGAATTTTTTTTGAACCTGAGACACTCAACAAAAATACTAAGTGGAGTTAATGGGAACCCCCCTAGAGTGCGGGTACGGGAGAATCGTGTTAGAAAGAAGTCTGTTTTGTGTATCTAACAACAGAAGCACAGGGAAGGGTTCTATATGGAATTGCGTTATACTGAATTACATGCTACACAGAAAGCCATGTCTTAAAATAATTTTCCATCAAGTAAGTTTAACTGTCTTTTTCACTTGAAAGGAAAACGTGATATTAGTGCCTTATTACAAGGCTATTTTATAAAAATCTTCACAAGATATTTAGTTTGGCAAAAATTGTAATGGCTTAATATGAAAGATGGAGAAAAATAACTTTCTAAGACCTTTTCTTCCTTGTAAATACTAGCCTGTCAAAGTTGTATATTTTTCTTTCCATGTAGAATGGTTCTGAAATGGGTTGAAATGTTTTTAATTTAATGTAGCAGACTGCATTAAGAAAAAGATTTGTTAAATATTGAATAGACTAGTAAATAATTTTTGAGGAAATTACAAAGGAAAAAGGATAAGCTGCCTACGTATTATTAGAGCTCATAATGACTCTGGCAGAGGCGTTCCAGAAACTGAAATCATCCGAATCCTTCTCCCTATTGGTGAACTCTATTTATCTTCCCTTCCTGACCACAAGTAACAAATGTGCTTCTATAACTAGCGATGAATAAAACACATGGCACAGAAATCACGTAACTTTTCACCAGTTTCCTAACACCATTTAGAGTATAAAATTATTCTAATATAGACCAATATTTTCTTTTTAAAAAGTGTGTCATTGGCACCCATTTCTGTGAAATATGCAGCAGATGGTTTTGGAACGTGTTCGTATTTTGATAATAAGAAGAAAGAAAGTAGCTGGTTTGTGTGTATGAGACTTAACCTTTCAATAGTTAGTAATCAAGCAGACGGGAAAAAGTCTCATAGGATTTGGCCCGAAAGACAGGGGGTTAATATAAACATAAAATTTGATACTTAGGAGACTTGAAATGCCAGTGAAATTTTAAAATTATCCAAATATAAATAGTAAATGCTGTAATACTACTAGGCTTTTACAATAAAATACTGTGTGAAGACTCCATAACTAAGAACGGGGCCAGGAGGAAGAAGGGAGAGAGTCGTATTAGAAGTTTGCTTGGTTGCATTTTTTTTTTTTTTTTTGCAAAGCATATCCTCAAATGTTAAAAGTCTCCAACAGTGCAGGAGAACCCAGGTCATTCTTGCTGCCTTTACCTCATTTCTTTCTTCTTCCTTCTTTGTGGAGCGCCTAGAACAGTGTCTAACACAAAATAGCAACTTCACAAACACACGTTGAAGACCTTAACGTGTTGCCTGTATGGGAAAAAAATAAGTTCCTTTTTTCAGGTGCCTATGCACAGAACCACTGCTCCCAGATTTTCTGCAGAAACCCTCCCTCTTTGTTCCTCTTCAGGTTTTTGGCAAGAAAGTTGAGCAGACACTTTGTGAAAGATGTTGCTTGTTTCACGATGAGCCAGCACAGTTGATTTTCATTTGAACTTGGGTTTGGGGGAAAGAAAATGTAGGCAATAGCTAAATGTTAAGGGAACCACCCTTTAAGATGGAAAGGCACCACGTTGATAAGATTTTAAAGAACCTACCAAAAGCAAGATGCTGTTTTAAGCACTATATCAGTGCTGAAAAAAATAGAACATTAAGAGTTTACAGGGCACATGGCAAGTCCTGGTTCACTGCAGAACTGCTTGAAAAGGTGCTTATTGCAATCTTGCTACTAGGGATCTTTGAAGGTGAACCCAATCATTGGTGCCCTGCCTGGAACTATGGTGATTTCTTAAGATAAGTCTTTTAAAGAGGCATTAAAATAGGGACACTCTGGGGCTTCCCTGGCGGTCCAGTGGTTATGACTCTGCGCTTCCACTGCAGGGGCATGGGTTCCATCCCTGGTTGGGGAACTAGGATCCCTCATGCTGCGTGCATGGTGCGGCCAACAAATACATAAATAAATAAATAAAATGGGGACACTCTGCAACTCCCAACTCTTTGACAGGTGGTATCTCTTGCCTAATGGATACAGTGTAAAATCAAGCCTCTTGGACAAAAATATTAAAACCAGAAGGAACAATTAATTGGGATTACTTGTTTAGACTGTTTTATATTATATAATTAATATACATTTTCATTATTTAAAAATAATCAAATCTTCAATAAAGCTAAAGTTCTCCTCTGATCACCTAATTCTTTTGAGATAGGTTATACTGATACACTGATATCAACATGATACATGTACTTCCAAATATTTTCCTCCATATATACATTGCTTTTGGAGAATATATTTTGTTATGTGTTATATGTGTGTGTGTGTATGTGTATGTGTGTGTGTGTGTGTGTGTATATATATATATATATATACACACACACACACACACACACATACACATACACACACACATATATATTGTTTTTCAGATTCTTTTCCACTATAGGTTATTACAAGATATTGAATATAGTTTCCTGTGCTATACAGTATGCCCTTATTTTTTATCTATTTTATATATA
This sequence comes from Kogia breviceps, assembly GCF_026419965.1. Taxonomy (NCBI): domain Eukaryota; kingdom Metazoa; phylum Chordata; class Mammalia; order Artiodactyla; family Physeteridae; genus Kogia; species Kogia breviceps. Next base: position 65,551,575 of record NC_081319.1, read on the forward strand.
GTAGCATATATATTTTAATCTCAAACTCCTAATTTATCTCTCCTCCCCCCAACCTCTTTGGTAACCATAAGTTTGTTTTCTATGTCTGTGAGTCTATTTTTGTCTTGTACATAAGTTGTATCATTTTTATTAGATTCCACATATAAGTGATATCACATAATATTTGTCTTTCTCTATCTGACTTACTTCATTTAGTATGATAATCTGAAGGTCCATCCATATTGCTGCAAATAGTATTATTTCCTTTTTTATGGCTGAGTAATATTCCATTGTATATATTTACCACATCTTTTTTATCCATTCATCTGTCAATGGACATTTAGGTTGCTTCCATGTCTTGGCTATTGTAAACTGTGTTGCTATGAACATAGAGGTGCATGTATCTTTTCAAATTATAGTTTTCTCCAGATATATGCTGAGGAGTGGGATTGCTGGATCATATGGTAGTTCTATTTTTACCTCCATACTGTTCTCCATAGTGGCTGCACCAATTTACATTCCCATCAACAGTGCAGGAGGGTTCCTATTTTTACATACTTTCTAAGAGCAGTTTTAGGTTCACAAGAAGATTGAGAGGAAGGTACAGAGATTTCCCATGTACTCCCTGCCCCCACACATGCATACCTCCCCCATTATCAACATCACTCACCAGGATGGTGCATTTCTTTCCAAAGATAAACCTACACTGACACATCGCAATCACCCAATGTCTATAGTTTACCTTAGTGTTCACTCTTGCCGTCATATAGTTGGTCTTTTGTGTTTTTAAACAACATATTTCAGCCATCTTTCAAAATGGTGACTTCATTTTTTTTTAACTGCTACAATATATTCAATAATGCTTGTATCAGAGTTTATTTAATCATGTCACACTTGAAAAGAAATTTTGGTTGTTTTTAAATTGGAGCTTTCAAAATCAGTGCTGCAGTGAAAATCCTGCAAAGCTGCACGTATGAGAATGGTTTTAATCTACATGGTTTTTCCAGTAATTAACACTAAAAGCTGGTATCTGTGCCCTGAATATGCAAAATTTTGAAAATCCCTTCTCAGAAGACAATTGTTTTGGTTTCTAGATCTAGTTTAAGAGATTTTTTCATCTATCTATCCATCTGTACATTTATCTATCTATCATTCTGGCATTTAACCCTGTCCACTACTTTCTAGTTGTGTAATCTCAGAGACATGTCACGGCTCTCTGCATCTGTTTCTTCATCTGTGAAGTGGGAATGCTAATAATACCTGCCTCATAAGGTAAAATTACATGAATTGTGAGGATTAAATGAGTGATTTAATATGTGTAAAGAACGCAGAACAGCGGTACATACTCATTCAGGTTTAGGCATTATCATTATTGTTTGTCAAATTAAGGTTTGGTTTTTCAGAACTGGTACCTAAAGAGTTCAGACTTTTATATCAGAGAAGACTAGAAATCCTCTTTCTCTAATCAGTACCCATACCCCTGGTCACTTATTGTCAAATTTCTATCTAGAGAGAATTCTAGAGAGATAATTTATCTGGGCATGGTTCATTGTAAAATATTTATTCAGTGTTAAATAAGCACCCACAATGTGACAAGCACAGTATTAATTATATGCTCATGAAAGATGGGTAGCATAAGAATTTTGCTTCTTAAAAAGTGCTCCTTCGGGGCTTCCCTGGTGGCGCAGTGGTTGAGAGTCCGCCTGCCCATGCAGGGGACGCGGGTTCGTGCCCCGGTCCGGGAAGATCCCACATGCCGCGGAGCGGCTGGGCCCGTGAGCCGTGGCCGCTGAGCCTGCGCGTCCGGAGCCTGTGCTTCGCAATGGGAGAGGCCACAACAGTGAGAGGCCCGCATATCACCAAAAATAAAAAAAAAAAAAGTGCTCCCATAGATAATGGGAAAGACATGCCGTCTAGTACTAATCGGGAGATAATTCTACTAGAGTAGGTACAAGGTAGTGTGGGAGAAGTAAGGATAGAGTGCGACTCATATGAGAAAGAATAGACATTTTCCAGAAATGGAGGGGTGGGTGAAGCTATTTCAGACTTATGTGCACAGTTATAGAACCATGTACCAATGTCCAATTGCCGGGTGTGCAGGTATTCTTGTGTGAAAGCAGTGTGATGTCAGCTAGAAAGTCATGCAGGGACCATATTGTAAAGCGTAGGTGTGTGATGGTCAGGAACTATGATGCTTCTGTGCAGACAGTTGGAAAAAAAGGAGTGTCACAATCAGAAACACATTTTAAAAAGTTCAATTTGGCATCAGAATGATGGATGGGATGCCAAGGGGTAAAGCTGAACGTCAAAATATGATTAAAACTCTAGTCCCATACCCCAAGCAGTGAAGATTATAGATTGGAGAGAGAGGAAGTAGAAACCAAAATTTGTGGAATGGAGCCAGTAGCACTCTGGAAATGGGTGTGTCAAGAGTAAGTGGAAGGTGTAGGAAAAAGACGCAGCTATGAACCCAAATGGTTAGATGAAGCACAGGACTTGACGCTGCCATTGAAACGAGGGTAAGAGAGAAACGTCAAGGATGGAGCCCCCAGTGGGAACATCAGCACTTTAGTATAGACAAAGGAGAAAAAGGAATTCCATAAACTAGGCAAAAGACTTAAGGTTAGAGGAGGAGACAGGGGTGAAGGGTTATCCTAGGAACATATTCCCAAAGAGAATGTTGGGGGAGTGGAGGTGATCAAGAGTGCTTCTGCTAGGCTAACTAGGCTAGAGGTGAGTTGGTTAAAGGGGGTTGGGGATGGATTTAACGCAGGGTAGGAGGCAAAAAGAAAGAAAATCGAGAAATATACTCAATTTTCTGTCTTGGGCCACTAGAAGACTGGTGATCCTGTTAACCAAGTAGAAGGAATGGAAGGAGTATGAGGTCAGAAGCAAAAATAGTGAGTCGGAGGCCTCTGGGAAACTTTCACGCATAGATGTCTGGTAGGCATTTGGAGACTCAGGTTTGTGGATGGGTTTTTATGTCAATGAGCTCTAAGCTGAGAATGTTTGTTGCATCATCCACAGAGGCTTTGCTAAGCAGAGTTAAGCAAACACACCAGACAGTTATTATGTTGTGATGTCTGTTCTGTGTCACACATTCATACATGGACAAACACAATTATCCCTACATAAATAAATAACAGTAATTCCTACTGGGTCATACGAAAATTTGGGTGAGTAATTCACTGGATGTGGGAGATGCAGATTAAGCGAGGGTAGCAGTGGCAGTTGAAATCCCTCATCTTTGGGGGAGATTGCTATTTGTTTGGGGTTTATCATGAATTTCTCTACCCCCAAGGCCATATCAAAATTTACATTATTGAACAGTCTACGGTAGCATCATTCCTGCTATTTAACCTCTGATACCTTCATTCATTTGTCATTTTCATTTTCTATGAATTAATGAACATCCTGAAGCTGTGGGTGCTGACATCCATCCATTATCTCCCTGTAGGAATTAAGTAAGAGAATGTTGACATCTCCTCCTTTGCTTTGAAACACAGTATCTCATCATATTTGGCTTAAGCTGTTGATGTATTTAAATGTTAAATTCTATTTTGGACTTTTCTCTTCTCTTTTACAGATCCACCTACATTTTATTCCTTAAAGACACTAATGCTAGATTTTAAAGAAAAAAGAAACCCATACTGGTATATGGAGTTTTTTGGACTTATTTCTTTTGTGCCCTTCATAGCTAGGTTAGCATGTGTTTCTTTATTTGGTTGTTTCTTCAGGGACTACTGGACAAACCACTGAAGCCCTAACCCTATGTAGATCTCAGGGTTTTTGAAAATCACGTATTTAATTTTTTTTCTATGACAAAATAATCAAAAATTAAGAAAAATCAAACTAAGACAAAGATCAAATTTGCATTATTGGGGGATGAGGGGAAACTGGCTGAAGGCAATCAAAAAGTACAAGCTCCCGGGCTTCCCTGGTGGCGCAGTGGTTGAGAAACCGCCTGCTGATGCAGGGGACACGGGTTCGTGCCCCGGTCCGGGAAGATCCCACATGCCGCGGAGCAGCTGGGCCCGTGAGCCGTGGCCGCTGAGCCTGCGCGTCGGGAGCCTGTGCTCCGCAACGGGAGAGGCCACAACAGTGAGAGGCCCGCGTACCACACACACACACACACACACACACACACACACACACACACACAGAGAAAGTACAAGCTCCCATTTATAAGATAAATAAATCCTAGGGATGTAATGTACAGCATGATGAATATGATTAACACTGCTGTACGTTATATACGAAAGTTGTTAGGCAAGTAAATCCTAAGCGTTCTCATCACAAGGAAAACAATGTTCTATCTTTGATTTTATATCTATGTGAGATGATGGCTGCTCACTAAACTTACTGTGATCATCATTTCCTGATGTATGGGAGTCAAACCATTATGCTGTACACCTTAATGTTGTACGGTGCTGTATGTCAATTACAGCTCAATAAAACTGGAAGAAAAAAATATAGCTTGTAAAAATATAAATAAATTTACATTGTTTCCAGAAATTGATCATAAACAAATTGGCATAAAGTATTTAACAATATTTTCAATATTTTGGAACTGGCTTCCCAATATTATTACCATTAAGAGGCAAAACAGGGAAATAACGTGTCTGCGATACCTGCCTCGTGGTTGAGGAATGCTAGCATGCTTTTCTAATGTTGGCTGTGGCTCTAGAACGTTTAGTAGTTTCTAGTGTGACTCTTCATTTCTACGCAGGTTTGTCAACAGCAGCATCATGTCCATCTCATTTTCATATTTGAAGGGCTGCCAATCACTATTTTTTAAAGATATAAATCTAATTTCTTTGCCTTTCCTCCCACAGGTTATTCTGCCAACCATTTAGTAAACCTAACTGCGGACTTTGCTGGTTTGGGTACAACATTTACTCAGTATCCATTCATTTTTATTTCTGACAGACTAAGCATATGGTCCTAATGCTCTATGAAATCAGACTCTTGGAACGAGATTCTGTTATAAATTTATTGCTCATTACCTTTATGTGATGTTACATTATATACATCACTGAGCCTGCATGAAAAGCTGCATAGATGGAACAGATCTATTTTGACTTTTGAGTTTGACTTTCTTTCTTTTTTTATAAACATGGAATTCAAATAACCTTAGACATAGTTTATGGCTTTTCAGATATACTTGAACGTGTTATTGGCTATAAGGTCTTTATTCACATTCCATGCCTTTCATTAAGACAAAGATAAATGAATAAATATTCCCATGATTGTCTGATGCAGGGTTCGGCAAAGTAAGGCCTAAGAGTCAAATCCAGCCATTGCCTGTTTTTGTACAGCCCAATTGCTAACAATGGTTTTTACATTTTTAGATGTGTGAAAAAGACTTGAAATAGAATAATACTTTGTTTCACTCAGAAATTATATGAAATTGAAATTTTAGGATCCGTAAGCAAAATTTTATTGGAATATAGACATATCCATCCATTCACATACCATCTATGGCTGCTTTCATGTTACTGGGGCAGAGTTGAGTCACTGAGAGGGGGAAACTTGTAGCCTGAAATATATACTATCTGTCCTTTTCGAGAAAACATTTGCTGGTCCCTCGTCTAATGCATAGCTGACTTTATTTTTAAAAAATTCTAAATATCAAGAAGTTTATGCAGTCAAACTAATACCAGAGTTAGTTATTCCTTTTCCTTAAAAATGATGCAGGGTTCAAACATCCATTTCATGGTATTATTATTACAGTAGCCTTGTTTATTGCCTGGAGAAACTTAACTCCTTTTGCTATTTCAATTAAGAGAAAAGTTTACCCAAAGAAGAAGAATGCTACGTTTCAAATAAATTCCTTTTTCTCCATTTTCTGTCATTATCTATATATTTAATTTGTTTTAATTAAGGTAATTGCACACAGGAATAACTCTGATCTAGAAGTAAAAGAGTCTCTGTGTTCAAATTTAATCATCATCTTGTTTTCTAGACTCACATTAAATAAATAATTAGTTGAAGTCACTGGGAAAGGCAGACGACAGGCTCTGTTAAGACAGGCCCCTTGGATCTTTGATGTGTCTACATTTTCTTAGAGGTTGAGGATAATTAAACTGGAAGGTGACACCTTAAGACAGGCTGCTCTTCATAGTGAGCTGCTACATTAATTTACCAGAGACAACTGTCAGAGTGAAAGTAGCATTTATTCCTAGATGAAAACATTAGCTGTCTTCTTTGAAAATAAATTATTTTATGGCTCCCATCACCCTAAATTATTTCCTCTTTCATTTTTTGTGTTAGAAATAATTAAAATGGGTTAGCTTTTTGAATATTATTTATATAGAGTATGAATAAACCCCAGAGACAATAATATAGAGAGATTTTCTGTGTTTCTGCAGTGTTTTAGTTTATTCCAGATGCGATTAAGGATTCTATATTCTTTTTTTTTTTTTTTTTGTGGTATGTGGGCCTCTCGCAGGCCCAGCAGCCATGGCTCACGGGCCCAGCCGCTCCGCAGCATGTGGGATCTTCCTGGACCGGGGCACGAACCCGTGTCCCTGCATCGGCAGGCGGACTCTCAACCACTGCACCACCAGGGAAGCCCGGATTCTCTATTCTTAATTCCTTTAATCAGTTATCAAAGGTTATGGATTTTTCAGACTTATTCCAAACTTTTTCAGACTTATTTTGGACTTATTCCAAAATAAGTCCAGGAAATCATGTATTTTCTTTGCTACAAGTCATTTCTGGAATATTTTGAGGAATTCATTCTTCAATTCCTCAAATATTTATTGAGTAGTTACTGTGTGCCAGGCCCTGTTCCTGCGATTTGGGGTATATCAGAGCACCAAATGGGACCAAACAAGATTTTTACCCTTGGAGAGCTGACATTCTAGAGGGAGGAAACAAGCAAGAACCTAAGTACATGATAAACAAGTAAATGGCGTAGCATATTAAGAGATGATCAGCAAAATGGATAAAAAATAATCAGAGCAAGGAGGGAGAGAAATATTGGAGTGGGAGTTGGGATATGAAATAGGGTAGCCAGTGAAGACCTTGTTGACAAGATGATGCTTAAGCAAAGAACTGAAGAAGCTCTGAGACTTAGATAAGTAGATATCCAGGCGAAGAGCATTGCAGGGAAGGGGGGTGGGGTGAGAGTGAAGACCCTAAGGTGGGAGAAAGCGGACCTGTGTGCAAAACAGCAAGGAGACATCATGGCCTGATATGGGAACCGCGGTGGGACATTTTGCTGGACCGTGACATAATTGAGCTGACTCTTGGCTGCTTTGATATGAGGGTGGGTTGGGGCAGGGCAGAGCAGGAGGAATAGCAGTGAGGATGTGGCAGTAATTCAGAAGAGAGATGGTGCTGGTTTGAACCAGAACCCATCATGGAGGTGGTGAGAGTGGGTGAATTGTGGATGTATTTGAAGGTGAAATGTGTAAGGATTTCCTGACAGATTGGATGTGAGTGTGAGAAATAAAACGAGTACATTTTGACCCCAGTTTTTTTTTTTTTTTTTTTTTTTTTTTTTTTTTTTTTTTTTGTGGTATGCGGGCCTCTCACTGCTGTGGCCTCTCCCGTTGCGGAGCACAGGCTCCGGACGCGCAGGCCCAGCGGCCATGGCTCACGGGCCCAGCCGCTCCGCGGCATGTGGGATCCTCCCGGACCGGGGCACGAACCCGTATCCCCTGCATCGGCAGGCGGACTCTCAACCACTGCGCCACCAGGGAAGCCCTTGACCCCAGTTTTTGTGTTTGTTTGTTTTGCCTGGGAAGTTGCTATCAGTCCTCTATAGGTGGAACTAGTTTGGGGGTGAGGGGGGAGGCAATCAGAAGCTCCACTTTGGGTATCCTGAATTTAAGATATTTATTAAGATAAAATCAACTCTGTAGCATCCCAGTTGGTCCTCTACGAGTGTCTGTCTCATGGAAGAATAAAGTGTTGTTTGAATATTTAATATACATGAATATAGTAAGCACCACTGTAGTTTGAGTGAATTAATGAAAGAGCATTCATTGAATGCCAGGTATCAGGCTGTTCACCATCACAACACAAAGGATACAACCTGATGCTCGTTAGAACTTCTCAAGCTACATGGTGTTGTCTGCATTTTACAGAAGAAGATATTCAAGGCTAGTGACTTGCTTGAAGTTCACGTGGCTAGTAAGTGGCTTTCACTTTGAAATTCAAACTCATGTTTCACAACTTCAAATACAGCCTCCTTTTGATTTTATCAGTGAACTCACAAAAGAAATATTAGTATACCTGATAGACTGCCATTTGTTGAAAATCTGATTTTTATCTTCAGACTATAACACAAGTGAACAAAAACAAGCCTGTAAGAAGCATGAACTCTACGTGAGTTTCCGGGATCTGGGATGGCAGGTAAGAATGGTCAACCAACTTGGTTGCTTCTTTTTTGCTTTATTATCAATCCTGAATTACTAAGAATCTTTGTTAGTAATTTTTCCTATACAGTAACCAATTATTTTTGATGTGATTATTCAGTATATGGATTATCCACATCATTTTAATTTCTCCATTATCCTTTCACCATTGAAACATAACAGAGTTTATGGTAAAAACAAAGCAAAACAAAACAATTACTCTAAAGAAGGAATGCACCCTTAGAGAGTGAAAAAAAAATCCTGTTGTTTAAATATCCGAAAATTTTCATTTTAATACCCATTTTTCAGATTAACTCAAGCAATTTCCATTTGCCTCCTACGGTCCCAAACTATTGGTATAAATAGAATCGGGCTTCCCTGGTGGCGCAGTGGTTGAGAGTCCGCCTGCCGGTGTAGGGGACACGGGTTCGTGTCCCGGTCCGGGAAGATCCCACATGCCGCAGAGCGGCTGGGCCCGTGAGCCATGGCCGCTGAGCCTGCACGTCTGGAGCCTGTGCTCCGCAACGGGAGAGGCCACAGCAGTGAGAGGCCCGCGAACTGAAAAAAAAAAAAAAAAAGAAATAGAATCCTTGACTATGTCTCTATCATAAGATAGATCTACAAAAAAATTTTTTTTCTTGTGCTTAAAAATCTTATTGCTTTCTTTTACATCTGCTTCACAAACAGGGTGAGAAGGAGGATTTAACCAAAATAACTTTTAATGGCTCTGTGTTGAAATAGTTTAAATTGGATTGCTTAGATTACATTATTCCATTACAGTGGATCCTCAGAATATGAGCTATTATATTGAGAAATACTATTAACAAGTAAGCATTTTCAAATTTATGATAAACCTTTTACATGAATTGTTCAATAATTTTACATCTGTGACAAGTTTTACATCTCTGGAAAAAAAATCAGGGCCACCATTTTAAGTGCCAACTTTTTAGCTTCCTAAAATTTTTCACGTACAGTGCTCAGGAATTTTCTCCAAATCATTTTTTTTTTTAAAGAGACTATAAAGTTAACACATGAATGGAAAGAAAAATAGGACAAGGAGCAAATCTTAAAGCTTTAGGAGCTTGTCAAGCTTCTAAAGCAGGAATGAGTTAGTAAGAAGTAATGAGAATTATCTCAATTAAGTTTATTCTTCTTTTCCTTTCTGGTTCACTTGAACTTTCCAGAGTTCATCATTTCCTGTTTAAACAATATTTAGAATGCTATTTCATGATTAAGGCTTTATTCATGAATACATGGGTTAATACAGGCTATGAATATCTTACATAGTGACCTCTTGGGAGAAATTACAGAGGACAATTTCTTGTGAAAATATTTATACTTTTGTTGTAAACTTTAACTTAACCATAAATTAAGGGCTTGGGGGAAGCTGTCCTATTACAGTAATTGTTGGACCAAGAAGAGAAACTGATCCAGATTATATTATATTATATTAATTATATTTGAGTATTCTTTAAGAATTGTTTTTCTGTGTTTTTATTTTGGTGATATTATTTCTTCTCTTCTTCTTGTGCATTTTAGGACTGGATTATAGCACCAGAAGGATATGCTGCATTTTATTGTGATGGAGAATGTTCTTTTCCACTCAATGCCCATATGAATGCCACCAACCATGCCATAGTTCAGACTCTGGTATGCTTTCTTTTTGTAGGATGGAAAGTGGTTTATGATGCAAACTTCCTATAAAGTTATTTCAAAGGAAAGCAACCATTTATAGTTAGAAATGCTTTTTCTTCTCTTCTCAAATTTCTAAAGTAACAATTGTGCCAAAGTAACAATTGTGGATATAGTCAGGAAATTCAGGCTGGCTTAAAGAATAATTCTGATTCCAGAATGGGAAAGGATTCAGTGAGGAAAATTGGAGTAATCACATAAAGTGATCATTGTGCACTGATTTCTTCACTAGACAATATGACTAACCACACAGGTGCTGTTTCTAACCTAACAATTCATTAGCAGCCATTGCAAAAGCATTGAATGACAGTTGTATTGAATTTCACCTGAGGGTGTTTTCTCTCATCATTTAAGAATGTTCTATAACATACTTTGCTATTATGGAAGCTCTTCAATGTATTATAGAGTATAAGTAGAAGACTGGTTTCTATTTTTTGATACTTTTTTTTTGTTTATAATCTTTAAGGTGGAAATTAGCTTTCCTTTTGTCCCTTCCACATTTAGGAATATAACAGTTACTTAATCTCTAATAATCTAGGCTTATTTTTGTGAAAAAGATAATGAAATGTTTATTTCATCATCTCTAAATGGTCATACTCTATCTAATGAACTCATGAAAACCCTTGAGAGTCTGACATGCCTGCCTTACGGTGTGTGACTTGATGTGTGGGGTGAGGGCAAGACAGCCTCTGGAAGACTAGGGAGAGGCTTCTAGAAGATGCATAGCCTACGTGATGTGCTCCCACATTAAAGTTTGGGTTCATAGGAACATTTCAGCTAAAAGTTATTAGGACAGAAGGAAGGGAACACATTAGTTTAGAATCAAGACAGTGATGGGATGGGAGTGGAGTTAACTTGGTGGATGGTGGTAGGAGAGCAGGAGCTATTAGAAGAACATCTGTCTTTGTGGGTGAGGCTTGTTTATGACCAACAGAAAGAGTAACTATTAGAATTTGTGAGGAGTTAACTCTTCAGAAGGTTACCTTTTTTCACAATTAATGTACATTTTAAAGCTGATGGAAATAACATCCCAGTTTCCTTATGAATAAAGAACTGTATATATACATTGACAGATTAAATCATTTGACTTGATGCTTTGCTGGCATCTTTCTGACCTCAGAGGCACTACAGGATAGCTAGACACCAAAGATACATATCTATGGCAAGTAAAGCATAGATATTGTCAAAAACGTTAGAAATAAGCTTGGATTAGAGAGGAAATAGAGAGATAAAACAAATATATATATTTAAAGGTAGTCATTTGTAAATATTCTTTTTTCCCCCAAGTTTGAAGATATACATTTATTTCAGAATACAATCACATAAAATTATCAGGTTGCTTTTTAATAATGAATGGAAAACATTTGCTCATGTTTTTCCTGCCCCAACACCGATTTTTCCACCCTAGATTTCTTTGATATATCATACCCAGAAAACCCGTATGTCTAGGGAGAAACTCTTATTTCCTCCTTGATAACAAAATTTATATTGATTTAAAGAAAACCTTAGTTTGCTACAGCTCTTTTTTCACCGTCTCAAGTGAAGAACCAGAGTGTAAATTCCAACCAGCAGGTGCGCTCATGCTTGCTTTGATGTTGCCGGTGCCATAGAAATATTCTTCTTTTTATTGATTCTTGACCAATAAGGTTGCCATATGCAAAATATAGAGTAAATTCCTGGGGGTATTTTACATTCTCATATTCTTTCATCTTTGCTATCTATAAATATAAGCACTTCTTGATATAAGATATCATTACTGGGGGATGGGGAGCAGGTATGTGGTACAAGGAAGGGTATATTGTATTCAAACTTCCTCCAGGAAAAGAATGTCTGTGGAGTCCAGCCTTCTATTCTTCTGTATGAGAATTCACATTCTGAAATGTGAGTCATCTGAAAACCAGTCACAGAGAAAGGAACGCTGCTGTCTCACACCTGAAAGGAAGAGGCCTGGTCACTGTCCTTCTGTCCAGCCACAGCAGAACAGCCACTATTAGCCTATAGAGAAATGCCACTTAATTTCCCAGCAGTTAAGCTCTTTGTACTGTCAATGACTTAGAGAGCTTTCTGTGTTTCCTTAGATATGCATCCAAGTTCCCTCAGGCTATACAATGCTTAAGTATTGAAAAAACTCTTTGTCAAATACCCCCCATCTCTCTCTTTTTTTTCTTTTTAAAAAATATATATAATTACATACTGTCAACTCTTAGGACTCTAGTCTAGAAGGCAGCGTCTAAAAACAAACATTTTTTAAAACACTGACACAGACTTGGAACAGGACCCTGGTCTGTATCACTGTCCTGGGATGTGGAGCATAAAGTCATCCCAGAACTTTAAGGGATGTGGCAAGTTTGGTGGGTTTTTTAATTTTTCCCCCTGGCATTGTATACTCTCTATGTTTGTCCCGTGAAGGACATGAAACAAGAAGACAGACGTGTTTGTAGTTAAAGGAGAGCAGGTTTGTGACAAATATGTTTGAGAAATGATTGAAGAACAATCCCGTTTTTTCGGAGTGATGGCTTGGTGAGGCCATCCTTGAAGTAGGGGGTTGAGGACGATAAAGCGGAGGAGGGCTGCAGGCTGCATCTGAAACTGGGAGAAAGCATCCAGCTTGCAGTTTTGTGAGGTCTTAGGAAATTTCACATCCGTGTCCGATCACCTCATTTTTCCTGCTGTGTCTGTCCATAGGCAGGGCTCCTATATCATTTCAGCCAGGAGGTTGTGCAGCCAAGATTCTAAGAGCTGTATTTTCTCTTTGTAGAACCCTAAGGACTCTGCAGTGGGACTTCCCATAAACTCCTCTGGAGGAAGGGCCGGGGTCAGCAGGGGTGGGTGGGAAATGGGGTACAGTGTTATGGCTCCTTCCTTGATTTTGAACCACAGAGGCAAACCTTCCAGTCTGATCATAGTGAGAACAAACCTTTTACTTAAGCATTTCACTCTCCATGTACAGCTGCCTTTTCAGGCTTTGGTGGGGAAAATGGATATTTAATTTTTAAAATATCTAGGCTCCTTGCCTCTGCTTTAGCTTAGCCTGCTTTTTGGCACTTGTCTAGGGGAGAAAGCAAGTCAAAGGATGTTACACTCTGGCCAATCTGATAAAAAATTACGGGGAGAATAGTTGAAATCATTGCTTTAAAGCAAGTATTGGATTTTACCTGGAGTTTATTTTGCTGTGATTTGTATGCTCCCTTTATCATGGAAAATGAAGAGCTGGCACAGCTTTTAATTTCATTGTCAAAAAAAGGTATTGATTTATTGTTTAGTTATCCTTTCAAAAGTAATTCTTAGATCCACATCTTTCTACAGTGCAGTGGTATGGCTTCATTGATTTTGCATTTAGAACTTCTGTATTTCTCATGAAGTAAATAGAAGTGGTCATTTTAACCAAAAGCAACCCAGGGCTAGTTGCCATGTTCTTTCCCCCAGGAAAATTTCCACTTAATATTCCATAGAGAGAGTTTTCCTTCCTTGGTAGAATATTTTTTAAAGCACCAACGTGTAATTAGAATTGGTGGGTCGAGTCTAGGTGTTAATACTTAAGAATACACCCTTCACTACCAGCCCTACCCCACCCTTCCATGGAACATAAACAGAAGAAAGGGAGGTAGCTTACGGGGGTGCTGATAGTCAGTGATAAAACAAGAATATTACTTTCAAGCTGCAGACAAAATGTCTATCTTGATTCTTAAAGAACAAAATGTTTTTCCCCCCCAGGTTCATCTGATGTTTCCTGACCACGTACCAAAGCCTTGCTGCGCGCCAACCAAATTAAATGCCATCTCTGTGTTGTACTTTGATGACAGCTCCAATGTCATTTTGAAAAAATACAGAAATATGGTAGTGCGTTCATGTGGCTGCCACTAATATTAGATAATAATGGTAATAAGAAAAAGATCTGTATTAAGGTTTATGACTACAATAAAAAGTATCCTTTCAGATAAAAGGGGAATTTCATAAAATTAGTCTGGCTCATTTCATCTCTCTAACCTATGTACAATATCATGTATATAGTCACTTTTATTTATTTAAAGGTATATATTCTCCTTTGTGGATGCCTTTTCAATAAAATGTATTTTATAGGTCACTGAATTATGCAATAGATCATCCAGTCTAACTTTCAATAGGATATGCTGAGTCCAATTCCATTTCAACATTTTTTAATGTATTACACTTTTTATATAATTTTCTGAAATTAGACAGAACTCCTTTGACTGTTAAGTATTGTTGAAGGAAACTGAATGCATTTGGTTAGGCTGTGCCAATGAAAACTCTGATAGGATATTTATTTAGAAATAAAACTTACCAAAATAACCACCCCAAACAAAAATTCTTGGAGGAACACAATTTTTCTTTGAGAGTTTCTGCTTCATTAGATAAAGTGAAATGTTGAACTGGATTTGAATAAATTAATGGGAGGCAGAACACAGAAGCTGAAAGGTTGCACATAATTGTTATAACTATTTGCTTGAACAGAATTGGTGTAACTGTAGGAAAGCGTTCCTTCTTGGCTCGTGGGTTGTAAATTTTTCAAAGAGCTCAAAGCTTCAGGAATTCTATGGAGACAGACTTGAGCCTGTGTCCATAACTTTCCAAGTTAACACTAAAAAAGCATAGTACAACCTTCTTACCTCAAATAAATCATGTCTGCCTATTATCTAGAACACTACTGCTGCAGACTTTTTTTTTCAGATTTAAAAACAGTCCAAAATAAAGAAACATTTACATGTTCTCCCCTACCCTCCCCACAGACAAGAGTCACTGCATGCATAAAATATACCCCAGCAAAGAGGCCTACAGAGCCATTTTCTGTAGCTCTATTTTATAACTGAGTTTGCTGATTGATGGGATGCAAGGGATTTTATTTAGGGTAAAAGCACTGAAACTCAACTGGAGGAAATTACCCCAAATCCCAGAATGGCTTTGACAGAATTGCCATTTTGAAAGAACAGCTGAAATTCATTTTGCATATCTTGGAGAATGAGCTCATTGAAAACCTTATTTTGGAGGGGGATTTTGTAAACCTTCCTCCAAGCACAAATAATTCCAAATGGGAAGGTTCTGTTGTGTGTATGTGTGTTCTTCCCTCTGAAATTAATTTATTTTCTCTTCCTGTTTCTCTCTCTGCCTTTTAAGGCTTGTTTTTAACCCACTGACTTTTGGAAGAATGACATTTAGTGGATAACTTGCTATTTATGTGGGCTTCACAGCTAGGATTATTTACAGTTCATTTAAAATATTCATAAAGCACCATTTATTAATCACTCTTTTGGACTTTTTAAGTAAAATTTGTATCAGAAATAGCTTAAAAATGTTATGGGTTTGTTTGTGATTCAGGAATATTGCAATGTAGTTTTAAAATACAGTTTATCTTAAAGTAAATTTGATAATAACTCTATTTGAGGTACATTAAGTAATATATTTTTGAATTAATGGTATACCATTATAAGAATAAGAAACGAAAGTCTATTATATTATTCTTTAAATATGCTGTTTAAATATATTTCTATGTTTTAAAATACATTAAACTTGTGATGCTAGTTTTTACTGTGCTTCTTGATTTGGCTCTTTTTTGAAAGAGGGATACGAAATGTCATAAATTGAGACTATAAGCCTATCAGATGTAAAATGTTTGTGGATTACATGTTTTTAATTGCCAAAACTAGTTTTTGTGCTGTTGATAAATAACTCACTATTAAATGAGCAAAGCAACCATCCATGAATTAAATATTTTCTTGATCTGTTCAAACAACAAAGAAATTTATATTTTTTCTTTTTTTGTTTTCTTTTCGGCCATGATATGTGGCTTGCAGGATCTTATTTCCTCAACCAGGGATAGAACCTGTGCCCCCTGCAGTGGAAGTGCAGAGTCCCAACCACTGGACCACTGAGAATTCCCCAAAGAAATTTTTAAAATAGCAAAAATATGATTAGGATGGGAAATTACCTTACTTATTATCTTTCATTTAAAAAGGGATATATTTGGCATTAATATTTTCACATTAGTATTTTCACTATATATATATAGTGTGTTTATGTATGTATATACACATATATGTGCACATATGGCCTGTTACATTATTCTCAAATAACTATTATAGTAAATTCTTAGTATTACTTTGAATACTCAAGCTATTAGCAGAAATTAGAATAATTTGAGCTATTTTAACAGGATCCAAACTCTTCAGTTCTTTTTAGCTAGTTATGTATTGGTTTCTTTGTCTGTATGTTTTTACTTTTTCTCCTTTATAGGTATTTTGTTTTGTAAAGTGGTCCTAATCCTTTTTTTTCTCTTTTTTTTTTTTTTTTTGCCGTATGCGGGCCTCTCACTGTTGTGGCTTCTCCCGTTGCGGAGCACAGGCTCCGGATGCGCAGGCTCAGCGGCCATGGCTCACGGGCCCAGCCGTTCCGCGGCATGTGGGATCTTCCCGGACCGGGGCACGAACCCGTTTCCCCTGCATAGGCAGGCAGACTCTCAACCACTGCGCCACCGGGGAAGCCCAGGTCCTAATCCTTTTTGAAGTTAGAAGGGCATCAATTACAAATACTCATGTTCTTTAAAACTAAGGCAAATATAAATTGTCTGCATTGAAATAAAGAAAATACACAAAAAAGAAAACGCAAAATTATTTTTTTCTCAGGTAAAGATTTGTCATTTTATAATCCCTGTATCACCATCATTAAATCTGAGCCAGTGCCTACTGGCTACTATACAGTCTGGCAAACTTCATTTCTCAAGACATTTACAGTGAATCATTAGCTTCCTCTGTAGCTCCATTCAAGGCAGAAGAAATCCTCATTCCCAAACACAGGTCACTGTCTCATAACCATTCAATAAACTGCTCAATGGATCATTCAGTCTTGCTCTCAGATTACCTGTTTTTCTATGTTTTTCCTTTTGCAGTTTTTTTTTTTTTTTTGTGTGTGTGTGTGTGTGTTGGGGGGTGGCTGGAACTTTTTGAAGTTACAAGTGAAGATGCCTTTGATGATAAAGTAGATACATCTCTAAGTATACATAAATACATCTGAATTTTATCAAATTTGGTTAAGATCATAACCGGAGAAAAAGTAGGAAAATAACAATCAATGCTAGTATTTATTCTTATGTATGCAGAAAAGTGACACTCTATCCAAGTTAGCAATTTAAGAAAAGCCAAGATTTTGCAAAAATCACTTCCAAGTCTCTTGCCATATTTGTTAGAAGCTGTTTGAAAGATGGGGATTTCAAAGACAGGAGAACCTGGATCAGCCTTTAAAATTACACAGCCTTTAAAATTACACAGAAACTTCAGACTTTTAAAAACATGCACTTTAACCTTTGCATCTTAGTTTCAACTTTACAGAGGCAGCTAGCCTCCAATCAGTGGGGAGAGGATGGAGAGATGCACTTCAGTCTCAAATCCTGTGGCTTATATATAGGAGGGTAAGAGAGGAAACACTGCAAAACAGCCTCCTCACTAAGCATCTGGAAACAGGACCTAAGCTGATGGTTCAGTGGGTTGTGGTCAGTGTTTTCTTCCCAGTTCATTGTGACTACATGGTGAAATGCAGTAGAACCGACCTAAAAAAACTACAGTGGTTATCATCCTGCAGATACCTATAGGAAAAGCCCAAACTAGGAAAATAATTTTCTACCTTGAGCCACAGGCCAATTAAGATGTCTTCAATTATGTATCTTTATACTTTCTTCATTAAAACACACAATACATACACACTTATAAATAAGTGTATTTATTTAAATAAAATATATCTACTCACATACTTATAAAGATGTATTGTTTTAAAGAAGAGAGAATAAAAACATGAATACAATATCTTCTAAATGAACCCACAGAACTTCTGGGAAGGAAAAATCTAATAATTAAAACTTTATGGAATATGTTATGGGAAAAGTGGTGAGCTGAAAGACAGATCTGAAGGAATTATCTGGAAGGCAGCTTTGAGACAGATAAAGTGATAGAAAGTCAAAAAGAACTTAAAGTAAACTGAGTAGTAACATCCATTTAATCTATATTCCAGAGAATTGGGGACAATTTGGGGGCAAACATGTGACTTCTCAATCAAAGCTGGCTTCTCAACTTGGAAGGCAGTGAACAGGTAATCACTATCCTCAAATTGCTCAGAAAATATAGCTGTCATTTGGAATTCTTTACCCAGCAAAAGTATTTCAAACATTAGGGCAAAAGAAAACATTCTCAGGCAAAGAAAAATGAGAGAGAATTTACCACCAATGGCAAAGCCACTGCTAAAGGTTTTACCTCAGGAAGAGCCAAAACTAACCCCAAAAGGCAATGTATACAAATATGATGAACAAGAAAATAGTAAACATGGGGATAGATTAAGATAAAAATGTCTAATAATTGTGGTTTATTACAGCAAGAGAGTTAAATGGCATTAAATAGGGTTAACTACAGCAAAGTACAGTACAACTATAGAATGTATTATGGAAGGTGGATGGTCGGAAATATATGTTTTGTATTTTACTTGATGATAATGATTAAGTTAGACTATTAACTACAGAACACAAAGCATATTTTGAACCAGCGTTGGCAAACTCTTTTGGTAAAAAATGTGATAATAAATATTTAAAGCTCTGTGTTTCTGTTGCAGCTACCCACCTCTGATACTGCAGTGTGAAAGCAGCCGTCCACCATATGTACAGTAACATGTGTGGATCTGTTCCAATAAAACTTTACTTACAAAAACAGGTTGTGGGTAGGATTTGGCCCATAGGCTGTAGTATGCTGACATCTATTCTAAACCAGTAGAGGGAATAATTGCAATGTAGTAAAATGTAATCAATTCAACAAGATAAAAAAAGAGAAAAGGATGAAAAGAAATACAGCAAAAAGGAAGTATTGCATATAATAATATGATAGAACTAAATCTGACATGGTCATATAGTATTAAATGTAAATGGACTAAAAAGATCACTATTACCAGATTGGATTTAAAATAATAACTTCAACAACTAGTTACATTCTGTTCAAAAGTGGCACACCTAAAACTTAAAAACACAGGAAGGTTGAAAGTAAAATGAAGGTAAATATATATCAGGCAATACCCACGACAGCAAAACTGGGTTAATCATATTAAGCCATTTCTAGGGAAATGAGGGTCAAAACATATCAATAAAACTTGTAATCACTATTGTCATTTCTAAGCTTAGATGTAAGACATAGGATTCCATTTCAGAGACATACAAAGTAAAAATGGATAGAATTTCAAGGAGAAATTTAAAGCGTACCTTTTTAGTGAGAGGTTTGAGCAAACCTCTCTCATTAACTGACGGATTAAGAGAAAAATGATCAGTGAAGATATAACAAATATACCTATTTAACAAACATTAATTAATTAACATGTAGAGAACATCGAAGAATACACACTATTTTCCAGCAAATATGGAAAATGTATGAAAATCAATCATTTCACTCAACTTCAAAAACTAAGATTGCTAAGTTGAAACACTTTGGTGACAAGAATATGTGGGCATATTGGAAGAATTTATTTCTCCCTTGTCTTTCTTGAAATATGCAAGTAAATAATGAACAGAGTGCATCCTTTAAAAAGATTGCATCTGTGGGGATAGAGTGCTTCCTTTTGAATATAAGGACATACTGTTAGATTAATAATTGTTTTCCTATTTTTTTTTCCACCACTAAATTCCTTTAGAAGGATGGGAAGCACATTATTATACTTTGTGCTTCCTCCATTCTTCAAAATTATGGTGTATCACTGTGTATTTTTTTAATCTAGAAGTTTCTACAAAAGGTTAGATAATTGTAACAAATTATTTTAGGAAATGAGGTAAAGAGAAATAAAATGGTAATTAAAACACAAAATTTTTAAAAAGGACATACTGTTGTTGCCTATTCAATTTTTGGCAAGTCTTCTCATAAAATAGTTTCTAGAATGGCTTTTAAAATTGCCTGTTAAAACTTAATAAACAAAAAATGATTTTACTTTGGCATATAATATTATTTCTTAAGGTTATTAAGACTGGTCTTTTGAAAAGTACTTGTCTTTGAGATGAAGGTCTACAATACTCAACAACACTTGTTGATGTCAGTAAGCCTGTCTAAGGTATCCTACTTAGGACATGAAATAAAGCATAAGGAAATGAACAAGCAATTCTCCAAAGATGTGAAAAAAAAGAAAAATATTTGAAAAATCTTGGCTATTGAACAAAATGGATCCAATGAATCTCATCTCATACAAACCTTCTAGTGTTATTACTAAGTCAAAATAAATTACTTTTTGTATCCGCAATACATGAACATAGCTTCCTGACCTTGATAACATTTTTTTCATTCCCAGGAAATGCCCTCCCTCAGTTCTGCCTGGTGATATTCTACCTATTTCTGGAGCCCCTTCTCATTTGCTACTTCCCTCAGAAAGACCAAATACACCAATCCAGATGTGTTTGATCCCTCTAATGAGCCACCACAGCCCTCTTGCTTCTGAGACATGCTTCCCATTATGCTGGCTACTATAGTTATTTGGAAAAACCTTCTAGATTGTAAGATGAAGAAATTCACCATATCCACTCATTTATTAATTCCTTAAAAATTATCATAAAGATATTCTTAGAGCTGATGTTCTAGAAATGATTTGGAAATGAATAGCTTAATATATTACTTTAATGGGAAACAGCAAACATAAAAGCAATATAGTCAAAATTGAGATAGAAGGGAGTAGATTCCTTATTTTATTTTATTTTATTAAAAAATATTTTTTTTGACCATACCAAGCAGCATCGGGGTTCTTAGGTCCCTGACCAGGGATCAAACCCATACCCTCTGCAGTGGGAGCATGGAGTCTTAACCACTGGATGGCCAGGGAAGTCCTGAGATTCCTTATTTTAAAATGAATGTCCCCAAAATATCTTTCACTTTTAGGGCATTCCATTCTAATCTCCATTTCATTAAGGTTTTTGTTTTTGCTTGTTTTTCCTGAGGTTTTATCTTGTTTTTTTTGTTTGGAACACATTCCTCCATTTCTTCATTTTGCTTGACTCGCTGTGTTGGTTTCTATGCATTAGATGAAACAGTCCCCCTCTCTCAGTCTTGTAGGGTGGGCCTTGAGAAGATGATGAACCTCATGGTTCAGCCCTGCCCTAGCTCTTGGCCAGCTCTCAAACTTTTGTGATTGTCCAAGCAGCCTATTTTACTTGAATAGCTCCCAATAGTTGAAGGTGTGCCAAGACAGTCAGTGTTCCAAAGGGGAGGATTTCAGTCAGCACCTAGATTCAGGCTGATTGGCAGCTTGACCCTCAGGCAGCAGCTTTTAAATGATGCAAATATACAAGGTTCTGTGGGACCAGCAGCATAAAGCCTGCTTAGGGTCAGGAGATCTAGAGGTGTCCCCTGGCGACTGTTGCAAAAATCGGGGCTCCATAAGGATATGTAAGCTCATTTCTGGGAGTGAGCTGCACTGAGGCAGAGGGAGAGTGCAAAGCTGGCATTCTCCAGCCCACCTTTACTGAGGGCACCCCGTAGCCTCTAGATGTGTGTTGAACCTGAAGCTTGCCCCTCGGGTTAAACTCCAGGACAAGCAAGTCATCCTCTTTCAGAGAAAGGCTGGGGATGTGTTTCAGGCTGCTGTCCGTGCAGTGCCCTGGGGTGGTAGTTGGTCAAGAACTCTCCTGATTGTTACAGCCCTGTGGGACTCAGGAGCACAAGGCCCCCTGGGCACCAGAGCCAGATGATGCAGACATGTCCCCTGGGGGCAGCTGCAAAATTCAGGGCAGCAGACATATACAAGCTCCTCTCCAAGAGATGTTGGTGCTCTGAAGCAGGGCAGCCTATGTAAAATTAGTATTGTTACCCACTCCCCGAGTTCTCAGGAGATGTTTACTGTCAGCCTTTAGATGTGTGTTTCATTAGAAGCCTGCCCCTCAGGCTGCAGCTAAGATGATAAGATGACAATGTCTCAGGCTGTTGTTCTGTGCAGTGCCCTGGGACGGCAGCCAGCCAAGAACTGTCTTTCCATCGTCACAGTCCCCTGGGACCCAGGAAAGCAAGCCCCCCATGGCCTCCAGAGCCAGATGATCAAAGGGCATCCCCTGGGTGGCAGCCACAGACACTGGTCACCAGATGTAAAAACTGGGGCACCAGACATGGGAGATACTGGTCCTTTGGAGGATGTGGAGGAGGTGCCCATTGGAGGGAGGCAGAGGCAGAGTGCGAAGACAGCCCCCAGTAAAAAAAGGGGAAAAGAAGTAAAAGGAAGAAGAAAAAGGAAGAAAAAAGAAAGAAAAATGGAGAAAAAAAAAGTACGAGAAAAGAATTAGAAGAAAAGAAAGAGAGAGAGATGGGCCCTGCTGCCTAATCCAGGCAGAGGGGTGGGGGTAGCGGGAAGATGTGTCCCCTGGTCTCCATTCTGGAGGGTCTCAGCAGTCCCCAGCCCTCAGACCAGTGCTTTAAAATGAGCAAACTGGTGCCTCTTGCATCAAGTCCCCCGCGCTTTTCTAGGGCTGCCTCTGCTGGGTGGCAAGCCTTGCGCAGCCTGGAGGAGGCGTCTTCAGCTCATGACAGACCATAGGCTTCGTGCAGGAGCCACTTAGTTTTTAAAGCCCATGTTCTGCGGGCTCCTCTCTCAGGTACCAGATGTGGGGAAGGATGCTTTGCTCCTGGGGAAGCTCGGGCTTGAGCTCCCTGCCAACTGCGGGTTCCTGCCTCTGGAGCGAATTCACGGGGAGACTGTCCCAGCCTTTCCTACTCCCTTCCGGGGGGTTTCCCTCTCGTTTGCCCCATGTGAAGGGATCTCTTCACCAGTTTTTAGGTCTTTTTCAGAGGACATTTTTCCTGTACAGCTGTAGATTCAGCGCTCCGCGGGGAGGAGGGGAGTTCAGGATCTTACCCATCACGGTATTGAACCGGAATCTCTAATTCTACTCTGGATAAAACAAGAAGCATAATGGGGCCCACAGGATGATTACTTCTCAATTATAGGAGGAAAAAAGCCTCTGTAAGGCAGGAAGTGCTGCTGCCTCGTTCCTATAGAGAAAATACAGAAGGGAGCACAGACACAAGATAAGTGATTTCTGTAGCATCTTTGGGAAGAGCAGTCCAGGGTCTTTCTCCTATGAACATGGCCTGGATAAGGGGAAGGAAGGGGGGATCACTTACTGAGCTTCAGCCAAGGCTGGATTGCACCAAGTCATTGAGAGCTTGATTTAGGACGTGTTAATTTCTGAAGGAAAGGTCCAGAGACTGGTTAGAAACAGGCGTCCTGAGATTACAGGAGAGGTCCTGGCCAGACATATAAATCCATAAGTCATCAACATGTGATGGTGTTTAAAACCACATGATCAGTGAGGTCACCACTGCAGATAGAGATACTGCAGTGAATGACAACCCTTCCTCACTTTCTCACCCACAGCTCATTCACGACGAGGTCTACCTGTGAGAAACAGGTATTGACATGAAGACAATCACGATTCTGCTCCCATCTACCAGGGGGCTTTATGAATCACCTTATCTTTGTTTACTGAGAAAAGTCAATTAGAACTCCCTATAATTTATGCAGAAAATAAAATGTAGGTATTAACATACTAAACATATTAATATAACTTTCGTCATAATAATTTTTGCTGTGCATTTAAAAGAGTCCAAGGAGCTTCTGGAACGTGAATAGGGCAGTGAGATAAAACAGATAGATGAAACTAAATATCTGGGAACTGTTCTATAAAATGTCATTGATATAAATGCTATATGCATATGAGTCCTTAATAAAGAACAAATTAAAAAGTAATGCATTGTGCCACAAACCTATCTACAAAACAGAAACAGACTCAGGGACATAGAGAACAGACTGGTGGTTGCCAGGGGGGAGGGATGGATTGGGTGTTTGGGATTAGCAGATGCAAACTATTATATATAGAATGGATAAACAACAAAGTCCTCCATATAGCACAGGGAACTATATTCAATAACCTGCAATAAACCATAATGAAAAGAATATTAAAAAAGAATGTATATATATGTATAACTGAGTCACTTTGCTGTACAGCAGAAATTATCACATTATAAATCAACTATACTTCAATTAAAAAAAATTTTAAGTCATGCATTATCTTTTATCAATTCTGTATGTGTAATGGGGTGGGCGGGGAGAGCCTTAATGATAGCATTAAAGGTTTAGGAGAGACATAAGGGAGGCATTTAAAATACTACTGAACATTGAAATGGCTCTCCAAGAAAAGACTTTGAAAAACTATCAAAGTGCTGTTGATGTTTCATCATCCCTATTTCTCAACTTTGACGAGATACAATTCTGCCTGAACTTTTTGGCTGTAAGTTCCTTTGCATATTATTAAAATTTCTTTGGTTTACATAGCTTTATTTTGAGCTAAAATATAGCTATTTGCTGTTTGTAAAGCTGAAGTTTTTCTGCATTAGGACCTACTTGGTAAGAAGTTTGTTTTCTAGAGAACTGTATACACTAACACCAAATAATTTATATTACAAGGAAACAATATGAATACTAGTCCAAAATTTTCTAGATGTTGCAGTATTAGTGTAACTATTCTGTAGGTGAACAATACTATTATTGGGTTAAGATATGTTATTTATCATTAGATATAATCATGTACCATGTGTTAATACTATTTATAACAGTAGAACATATGGGGTTATTTTCTGATACCTTTCTTGAATCTGTGCTGGTTGCTCTTATTTCAATTTTAACTAACTTTAAATATCAATGCCTCATAATTTGCCTCCAGAGCCTGGAGAAGTCTTTAAAATATGTTCTGTATTTTCTTTGTTTTATTATTCTAGGTTTCTAACAGTTCTCTTAGGAAGTGCTGTATCATACATGATATTGTGGGAATTGATTCAGAAAAGTTTAGCTGAGTCTGCTGAATATTTAATTAGAATGAACATTTTGAAGAAGTCTGTGTTCTCACTTTGCCTTTCAAGCCTCTCCTAACAGAGACGTGGAAAGGACCAAACAATCACATCAGAAAGACAAATGCTTCCTCTGTTTGGAAATAAGTGCGCTAAACCAGTTAACTCTAATATTATTTGTGAAAAAGAAAATGAAATTAGAAAGATGCTTGATCTGAAAAGGCTGTGTAAATTGACATATGTGTTATTCTTGATGGTCTAGGAAAAATAGCTTTCCTTGTGGAAGATTTTAAGTTCTTGCTTATTAAAATTACATGAGACACACTCTAAAGACAATACAAGTTAAAACAATTGTTGAGAAAAGTATAGGAACAATCTAATAGAAAATTAGTAAAAGTTTGAACTGGCATTTCCCCCAAAAAGAAAGAGTTATGGCCAAGTAATATAAGCGACAATGTTCAACCTCACAACATTTATAAAAAAGCAGAGACCACAATGAGATAACATTTCACACCAGATTGGCAAATAGATTTTATCAAGGAATGCTTTAATATTGAGTGTGGGAGAGAATATGGATCATTACACTGCTAATAGGAATATAAGTTGGTAAAATAATTTTGAAAACAATCTAGCTTAATCGTGTAAAGAATATTCACATACTCTACCACCTAATGGTTCCTTTTCTAAATATTCACTATGGAAACACTTCTGGAGATCTGAACTAGGAAACGATACGAGAAGGCTTATAACAAAACTGTTTACATTTTTTTTTCACATCTTTATTGGAGCATAAATGCTTTACAATCTTGTGTTAGTTTCTGCGCTATAACAAAGTGAATCAGCTATATGTATGCATATATCCCCATATCCCCTCCCTCTTGAGCCTCCCTCGTACTCTCCCTATCCCATCCCTCTAGGTCGTCACAAAGCATCCAGCGAGCTGATCTCCCTATACTATGCAGCAGCTTCCCACTCCCATCCATTTTACATTTGGTAGTCTATATATGTTAATGCTCCTCTCTCACTTCATCCCAGCTTCTGCTTCCCCCTCCCCATGCCCTCAAGTCCATTCTCTATGTCTGCGTCTTTATTCCTGCCCTGCCACTAGGTTCATCAGTACCGCTTTGTTTGTTTGTTTGTTTGTCTTAACGGTACACGGTCCTCTCACTGTTGTGGTCTCTCCCGTTGTGGAGCACAGGATCCGGACGTGCAGGCTCAGCTGCCATGGCTCACAGGCCCAGCCACTCCACAGCATGTGGGATCTTCCCGGACCAGGGAATGAACCCGCATCCCCTGCATCGGCAGGCAGACTCTCAACCACTGCGCCATCAGGGAAGCCCAGTACCGCTTTTTAAAATCCCATATATGTGCATTAGCATATGGTATTTGTTTTTCTTTTTCTGACTTACTTCACTCTGTATGACAGACTCTAGGACCATCCACCTCATGACAAATAACTCAATTTTGTTCCTTTTTGTGGCTGAGTAATATTCCATTTTATATATGTGCCACATCTTTATCCATTCATCAGTTGATGGATATTTAGGTTGCTTCCATATCCTGGCTAATGTATATAGTGCTGCAATGAACACTGTGGTACATGTATATTTTGAATTATGGTTTTCTCAGGGTGTATGCCCAGGAGTGGGATTGCTGGGTCATATGGTAGTTCTATTTTTAGTTTTTTTAAGGAACCTCCTTACTGTTCTCCATAGTGGCTGTATCAATTTACATTCCCACCAACACTGCAGGATGGTTCTCTTTTCTCCACACCTTCTCCAACATTTACTGTTTGTAGAGTTTTTGATGATTGCTACTCTGATCGGTATGAGGTGATACCTCATTGTGATTTTGATTTGCATTTCTCTAATGATTAGTGATGTTGAGCATCTTTTCATGTATTTGTTGGCTATCTGTATGTCTTCTTTGGAGAAAAGTCTTTTTAGGTCTTCCCCCCATTTTGGGATTTCGATTTTTGTTTTTGTGATATTGAGCTGCATGAGCTGCTTGTATATTTTGGAGATTAATCCTTTGTCAGTTGCTTCATTTGAAAATATCTTCTCCCATTCTGAGGGTTGTCCTTTTCTCTTGTTTATGGTTTCCTTTGCTGTGCAAAAGCTTTTAAGTTTCATTAGATCCCATTTGTTTATTTTTGTTTTTATTTCCATTTCTCTGGGAGATGGGTCAAAAAGGATCTTGCTGTGATTTATGTCATAGAGTGTTCTGCCTATGTTTTCCTCTAAGAGTTTTATAGTGTCTGGCCTTACATTTAGGTCTTTAATCCATTTTGAGTTTATTTTTCTGTATGGAGTTAGGGTGTGTTCTAATTTCATTCTTTTGCATGTAGCTGTCCATTTTTCCAAGCACCACTTATTGAAGAGGCTGTCTTTTCTCCATTGTGAATTTTTGCCTCCTTTGTCAAAGATAAGGTGACCATATGTGTGGGGGTTTATCTCTGGGCTTTCTATCCTGTTCCACTGATCTTATTTCTGTTTTTGTGCCAGTACCATACTGTCTTGATTACTGTAGCTTTATAGTACTGTCTGAAGTCAGGGAACCTGATTCCTCCAGCTCTGTTTCTATTAACATTGCTTTGGTTATTTGGGGTCTTTTGGGTTTCCATACAATTTTTAAAATTTCTTGTTCTATTTCTGTAAAAAATGCCATTGGTAATTTGATAGGGATTGCATTGAACCTGTAGGTTGCTTTGGGTAGTATAGTCATTTTCACAATATTGATTCTTCCAATCCAAGAGCATGGTATATTTCTTCATCTGTTCTTGTTATCTTTGATTTCTTTCATCACTGTTTTATAGTTTTCTGAGTACAGGTCTTTTGCCTCCTTGGGTAGGTTTATCCTAGGTATTTTATCCTTTTTTTGCTATGTTAAATGGGATTGTTTCCTTAATTTCTCTTTCTGATTTTTTATTGTTAGTGTATAGGAATACAAGAGATTTCTGTGCATTAATTTTGTATCCTGCAACCTTACCAAATTCATTGATTAGTTCTAGTAATTTTCTGGTGGCATTTTTAGGATTTTCTATGTATAATGTCATGTCATTGGCAAACAGTGACAGTTTTACTTCTTCTTTTCCAATTTGTAGTCCTTTGATTTCTTTTTCTTCTCTGATTGCTGAGGCTAGGACTTCCTGTACTATGTTGAATAATAGTGGCGAGAGTGGACATCCTCAAGTTGTTCCTGATCTTAGAGGAAATGCTTTCAGTTTTTCACCACTGAGAATTATGTTTGCTGTGGGTTTGTCATATATGGCTTTTATTATGTTGAGGTAGGTTCCCACTATGCCCACTTTGTGGAGAGTTTTTATCATAAACAGGAGTTGAATTTTGTCAAAAGCTTTTTCTACATCTATTGAGATGATCATATGGTTTTTATTCTTTAATTTTTTAATATGGTGTATCACATTGATTGATTTTCATATACTGAAGAATTCTTGCATTCCTGGGATAAATCCCACTTGATCCTTTGGTGTATGATCCTGTTAATGTGTTTTTGGATTTTGTTTGCTAGTATTTTGTTGAGGATTTCTGCATCTATGTTCATCAGTGATATTGGTCTATAATTTTCTTTTTTTGTGATATCTTTGTCTGATTTTGGTATCAGGTTGATGGTGGCCTCATAGAACGAGTGTGAGGGTATTCCACCCTCTGCAATTTTTTGGAAGAGCTTGAGGATAGGTGTTAACTCTTCTCTAAATGTTTGATAGAATTCACCTGTGAAGCCATGTGGTCCTGGGCTTTTGTTTGTGGATGATTTTTAATTACAATTTCAGTTTCATTACCTGTGATTAGTCTGTTTATATTTTCTAATTCTTCCTGGTTCAATCTTGGAAGGTTGTACTTTTCCAAGAATTTGTCTATTTCTTCCAGGTTGTCCATTTTATTGGCATGTAGTTGCTTGTAGTAGTCTCTTAGGATGCTTTGTATTTCTGTGGTGTCTGTTGTAATCTCTCCTTTTGCATTTCTAATTTTATTGATTTGAGTCCTCTCCCTTTTTTGCTTGATGAGTCTAGCTAAAAGTTTATCAATTTTGTTTATCTTCTTAAAGAACCAGCTTTTAGTTTTATTGATCTTTGCTATTGTTTTCTTTGTTTCTATTTCATTTATTTGTGTTCTGATCTTTATGATTTCTTTCCATCTGCTAATTTTGGGTTTTCTTTGCTCTTCTTTTTCTAGTTGCTTTAGGTGTAAGGTTAGGTTGTTTATTTGAGATTTTTCTTGTTTCTTGAAGGGAGCTTGAATTGCTATGAACTTCCGTCTTAGAACTGGTTTTGCTGCATCCCATAGGTTTTGGATCATCATGTTTTCATTGTCATTTGTTTCTAGGTATTTTTTGATTTCCTCTTTGATTTCTTCAATGATCTCTTGGTTATTTAGCAGTGCACTGTTTAGCCTCCATTTATTTGTGTTTTTACTCTTTCTTCCTGTAATTCATTTCTAATCTCAAAGTTTTGTGGTCAGAAAAGATGCTTGATACAATTTCAGTTTTATTAAATTTTCCAAGGCTTGATTCGTGACCCAAGATGTGATTTATTCTGGAGAATGTTCCATGTGCACTTGAGAAGGAAGTGTATTCCTTCTCTTTTGGGTGGAATGTCCTAAAAATATCAGTTAAGTCTATCTGGTCTGTTGTGTCATTTAAAGCTTGTGTTTCCTTATTTATTTTCTGTCTGGATGATCTGTCTATTGGTGTAAATGGGGTTTGAAAAGTCCCCCACTATTATTGTATTACTGTCGATTTCTCCTTTTATGGCTGTTAACGTTTGCCTTATGTATTGAGGTGCTCTTATGTTGGGTGCCTAAGTAATTATAATTGTTATGTTTTCTTCTTGGATTGTTCCCTTTATCATTATGTAGTGTGCTTCCTTATCTCTTGTAACAGTCTTTATTTTAAAGTCTATTTTATCTGATATGAGTATTGCTACTCCAACTTTATTGTGATTACCTTTGCATGGCATATCTTTTTCCACCCCCTCACTTTCAGTCTGTATGTGTCCCTAGGTCTGAAGTGGTTTTCTGGTAGACAGCATATATAAGGGTCTTGTTTTTGTATCCATTCAGCCAGTCTTTGTCTTTTTCATGGAGCATTTAATACATTTACATTCAAGGTGATTATTGATATGGATATGTATGTTTCTATTACCATTTTCTTAATTGATTTGGGTTTGTTTTTTGGAGGGTCTTTTTCTTCTCTTGTGTTTCCCACTTAGAGAAGTTCCTTTAGCATTTGTTGTAAAGCTAGTTTGATGGTGCTGAATTCTTATAGTTTTTGCTTGTCTGTAAAACTTTTGATTCCTCCATTGAATCTTAATGAGATCCTTGCTGGGTAGAGTAGTCTTGGTTGTAGGTTTTTCCCTTTCATCACTTTAAATATGTCCTGCCACTCCCTTCTGGCTTGCAGAGTTTCTGTTGAAAGATCAGCTGTCAATCTTATGGGGATTCGATTGTATGTTATTTGTTGCTTTTCCCTTGCTGCTTTTAATTTTTTTTCTTTGTATTTAATTTTTGATAGTTTGATTAATATGTGTCTCAGTGTGTTTCTCCTTGGGTTTGTCCTGTATGGGACTCTGCACTTCCTGGACTTTATTGACTATTTCCTTTCCCATGTGAGGGAAGTATATAATCTCTTAGGGAAGACTATAATCTCTTAAATTATTTTCACAGACACTTTCTTTTTCTCTTCTCCTTCTGGGAGCCCTATAATTCGAATGTTGGTGTGTTTAATGTTGTCCCAGATGTCTTTGAAGCTGTCCTCAATTTTTTTCATTCTTTTTTTCTTTTTTTTTTTTGCTCCCTGGCAGTTATTTCCACCATTTTATCTTCCAGCTCACTTATCCATTCTTCTGCCTCAGTTATTCTGCTATTGAATCCTTCTAGAGTATTTTAAATTTCAGTTATTGTGTTGTTCATCATTGTTTTTTTTGCTCTTTAGTTCTTCTAGATCCTTGTTAAATGTTTCTTGTATTTTCTGCATTCTGTTCCTGGGATTTTGGATCATCGTTACTATCATTACTCTCAATTCTTTTTCAAGTAGGTTGCCTACTTTGTCTTCATTTATTTGGTCTTGTAGGTTTTTATCTTTCTCCTTCGTCTGTAACATATTTTTTGTCATTTCTTTTTTCTTTTTTTTTGGTGGGTGTGGCTGTATTCCTGTTTTACTGGTTGTTTGGTCTGAGGCATCCAGCACTGGAGTTGCAGGCAATGTGTATACCTGGGTCTTTGTGCCAAGATGAGGACTTCTGGGATGCCTCACTCCAATTAATGTTCCCTGGGGTCTGAGGTTCTCTGTTAGTCCAGCAGTTTAGACTTGGAGCTCCCACCACAGGAGCTTGGTCCTGACCTCTGGCCTGGGAACCAAGATCCTGCAAGCCACGTGGTGCAGCAAAAAAAAAAAAAAAAAAAAAAAAAGAAAAGAAAAAAGGAGAAGTACAATAATAACAAAGAATAAAAAATAAAATAAAATTAGAAATAAAAATATATTAAGATAAATAAAAATATAATTGAAACAACTACAACCAGGTAAAACAAAACCATAACAGAAGAAAAAAGGGGGCAGGGGGATCAAGCCAAGAGGGGGAGAACAATAACAAAGTATAAAGAGTAAAATAAAATTAGAAAAATAAAAGATTTATAAGAAAAAATAAAAATATAAATGAATCTACAACAAGTTAAAACAGAACCCCAATATAAAAGAGTAAAAAAGAAAAACAAAGAAAAAAAAAAAACTTTGGCTATAGGGGTGGTGTTTAGGCAGGGATGGAACTTAGGCAGGAGCAGGGTTTAGGGTGGTGCAGGACCTGGGGGTTCTGTGATGACGTTTGAGTGTGGGGTGGGGCTTAGGCACAGGACCAAGTCAGCTGGACAAGGCCTAAGTGGGGCAACATTCAAGTGTGGGGCAGGGCCTCTGCTTCGGACCTGCACAGAAGGGGAGAGGCAGCATGTCCAAAGGGGTGCATCTGGAGTGTGAAGTTCCCGAGGTGGGAGGTAAGCCCCTGGATGAGGGTGTGTGGGTGGGGTTTAGGCCCAGCACCATTGGAGGAGTTCTAAGAGGGAGTCTCCAAATGTAGCGGTAGGGCCGTGGGTGGGGGTGTAGGGGCAGGGCTTGGGCTCTTCACAACAGGAGGGAGGCTCCAAGGGCAGAGGATTAGGCCCAGGAGCCCAACAGGCTCCCTGGTGCCTAAGTGAACAGGGAAAGCACTGGCTGCATTCCCTTCCGTTCCTCCGTTCCCACCCCACATGGTCTCCCCCAGGGTCTTCCCCATCCCCACTGGACCCCTAACAGAAGGTGGGTCCCACTGGGCATAGGAACTCCTCCCCTCCCTAGCCACCCTTCATGGGTGTCGGTCCTAGATGTCTGGCCTTACTTTTGCTCCCCCTTCCCTCATTCTCACTCCCTCAAGACCTGCATGGCAGGAGGGGTCCTCCTTGGGCAGGGGATCAGGCCTGGGATCTCAGCAGGCTCCCAGTGGCCCAAGTGGGCAGGGGAAACCTGGGCACACTCCTTTTTGATCCTATGCCTTCCCAATGGTCCCCCAATTTCCCCCTTAGGGCATGGGATCCCTTCTCCTCACCCAGCCGGTCCTCAAGGTGCCAGTCGTGTCCCTCCTCCACTTCTCCTCCTCCCTCACTCCCCCCTATACCCCACTTCCTACTCAGTTGCTGGGGGTTCCTCCCATCCCCTTAGGTGTCCGTGGTCCGCCACTGGTGCCTGGTAGATGCCCTAGTTGTGCGGAGATGTGAATTCTGCATCCTCCTAGTCTGCCGTCTTGACTCTGCCTTTCCAAAACTGTTTACCTTAGCAGATATTAATAAACAACCAAACAAATAAATGTCTGTATGTTACAACTAAAAACCTGGACAAGACAGAGATGTTTATCTATAGAAAATAGACAAATCTATCATACAGTAGGGAAAATGAATCAGCCACAACTCTATAGATAAATCTCACAAGGATAATGTTGAAAAAATACATTGTAAAACATTATATATGGTATGATGTAAATTTTATAAATCTCAAAATAAAATCAAATGATATATTTCTGGTGTACATACATTAAAGAAAGCAAAGATAGCATAAATAGAATAAATAATCAACAAAGTCCTGCTATATAACACAGGGAACTATATTCAGTATCCTGTGATAAACCGTAATGGAAAAGAATATGAAGAAGAATGTGTATATATGCGTAACTGAGTCACTTTGCAGTACAACAGTAATTAATACAACATTGTAATTCAACTATACTTCATTAAAAATACATTTTAAGAAAAGTATAGCAAAGATAAAACAAAAAGTCAATATTCAAGAAAATAATTATCACAAAGGGATGGGAAAATTATTTGAATTAAGGATGGGGCTATCCATAACATTATCTCTTAGTATGAATGGTAATATAAATGGATGAGTTCATTAATATTTTTAAAATGTATATATACATTGTGTTTCAGTTAGCTTTTGTTGTGTAAAAGAATAGGCTTGCATCTTAGTGGGATACTACAATGATTTATTGGCTCACAACTTTGTGGATCAGTCATTTGGACTAGACTCAGCTGTAATTGTTCTACTGATCTTGCCTGGGCTCACTACGGAACCTACAGTCAGCTGATTCATCTGCTGGGGCCAGATGTTCTAAAACAGCCTCATTCCCATCTGGCAGTTGGTACAGGCTGCTGTCAGCTAGGAGTGATAGTGTGGCCAGGCCCATGTTGTTAGCAGGCTAACCCAGGCTCGTTTCCATGCCAGTGGGCATAAGATCACTAGGAGATCGTGTGTATAACCTCAGATACAACTTTCCCCTTAATCTCTTCCCCAAATAGGCTTTTTGGAACAGTTGCTTTCCCAGTGTTGTCTTTATGGATCAAGAGGGGTTTGATTCTATGTAAATTAATTGTGAATGGCTATAGTGATACATGGTATGCCTAAAAGCAAATGAAAACCACCAATAACAAATGTGAAGTTCCTCCAGGCACAGGGAGTTAAAGAAGAGGGAAGGAAGCCAGAGGAGCAGATTTTTAGGTGCTAAAGTGGGGTTTATGGTAGATGTTGTTAATAGATCACTTATTCACCATCCCCTGTATCCACATTCCTTGTCATTGGACTGTGAGGTTCCTCTCACTAAAAGATGAAGTGTATTTCCATACTTCTTGCCTTTGAACTTGAGCCCCTAACTTACTTTGTCTAATGGAAGATTGATGGGTGTGATATGAAAAAAATCATTGGAAAGTACTTGCACTATTGGGCTTTCTCTATTGCACCACTACCAATACCATAAGGATATGTTTCGGCTAGCTTGCTGTTCCAGGAGAAAGATAAGAAACTCTGAAAGCTAGGAAACCATGCAAACATGAAAGAGCCCAAGCAAGATCAACAGAGTTGCTAAGTCTTTCCCTGCTTAAATCAGCTAACCCACAGGTAACTTGAAGATGAGTGAGTAAATAAATGTTTATCCCATACAAAGCTGAGATGTTTGGGGCTGATTGTTACACAGAATTACTATGGATTTAGCTTACTGGTACAGAGCTATAAACGTAGGGTGGAGTTTTGCTCCAAGGTCTCTCTTCTCTTTTTCACTGGTGAAATAAATATTTGGTTGATTAGCCCTGAGTTGTGGGTATCACTATGCTCTAGTTTCTCAAAAATTTTAGTTTTGGACAAGTGCAGAGATTTGTTTCATACAGCTATTTCTAGAATGAATGTCAATGTCCAATATCTCTCATATGTTTATTATTTTTCCAAGGGAATTAAACTCAAGATCTACTCTTAGAATCACATCCTGTATTCCATTATGATAAAAAAGAAATCAAAGTTAATTTTTGCTCTACATGTCAAATAATTTTCAATGTGGTTATCAAATCACAAAGGTAATTATTATTATATTCTTTAAACAAACAACATTTACTTGCACTTGGAATTAGTTTCACTATTTCTTTTTCTTTAACTTTGTAGCCAGTATATATATATATATATATATATATAGTACTATTTCACATACTTTATTTCCCATTAGTCCTCATGGCAATAAAGAACAACTGGTGAATTTCTGTCGAAAGTTCCCAAATTCCAAATTGTCACTATAGGAAGCTGAAAGTTGAGTTATTTCCCAAGGGTAATAAAAATCTTCCCCCTTATTTTGTGTTAAGAGAATACTAACAATCACAATTCTTTTAATTTTTTTTTAAAGTTAAAATTCTTTTTTTAAAAAAACAGGGGTAGTTTGTAGTTTAATTACATGGTAGAAGGATCCTGATACTTAGATATTATCTTCTATCACCTGGTATATTTTGTTCTATGAATATCTTTATAACTATTGGCCATTGTTCCTGATATGTTTTAATGAACATAGGTTATTTTTGACAAAAATGGTTAATTATTTATTCTCTGGTAGGAGACATATGATAAAATAGTTTCATTTTAGAAATCCTTATAACTGGAAACTTTTCCAAAGGAACATACCATGATGAATAAAATACATTAGAAAAGTAGTTGCCGTGTTATGTTAGTTGATCTTGAGAAGTATGATAGAGTAGCAAGACTACACTGCCCTTCACCTGTACCCATTCCTCTTCTTGAATATTTCCTTCTTAGAATATCATACTTATTCTGGTTACTTCTCTCCCAGGTGTCTGGAAGGCTCATACCCTTCAAGAGTTCAGTTTAGACATGCTTGCAGGAGTCCCTGTTGCCAGAAACTTCTTTTGTCTCTTCCTTGCACTGCTGAAGCAACCAAATACCATATACTAATGGTTACCAGTTTTGTTTGGTTCTGCTCTTATTGTATTTATGTCTGGGAAATCATAAATGTGGTGTCACTAGTTTAATGTCTCATCCAAGCTCAAGTAATATATTTCAGTTTCAACAGATTAAAGATTACATTGGTAGATACAAACTGTAGTTACAATTTGAAAGTAAGTAGTTTGGTAATAGGAATTACAGAAATTATTCAGAGAGGAAGATTCTTTTATATAAGTTAGTCTTATGTTGCCACTTACTATACTTTTCTGGTCCAGGGCTCACCTCTCAAGGACTTATGCTCTGTAACATTGGCCCAGGACCCCTGACTACACTGTATCTCACAGAAGTTCAAGAAATGGTATTTTGTCTGACATTTTCTAGGACAAAAACAACATTAGCAGCAACAATAAAAAACATATAACCTCCAAAATAGTAGCAGAAATAATTAACTATTGAGACTTGTTTAAAAATTCTGTATGCCATATAAAACCAGTGAAAAGGGAATTCAATAAAAATAAATGCCCTTGGCAGTCTTTATATTAACAGAGAAAAAAAAATAGTTACATGCTTCTAGCAATACAAAAAGGGCAAGAAGAAATTGATAATTGGCCCAAATATCTAATTTACCAAGCGTCTCAGTTAGTTTAATTTAAATGAGGGTCTTTTACAAATAATGTAATAAGATTTTAAAATTTTGACCTGTAATTCTGGCTCACAGAGAATCAATCTAATTTAATCATAATTTCTCTCATCTGGATTTCAGCATATCTAACAGAACTGAAAAACTGGAGCTATAGAGTTGATTTATAAACATTTTATTAGGACACTAAAACCTCAATCTTACCCTAAAATCTTTGGATATAATTTAAACTCCAGGAAAATTAAGTACTTTAGATTTAAATTTTAACCTTGAATATCTTCAAGGAAAATACTAATAATCAAAGAAATGTAATTTTAAGTACTCAATCACACTAAATAGCTACAACTTGAGATTGCTTTTAGTTGGAATATAAGTGAGTATAGTTTATAGGGTAGAAAATAATTTTATTTTGCCAATGGGATTTGAATCAACAATTTAAAATCTAAGATCATATAAAGTGCTAATATGAAAAATTAATTTTAAACCTCATCTCCTGAATCAATGAGAGCTTTGAATTCCCATCCTGCAATTACCCACATTCCATATTAATTTAATAGGAAGGAAATGGAAGATGGGTGAAATAGTAAACAGCTGGTTAAATCTTTATATGTTTAAGTACCACATTGATGTAATGAAATAAGTAATTACTTTTTCACATGGTGAAGATGTTACATAATATTTTTCTGCAAAAGCTGATTGGAAATGTTTTGTGGAATCAGGAAGAGTGAGTTGGTGGGAAGGAATTTGTACCTACGTTTTTGTACCTGGATATTTTGACAGTACCATAGTTTCAAGGTAATTCCTTAACCAAACACAGTATCTCTTGAGCCAATTTATCTTTAATGATCTAATTGCCAGAATTGTATTTTTATCAACATTAGCCTAATGAAGGTCAAAGTATTCTGTTAATATATTAAATATTTTATATTTATTAAGTATATATGTATCTTATATTTAGGATTTTATATCTGTCTTACAGTATGGGACTGTAAGCTTCCAGAAGGCAACGACTGTTTGAGTGTGTGTTGAATTATCCCAGTTATTTCTAGCAACTACCCAGGTGTCAATATATCATAGACATTGCTCAGGTGTCAATGAATTGATGAAAGAAAGAATGAATGGAACCATCTAACTCATTTAGGTTTTTTCACTTTTTAAGTAAAGGACAGTGGTTTAGACTTAAGAATGTGTGTTATTCAATTATTATTTGAGCTTATAATTTAGTATTTAGATTTGTGGGGGTTATTTTTCCTGTAAACTTTGCAAATCCAAAATTAATTACTCACCTCTTAATCTTTGATTTCCTTATACCATTTATATGTTTCCCTAGTACCAAACTAACAATACCCCAGATCTTTACTTCCAAAGGACACTTGATAACAGATGACCTTAGAAAATACCTTTAATCAGGTTCCATCACTTCATGTTGAGTTGTTTGAGTCCCATCTTGAAATATTAATGAGAATTTGGCTGCCTTCTACCCTATTTCAGTCAGATAGACAATACCAAATTCCCTACATATTCTGAAGGTTCTTTCCTGCCATGTTGTGCAAATCTTATGTTGCAAGAAATAGAAACTGATATCTTAGAAAAAAAAAAGACTGTTCTAGATAGAAAACTAGAAATTAGCACCATAGAAAAATCAGATTGCTGAAGATTGAGAGTTGGAAAATGGACATTTAGAGAGGTGTTACATGTCTGAAATCCTGAACACACAATGGCAGAGTGTCTAAAAGGAAGATGGGGTGAAGAGAGGTATAGTGAATGTTGTCAAGAACACTTTTTAAACAATTTTATTTATTTATTTTTATTTTTGGCTGCGTTGGGTCTTCGTTGCTGTGCATGGGCTTCTCATTGAAGTGACTTCTCTTGTTGTGGAGCATAGGCTCTGGGCACACAGGCTTCAGTAGTTGTGGTTTGCGGGCTCTAGAGCACAGGCTCAGTAGTTGTGGCACACGGGATTAGTTGCTCCATGGGATATGGGATCTTCCCGGAGCAGGGATCGAATCCATGTCCCCTGAATTGGCAGGCAGATTCTTAACCACTGTGCCACCAGGGAAGTCCAAGAACCCTTTTTACAGTTTTTTGTTTTCCTCACCTCAGGCAGAGAGCCAGAAGAACATGGGGATTTACCTATAACTAAGAATCATCGAGTGCACATATGCATCTCCAAGCTTCAGGCTCCTTCCAGATGAGGCAGTTCTAGCCCTGCAGGGTGCACCTGTGGGACCAGATCAGGGATGCTCTGATGGGTTTCCCTGAGGTTTTAGCATGCCGATGTATTAGTTTCCCATTACCACTATAACAAATGACCACAAACTCATTGGCTTAAAATTACATAAACTGAACATCACGAGTCCAAAATTGGCTCCTTTGGGCTAATAAAGTGTTAACAATGCTGTCACTGAGCAGGAGGCCCTGCGGGAAGATTGTGTCCTTGTCTTTTCTAGATTCTAGATGCCATTTCTCAGTTTGTGGGCCCTTCATTCATTTCCATCTTTAAGGCCATCTTTCAGCATTTTCAAATCCCTCTCAGTTTCTGACTTCTGTCTCCCTCTTTCACTTTCCAGGACTCTTGTGATTGCATTTGGCCCATTTGGATAATCCAGGTAATCTGTGTGTCTCAAGATCCTTAACTTAATCACAGCTGTAAAGTTCGTATTGTCATTGAGATAACTTATCCATAGGTTCCAGAGATTGGAATGTGATATGATTTTTTGGGGGGAGGGGTATGGAAACTCCCATACTAGTTCCCCCCCCACCACCAGCAGGATTTCCTCAGTAAAACACTTACATTGGAATCATTGTCTAAGGATATGTTTGGGGGGAACATGATCAAATACAGGGCATTTGGAAATAAAAAATGATGAATATCTATTAAAACCGAGGTCTGTAATTGATTCAGGAAAGCCTCTGGTTTGCACAAATACCTCTCCTCCTACCCATAGTTTCACGAAAATGATTGGAACCAACATTTTAAATGAAGAACCCAAACACAATAATATTGGAAAACAGGAAATAGAGCGACCAGTGGGCCAAAAAGTTTAAACAAACCCTAGAAGCTAAAAAACAGGTGGGATAGAATTAATGGAGAAAACAGAGCAGAAGAATCGAAGCCAAGATTCCAGAAGTGAAAGAAATCAATCCTAATGGAGCCCCAGAGAAATTCTAAGATCAGAGACAATACAAAGACTGGGAGAGGGTCCTGGGAATCATCAGGGATATTAATTAATTAAATAACTGCTTTAGTAATAGTGAGGCCTGAAGAGACGTATTCCCTCTCCTGTCTCCTTTGCCATATTTGTGGATAACATGACTGACAACAGCTGTATTTGCCTAAAGGCTAGAACCTAACACCTGTCTGGGGAGATATTCTAGAATGAATTTGGGCCTGTGAGAGAAGTAGGGAGGTTTTGAAATAACTCCAGACCTTTACATCAGACACTGAGAAAACACTAAAAAAGTGAGAGTGAGAGAGAAAGAAAAAAAGAAAAATGAAAGTTCAATCTGGTAGTGAAATACAGTAAATCACTTTATTCCCAGAGTAAAAGTCTCTTTAATTTGATAATTAAAGGGATCTGTATTCTGTCTACTCCATAATCAAACACTCTACAGTGTATTGACCTGTTGATATGACCCAACTATCTAACAGAAACAAATAGTTGAGTCTCTCATTTAAGCTCTTGGGAAAATAGACAACACAACCAGAGAGAAAATATATGAAATAACTTTGTACTTTTTGTGAACTAGGAACTAAGATCAACACATATTTGGAACACACACACACACATACCATAAATAGATGGAAGAAAGTATACCCACTAACACCAAAGGAATTAAAAACGCCAAAGGAACTAATAGTGATATATGGAACAAAGGGAATTTTACATTTCTAACAGGTGTATTCCTTGGTTCCTCAGCTTTGATACTATTGACATTTTGGACCAGATAATTTTTCTAGTGAGTGTTCCTGTGAATTGTAGGATATTTAGCAACATCCCTGACCTATACCCACTAGATATCAGTAGCAAACCTCATGACTGTGACAAGCAAATGTTGCCAAATTCCCCCTGAGAGGCTAATTCATGAGAAAAACTGGGAGAATTCAGAGATTTGAGAGAATATTATAGAAATAAATTAAGAATATATTGCTCCTGAAGAATGAACAATTTAGAAATCAAGACAGAAATTATAAGATATAAATATATTTTTCCCAAAATTGAAACAAATTAAATGAATGGACCAAAGAATAAAATGGGTCAGGCTAAAAAACCAAACTAGTGATCTATGTAAAAGTATGGAATAATGCAGAGCTAAAGACAAATATGAAAATGACATGAGAAAAACCTGAGAGAAGATCAAAAATGGAGGTATTTAAAAACATGTCCAGAAGGAGAAGAAAAGAGACAAGAAATTGGAAGAGAACAATCAAACAGATAATAAAAGAAAATTTCCCCGAGCTGTGGCAAGACATGGTTCTTCGAATTGAAAGGACCCAAAATTGTCCAAAGGAATGAACTAGGAAAGGTCTACACATATATGTCTCCAATCTCAATGAAGAGAAACATTCCAAAATCTCTTTGGTAAACTGACTAAACACAAGAAATTGATTATAGGGCTTCCCTGGTGGCGCAGTGGTTGAGAGTCCGCCTGCCAATGCAGGGGACACGGGTTCCTGCCCCGGTCCGGGAAGATCCCACATGCCGCGGAGCAGCTAGGCCCCTGAGCCATGGCCGCTAAGCCTGTTCGCCACAAAAAAAAAAAAAAAAAAAAAAGAAATTGATTATACACAAATGATTAAAGATGAATCAATGTATCAAAGATAACATTGGACACTAGGAAACAATGTAGCAATGCTTTCAATTTCTTTCAAAAATATTTTCAACTTAGAATTCTATACCAAATCATGTTGTCAAGAAAGTAGGACAATATAAAAACACTTAAAACTCATAATATTTCCTGCTCATTTGTCTCTAATGAAGTTAAAATTTCTCAAGCAAAATTAAGAGCACAATAAGAAGAGGATGTCTTCAGATTAAGAGTGACAGCTGATTATGACCATGAAATAAAAAGAAAGTTGAAAAACCTAGTAGAGATCATGTTAGACCTTGGTGTCTGGGACATTCTCCTGTGGGTTTCAGGGACTTAGTGACATAGGAATGTATTTTCGTCTCTAAGGGTTTCATCCCTTTTCTTTATTCTGCATTAAATTCTATTTATATAATTATAATACATTGCATTTTGGTTTTATTCTTTATATATTAAAATGAATAGTATCATGTCATATGCAAACAGGGACAGTTTTACTTCTTCCTTTCCAATTTGGATTCCTTTTATTTCTTTTTCTTCTCCATTTCTGTGGCTAGGACTTCCAAACCTATACTGAATAAAAGTGTTGAGAGTAGGCATCCTTACCATATGACTCAGCAATTCCACTCTGGGTATATATCCCAAAAGAACAAAAAGCACTAATTCAAAAAGATGCATGCACCTCAATGTTCATAGCAGCACTATTTACAATGGCCAAGATATGAAAGAAACCTAAGTATAGTGGAATAATATAATATAATGGAATATTATAATAATATAATATAATGATAATGTATTATAATAATAATAATGTATAATATAATAATGGAATATTACTCAGATATAAAAAAGAATGAAATTTTGCCATTTACAGCAACATGGATGGACTTGGAGGGCATTATGTTAAGTGAATTAAGTCAGACAGAGAACAACAAATGCAGTATAATATCACTTACATGTGGAATCTAAAAAATACAAGAAACTAGTGAATATAACAAAAAAGAAGCAGAGTCACAGATATGGAGAACAAACTAAGGGTTACCAGAGGGGGGCAGGGGAAGGACAATATATAAGGGTGAAGCAGTGTGAGGTACAAACTACTGGGTGTAAGATAAGCTCAAGGATGTATTGTACTACATGGGGAATATATGCAATATTTTGTAATAACTGTAAATTGAGCGTAACCTTTAAAATTGTATAAAAAATAAAAATCAGAAAACAATAAAAACAAAATGAACTATTTGTCAAATCAAATAAAACTATAATGGTATTTCTGTCCAGAATCTTGTGCTAATAACACTTAATATAAAATGTAGATATAACTGTCCAAGTTACCTTTTGCTGACCCCAAACCTAGTAGCTTAAAACAACAATCATGTTATTATTATCTCTCATGGTTCAGGTATTGACTTAGCTCACCTACTCTGGGTCTCTCAGTGGCCACAATCAGATTGTGGCTGGGCTTAGCATCATCTCCTTCACTTCCTCACATGTCTGGAGGTTGATCCCAGCGGTCAGCTAGGACCTCAGCTGGGTCTGCTGGCTGGAACCCCTACACATGGCCCTTCCTTGTCATCTGGGTTTCTTCAGAGCCTGGTGGCTGAGTTCCAAGAGTGAACACCCCAAGAGAACCATGAAAAAGCTGTGTTGTCTTTTATGACCTACCCTCGAAAGTCAAGTTACATTACTTCTGCTCTTTTCATAAGCACGTGAGGTTCAGGGGAAGGGAATGAACACCCCACATCTCAATGGGAGGAGAGTCAAAATCACACTGTCAGATGAGGGGTGAAAGAGCTTATCTTGGAAAATAAAATCTGCCACAGTCAGCAACACACTTGGGATGTAAGTGGAGGAGGGCAATGAAGTGCAATTTTGGTAAATCCTTCATTTTTTACAGTGGTTTAAACAATAGGTACATGCTACATCAAAACAGAGAAATATTATTTAAAGTCATAACTATAACACTGGATAATGTAAACAGCAGAATTTGCCAATTCTGGGAGAGCATCTGTGGGTAGGGAATGGGGTGGTGGAATTTTTTTTTAACTTTGCCTGCATTACTCTTTTAAAATTGTATATGAATTTTTATTTGAATATATATCTAGTAGGAGACAATAAATTACATAAACTTTTATTAATATAAAATAGTTTTATAAAAGAAAACTAGAAATGAGACAAGGTCAGTTTTCAACAATCATGGCCATTTATTTCATCTTATTCATTGGGCACTAACTGAATGTTTGTCCTTTGTAAAGGTCAGGAGATTTTAGGTATAAACACAGAGCTGGAAAGAAAGTTAACATTTATTTGGTCTAATTTCTTAATTTTGCAATGGGAAACTATATCTAAGGGGAGGTGCTTTCTTTGCTCAGGATCATACAATTTTTTCCCAGTAAAACTGTTATAGGAAGAATTCTAAAGGTGCCCGCTCCTCCCAAGCTTTCCTTGCCTGGGTTATTTAATCACAGACTAATTTAGGCACTGCTATTAAGGGACTTTGCATATGGAATTAAGATTGCTAGTTAGGAGGCTTTAAAGT
This sequence comes from Kogia breviceps, assembly GCF_026419965.1. NCBI lineage: Eukaryota > Metazoa > Chordata > Mammalia > Artiodactyla > Physeteridae > Kogia > Kogia breviceps. The sequence continues at coordinate 65,595,198 of NC_081319.1, forward strand.
AGGGAGATTATCTTGGACTATCAGGGTGTGTCCAGTGTAATCACATGAACACTTAGAAGCAGAAGAAGGAGACAGAAGAGCCACACAGAGACATATAGCAGAAGAGGAAAGTGGGGAGGGGTGGTGGGAGGAGGAAGGTAAAGGGTGAGAGCCCTTGACCTGCATTGCTGGCTTGGAAGATGAGGAAAGAGGGCATGAGCCAGAGAATGTGGGCAACCTTTAGAAGCTGTGAACAATCACAGCTCACAATCAGGAAGGAGATGGGAACTTCAGTCCTACACCCACAGGGAACAACCTGAATGACCTTGGAAGCAGATTCTTCCCTAGAGCATCCCAGTAAGAGCCTATCTTGCTGACACTCTGACTACAGCCTGTGAAAAAGAGAAACGAGCTGACACTACTGACTTACAGAACTCAGAGTTAATAAGTTTGTATTGTTTTAAGCTGCTAAGTTTGTGGCAATTTGTTATGGCAGCAATAGAAAATAAATATAAACACTAAAACTGAAATTAACACTTCATTTTATTCTCTTTTCAATGGACAAGAACTAGAAGAGATAGTATCTTTACTCAAACTGTTTACAATTTAGTTTGTTGGAAAAAAACAAGCAAACAACAGGTACATCTGAAAAGGAAATATAAAAATGAGGTAGTCCAATTGACAGTCCTATACATGCCAGATTTTCTATAGGTCAACCCTGGTAAGTTCCTTAAAGCCAGTCTGAGACACCAATACAACTAACACCCATATTAGGTGACCACTCCCAACCCTCCCTGCTCGAGTCCATCTCCCTTACTGCTCTGGTTTCTGTGTTTCACGTTCTGATATGTCCTCTACTACCCTGATTCTGACTCACATCTAGAACTCATTAAACTCTGCTTCCAACTCCACTCTTGACCTCTTAAATGTCTCTTGTTTACATATCCTTCCAAGCTTTTGGTAATCCCTTGTTTTCTCTGCCCATTCTCTGAGATCCAATGAACCGAAATGTGAATATTTGGTCAAGACACCAAGTTTGACTAAAGCTTCACTTTTATGATTATGCCCGATAGTGTTAAAAACAGCAAAAGCTAGACTATAGAGTGAAATTTTAAGTCAGTAGACTATTTCTCACACAGGTTATGTTTTCCCTGTGAAACTGGCATTTTTAAAAACAAAGTCCCAACTATATAGATAACAGACAGTACAGTGAAGGGCATTCTATCTTGGCATAATTTATAGTCAAGTCTACATTTTAGTACTCTTTGTGTGTACATGTGTAGAAATGAATATATAGTGTTATTTCAAGTCATTGGTCTTCCAAATTAAAAAATGTAAAACTAATTTATTTAGGTCAAAATCTGTAAATTGTTGATATGTTCACAGTGATAATGCTATGTATATAGAAATAAGAAGTAGCTGTGAATTTTACTGCTACCAGAGTAGATGCCATTAATAAGTAATTCAGAAAAGCTAGCAAACTAAGTATTAAAATATGTGAGGGATCCATCATGTTTGAAAAAAGCATTGCATCCCTCAGCATTTAGAAATAAACTTATCTTCCCCTTTTTCCACCCATAAACTTCATTTGTTAAATACCTGACTCTCGTCCCAGTCTATATTTATATTAATCATATAATTATGATTAATACCATTTGCACAGGAAAGAAAGTTATGTGGAAAGCAGTTTTCAAAAAGCAAGTGTGTGGTCCAAAAATATGTACAAAGTTAGGGTTATTTTCCTTTCTTGTCTCATCTCTTTTTTCCCCCTCTTCTTCCCTTATCTGTTACAGAGAGTTCCTTAGAGATAGTTTGAAATTAAAAGAGTGCTGGCACTTCCTCCTAACTCTTGGCAATTTAACAGTCATTCATATTACATCTGTACTGATTTCAGGTAATTTAATCATTTAGAAGGGCAGAAAATTGTAATTCTTTTCTCATTATTAGAGATGTTCCCCTTGGTTCTGAGGCTTCTTTGAATAGAAGTATACTTTCCTTTGACCTTGTCTCTCAAGAAACAAAATAAAATACACAGAAAATTAAAACTTACTTCTCTTTATAGTCTTGAAGGTTTCCATGGGAGTAAAGAGTTAAGAGTTTGCAGAATCTATATTAACACATTTGGATTGGGTCCCTCAGTAGCATAAAGAATTCCAAAGCAAGATGGATTAGATTCTTATGTTTTTGTGTTTATTTCTGCCCCCCTCATCCCCCATAAATCACCTGGTTGAGATTGAATGAAATAACCCATTGTTTTTCCATGTGAAAAAACACCCATCAAATAATATTTTCTGGTACGAAAAAAAGTCAAACTTTTAAGCTGGTTTGCTATCCACACATATACTCTAAGAATTAATCTTTCACTGATGTTCATTTTGCTTTTTTATATAGATTACTGATAGGTTTGGAAGGAATAAATAAATATAGCTAATTATTTGCAATTTACTTATTCACCTAAAAGGTATTTTCTTTAAATAATCTCTTTGAGTTAATAAAATCTTAGGAATATCACAAATAATTAATATATTCATTGCTAAATTCACATTGAATCATCCTCACCATGGCAACTATATAAAGGAATGAGACTGACATTTTTTCATGAAAGAAAAAGTTAGACTTTATTAAAATTAAAATTGTTCTACAAAGGTATTTGTGGAATGAATATACAAGACACAGACTGGTGGAAAATACCTGTAAAAAAGATATCTGATAAAGGACTTGTATCAAAAAATACAAAGAACCCTTAAAACTCAGCAATAAGACAAACAACCTAATTTAATAAATGAGCAAATGATCTGAACAGACCTCTCACCAAAGATGAAAATGTGAATAAACATATAAAAAAATGTTCAACATCATTTGTCTTTAGCTGTATTTGTTTCCTATTATTGCTGTAATAAATTATCACAAACTTAGTGACTTAACCAAACACAAATTTATTTTACACTTTTGGAGGTCAGAAGTCCCAAATGGATTTTTATAAAATAACAATTTTTAAAAATTGAAGTATAGTTAACTTAAAATGTTCTGTTAGTTTCAGGTTTACAGCAAAGTGATTCAGTTATATATATATTCCTTTTCAGATTCTTTTCCATTATAGGTTATGAATAAGACTGATTTTTAATTGTCAAACTTTATTTCAGGACAAATGTTATCAATTAAAACTGTTCATTTACCCAATGAAGTCATTTTCAGTAACTTCAACAATTAAAAAATTACACCCTTTGAGAATAGATTTTCTTGAGAAGAAGAGAAGAAGAGAACTGGAATCTAAATTTAAAGCATAAAATTGGTGGTTAAATTCATAATGCTCTTTGAGGTCAAAATTTAAAAGGAGACCATGATTTTATTGTGTTTGGTGAACTATCCCTAGATAGTCTCATGGTATTAAACATGGAGATTCTTTTGGGTTTTTTTTTTTTTTTTACATCTTTATTGGAATATAATTGCTTTACAATGGTGTGTTAGTTTCTGCTGTATAACAAAGTGAATCATCTATATATATACATATACCCTCAAAACCCCTCCCTCTTGTGTCTCATTCCCACCCTCCCTATGCCACCCCTCTAGGTGGTCACAAAGCACCGAGCTGATCTCCCTGTGTTATGCAGCTGCTTCTCACTAGCTATCTGTTTTACATTTGGGAGTGTATATAAGTCCATGCCATTCTCTCACTTTGTCCCAGCTTACCCTTCCCCCTCTCCATATCCCCAAGTCCATTCTCTAGTAGGTCTGTATCTTTATTGCCATCTTGCCCCGAGGTTCTTCATGACCATTTCTTTTTTTTTTAGAATCCATATATATGTGTTAGCACACAGTATTTGTTTCTCTCTTTCTGACTTAATTCACTCTGTAGGACAGACTCTAGGACCATCCACCTCACAACAAATAACTCAATTTTGTTTCTTTTTATGTCTGAGTAATATTCCATTGTATATATGTGCCACATCTTCTTTACCCATTCATCTGTCAATGGACACTCAGGTTGCTTCCATGTCCTGGCTATTGTAAATAGAGCTGCAGTGAACATTGTGGTACATGACTCTTATTGAATTATGGTTTTCTCAGGCTATATGCCCAGTAGTGGGATTGCTGGGTCATATGGTAATTCTATTTTTAGTTTTTTAAGGAACCTCCATTCTGTTCTCCATAGTGGCTGTAAAAATTTACATTCCCACCAACAGTGCAAGAGGGTTCCCTTTTCTCCACACACACTCCAGCATTTATTGTTTGTAGATTTTTTTGTTGATGGCCACTCTGACCCGTATGAGGTGATATCTCATTGTAGTTTTGATTTGCATTTCACTAATGATTAATGATGTTGAGCATTCTTTCATGTGTTTGTTGGCAATCTGTATATTTTCTTTGAAGAAATGTCTATTTAGGTCTTCTGCCCATTTTTGGATTGGGTTGTTTGTGTTTTTGATATTGAGCTGCATGAGCTGCTTGTAAATTTTGGAGTTTAATTCTTTGTCAGTTGCTTCATTTGCAAATATTTTCTCCCATTCTGAGTTGTCATTTCGTCTTGTTTATGGTTTCCTTTGCTGTTCAAAGCTTTTAGTTTCATTAGGTCCCATTTGTTTATTTTTGTTTTTATTTCCATTTCTCTAGGAGGTGGGTCAAAAAGGATCTTGCTGTGATTTATGTCATAGAGTGTTCTGCCTATGTTTTCCTCTAAGAATTTGATAGTGTCTCACCTTACATTAAGTTCTTTAATCCATTTTGAGTTTATTTTTGTGTATGATGTTAGGGAGTATTCTAATTTCATTCTTTTACATGTAGCTGTCCTGGTTTCTCAGCATAATTGATTGAAGAGGCTGTCTTTTCTCCACTGTATATTCTTGCCTCCTTTATTAAAGATAAGGTTACCATATGTGCGTGGGTTTATCTCTGGGCTTTCTATCTTGTTCCATTGACGTATATTTCTGTTTTTGTGCTAGTACCATACTGTCTTGATTACTGAAGTCTTGTAGTGTATAGTCTGAAGTCCAGGAGCCTGATTCCTACGGCTCTGTTTTTCCTTCTCAAGATTGCTTTGGCTATTCAGGGTCTTTTGTGTTTCCATACAAATTGTGAAATTTTTTGTTCTAGCTCTGTGAAAAATGGCATTGGTAGTTTGGTAGGGATTGCACTGAATCTGTAGATTGCTTTGGGTAATATAGTCATTTTCACAATGTTGATTATTCCAATCCAAGAACATAGTATATCTCTACATCTATTTGTATTATCTTTAATTTCTTTCATCAGTGTCTTATATAGTTTTCTGCATACAGGTCTTTTGTTTCTGTAGGTAGGTTTATTCCTAGATATTTTATTTTTTTTTTTGTTGCAATAGTAAATGGGAGTGTTTTCTTAATTTCACTTTCAGATTTTTCATCATTAGTGTATAGGAAGGCCAGAGATCTCTGTGCATTAATTTTGTATCCTGCTACTTTACCAAATTCATTGATTAGCTCTAGTAGTTTTCTGGGGGCATCTTTAGGATTCTCTATGTATAGTATCATGTCATCAGCAAACAGTGACAGCTTACTTCTTCTTTCCCGATTTGGATTCCTTTTAATTCTTTTTCTTCTCTGATTGCTGTGGCTGAGACTTCCAAAACTATGTTGAATAATAGTGGTGAGAGTGGGCAAACTTGTCTTGTTCCTGTTCTTAGTGGAAAAGGTTTCAGTTTTTCACCATTGAGGATGATGTTGGCTGTGAGTTTGTCATATATGGCCTTTATTATGTTGAGGTAATTTCCCTCTATGCCTACTTTCTGGAGGGTTTTTACCATAAATCGCTGTTGAATTTTGTCGAAAGCTTTCCCTGCATCTATTGAGATGATCATACGGTTTTACTCCTTCAATTTGTTAATATGGTGTATCACATTGATTGATTTGCTTATATTTAGGAATCCTTGTGTTCCTGGGGTAAACCCCACTTGATCATGGTGTATGATCCTTTTAATGTGCTGTTGGTTTCTGTTTGCTAGTATTTTGTTGAGGATTTTTGCATCTATGTTCATCAGTGATATTGGCCTGTAGTTTTCTTTCTTTGTGACATCTTTGTCTGGTTTTAGTATCAGGGTGATGGTGGCCTCATAGAATGAGTTTGGGAGTGTTCCCTCCTCTACTATATTTTGGAAGAGTTTGAGAAGGATAGGTGTTAGCTCTTCCCTAAATGTTTGATAGAATTCTCCTGTGAAGCCATCTGGTCCTGGGCTTTTGTTTGTTGGAAGATTTTTAATCACAGTTTCAATTTCACTGCTTGTGATTGTAATGTTCATATTTTCTATTTCTTCCTGGTTCAGTCTCGGAAAGTTGTGCTTTTCTAAGAATTTGTCCATTTCTTCCAGGTTGTCCATTTTGTTGGCATATAGTTGCTTGTTGTAATCTCTCATGATTCTTTGTATTTCTGCAGTGTCAGTTGTTATTTTGCCTTTTTCATTTCTAATTCTATTGATTTGAGTCTTCTCCCTTTTTTTCTTGATGAGTCTGGTTAATGGTTTATCAATTTTGTTTATCTTCTCCAAGAACCAGGTTTAAGTTTCATTGATCTTTGCTATTGTTTCCTTCATTTCTTTTTCATTTATTTCTGCTCTGATCTTTATGATTTCTTTCCTTCTTCTAACTGTGGGGTTTTTTTGTTCTTCTTTCTGTTATTGCTTTAGGTGTAAGGTTAGGTTGTTTATTTGAGATGTTTCCTGTTTCTTAAGGTAGGATTGTATTGCTATAAACTTCCCTCTTAGAACTGATTTTGCTGCATCCCATAGGTTTGGGTTGTCATGTTTTCATTGTCATTTGTTTCTATGTATTTCCTGATTTCCTCTTTGATTTCTTCAGTGATCTCTTGGTTATTAAGTAGTGTATTGTTTAGCCTCCATGTGTTTTTACAGATTTTTTTCCTGTAATTGTTATCTAGTCTCATAGCATTGTGCTTGGAAAACATACTTGATATGATTTCAATTTTCTTCAATTTACCTACGCTTGATTTGAGACCTAAGATATGGTCTATCCTGGAGAATATTCCATGAGCAGTTGAGAAAAAAGTGTATTCTGTTGTTTTTGGATGGAATGTCCTATAAATATCAATTAAGTTAATCTTATTTATCATTTAAAGCTTGTGTTTCCTTATTTATTTTCATTTTGTATGAACAGTCCACTGGTGAAAGTGGTATATTAGAGTCCCCTACTATGATTGTGTTACTGTCGATTCCTCCTTTTAGGGCTGTTAGTATTTGCCTTATGTATTGAGGTACTCCTATGTTGGGTGCATAAATATTTACAATTGTTATATCTTTTTCTTGGATTGATCCCTCAATAATTATGTAGTGTCCTTCTTTGTCTCTTTTAATATTCTTTGTTTTAAAGTCTATTTTATATGATATGAGAATTGCTACTCCAGCTTTCTTGTGATTTCCATTAGCGTGGAATATCTTTTTCCATCCCCTCACTTTCAGTCTGTATGTGTCCCTAGGTCTGAAGTGTGTCTCTCGTAGACAGCATATATACGGGTCTTGTTTTTTTATCCATTCAGCTGGTCTGTGTCTTTTGGTTGGAGCATTTAATCAATTTACATTTAAGGTAATTATTGATATGTATATTCCTATTACTATTTTCTTAATTGGTTTGGGTTTGTTATTGTAGATCTTTTCCTTCTCTTGTGTTTCCTGCATAGAGAAGTTCCATTAGCATTTGTTGTAAAGCTGGTTTGGTGGTGCTGAATTCTCTTAGCTTTTGCTTGTCTGTAAAGGTTTTAATTTCACCATCAAATCTGAATGAGATCTTTGCTGGGTAGGGTAATCTTAGTTGTAGGTTCTTCCCCTTCATCAGTTTAAATATGTCCTGCCACTCCCGTCTGGCTTGCAGAGTTTCTGCTGAAAGATCTGCTGTTAACCTTATGGTGATTCCCTTATATGTTATTTGCTGTTTTTCCCTTGCGGCTTTTATTATTTTTTCTTTTTATTTAATTTTTGATAGCTTGATTAATATGTGTCTTGGTATGTGTCTCCTTAGATTTATCCTGTATGGGACTCTCTGTGCTTCCTGGACTTGATTAAGTATTTCCTTTCCCATATTAGGGAAATTTTCAACTATAATCTCTTCAAATATTTTCTCAGGCCCTTTCTTTTTCTCTTCTTCTTCTGGGACCCTTATAATTCGAATGTTGGTGCATTTAATGTTGTCCCAAAGGTCTCTGAGACTGTCCTCAATTCTTTTTATTCTTTTTTCTTTATAGTGCTCTTTGTTAGTTAATTCCACTCTTTTATCTTCCATGTCACTTATCCGTTCTTCTGCTTCAATTATTCTGCTATTGATCCCTTCTAGAGAATTTAAAATTTCATTTATTGTGTTGTTCATCACTGTTGTTTGCTCATTAGTTCTTCTGGGTCCTTGTTAAACGTTTCTTGCATTTTCTCTATTCTATTTCCAATATTTTGGATCATCTTTACTATCATTATTCTCAATTCTTTTTCAGGTAGACTGCCTATTTCCTCCTCATTTGTTAGGTCTGGTGGGTTTTTACCTTGTTCCTTCATCTGCTGTGTGTTTCTCTGTCTTCTCATTTTGCTTAACTTACTGTGTTTGGGGTCTCCTTTTCACAGCCTGCAGGTTCGTAGTTCCTGTTGCTTTTGGTGTCTGCCCCCAGTGGCTAAGGTGTTTCAGTGGGTTGTGTCAGCTTCCTGGTGGAGGGAACTAGTGCCTATGTTCTGGTGGATGAGGCTGGATCTTATCTTTCTTGTGTACAGGTACACATCTGGTGGTGTGTTTTGGGGTGTCTGTGGCCTCATTATGATTTTAGGCAGCCTCTCTGCTAATGGATGGGGTTGTGTTCCTGTCTTGCTAGTTTAGCATAGGGTGTCCAACACTGTAGCTTGCTGGTTGTTGAGTCGAGCTGGCTTTTGGCATTGAGATGGAGATCTCTGAGAGATTTTCACCGTTTGATATTACATGCAGTTGGGAGGTGTTTGGTGGACCAGTGTCCTCAACTTGGTTCTCCCACCTCAGAGGCACAGCCCTTATGCCTGGCCGGAGCACCAGGAGCCTGTCATCCACACAGCTCAGAATAAAAGGGAGAAAGGAAAGAAAGAAAGAAAGAAAGAAAGAAAGAAAGAAAGAAAGAAAGAAAGAAAGAAAGAAAGAAAGAAAGAAAGAAAGAAAGAAAGAAGGAAGAAGATAAAATAAAATAAAATAAAAGGAGTTATTAAAATTAAAAATAATTATTATAAAAAGTTTGTTAAAAGTAATTTTTAAAAAAGAAAGAGGAGAGCAATGAAACCAAAAACAAATCCACCAATGATAACAAATGCTAAAAACTATACTAAAAAAACAAACAAACAAAAATCAGACAGACAGAACCCTACGACAAATGGTGAAAGCAAAGCTATACAGACAAAATCACACACAGAAGCATACACTTACACACTCACAAAAAGAGAATAAGGGAAAAATGTACATATATCATTGCTTTAAAGTCCACCTCCTATATTTGGGTTGATTTGTTGTCTATTCAGGTATTCCAAAGATGCAGGGTACATCAAGTTGATTGTGGAGGTTTAATCCGCTGCTCCTGAGGCTGCTGGGAGAGATTTCCCTTTTTCTTCTTTGTTCACACAGCCCCTGGGGTTCAGCTTTGAATTTGGCCCCGCCTCTGCATGTAGGTAGCCGGAGGGCATCTGTTTTTCACTCAGACAGGATGGGGTTAAAGGAGCAGCTGATTCGGGGGCTCTGGCTCAGTCAGGCAGGGGGAGGGAGGGCTACGGATTGCAGGGTGAGCCTTAAAAACTTTTTTTAGTTATTATATTATAATCATTTTCAGACAAGTCAAACTACAAAACTCCCCTTCCCCCCACCAATGTATATAGAATAGAATTTACCTCTCAATTTAGAACATGTGCTTTTAATATAAACCAATGACATCTTTCTACATGGGTAAATAATTTAACTATTTAGAATTCATTTCCTTTGCTTTAGCTGCAAACAGCCTGCTGAATTACATAAGTATAATTTTAGCTCTTCCCCTTGATTGCTTTCCCTGCATGCACATTTAACAACAGAAATATAACATACCATTTCTTACAGGAATATTGCATAGAAAACCACATCCACAGGACATTAATATGTGTTCTAGGGGAAAAAAAAAGAGATTTGACATATGTATTTGGGAAATACTGAGTTAAAGAAATTTAAACAGTTTTATTTATTGTAGGCATTCTCAGGGCCTTTTAATAGACCGATGTGTATTTTGAATTTCTAGTAAGAAAATGTACACTGCAGAAGAATATTTGGCAATGAAACTTTTTTTCCATAGGGACTTTCAAGGTAGTACTATTCTTTTGAACACTTTTGTGAAACACTGATGTAAGGAATAATGAGTGTATGACTAATTTATTTATTGAAAAATAAATCTTGGATCATCTCTGACAAGTTTAGATGACAGCACATAGTCTCTGTCCTCAAGGATTTAGAGTTCACTGATTAAGCCAAACACATAAACTCTTAAAAAATATTTTTAATAAAAATAATGATGTTTTAAAATCTAGTGAAACTTACTGAAGAAGAAGAGAGAAGAAGAAAGTTGGGCTGAGTTTGGCTGAGGCAGACAAGGGGAATTTCATATGATACTTGGTTTATCTGCTGACTCTCAAATTATTTGCCAGAAAAAAGAGGTGTTTCATGTACGCAAATATAAAATGTTTTGCAAGGCTCAGAACTACAAAGGACCTAAAACCATAGATATACACAATGTTAGATATTTCATCCTTCTAGGATTGAGAGTTTGGGATTAGCACATGAAAGCTATTACATATAGTATGGATATACAAGGTCCTACTGTATAGCACAAGGAACTCTATTCAGTATCCTGTGATAAACCATAATGGAAAAGAATATGAAAAAGAATTTGTATATATGTGTATAACTGAGTCACTTTGCTGTATAGCAGAAATTAACACAACATTGTAAATCAAATATGCTTCAATAAAATTAAAAAGAGAAAAGTATCCATCCTTCTAAATTCATTTCCTTTCTGCTTAGAAATTCGGTCACATATAGTCTACATAACATACTATTTAATAACTGGTACCTCGAAAAGTGAAAAGCCAGAAAACATCTGCAAGCTCTATGCAAGTGACTAGAAACTCAGATTAAAGAAAGAACCAAGCAGCGCCATCTTCTAGAACTGCTGTATGTCTGTGCATACAGGAAGAAGAAAAGATAAGCTTGTTTTTATGAAAGTTAATACAGACGACTGTCAGTTGCCAAACTCTTGATCCTGTGAGACGTGTAGCATTTGATGAATCAGTAAAGTGCTGTGTTCATGGGCGTCGTGCCCACCGCACCCTGTTGAGATGTGAAATTAAACAGAAACCTTAACGTGCCTACTGGTGTCTCAGCGTCTCACGGAATGAGGCCAGGCTCCGCCTTTGGGGTACCAGATGCTACCGCCAGTTTTGACAGACTTAAAAACTTGAAATTCACTTCTGGGAGAAGATACTGAAATGTAGATTTGAGAATTGCTGGTTGCAGGGAAATAGCATTTAAGGTCGGAAGTTGTGTTTGGAAGATCGTGTATGAGTATTTTTGCATTAAAAAATTTAAAGGCTAAAAAAAAAAAAAAGGAAGCAAATTATGTGAACATTCAAAACAATTACCTCACAAAGATTTGTATGACAAAGGACATGGAACTTGAATACTTGTATAACTAACCTGATGGCTGATATTGGTTTTTTTCACCACATGGTTAAGGGCAAGAAACCCAAATTTAAAATTTCATGTGATGATAGGAAGATTTTTAGACCACTGGTCTCCAAACTTCTAAAAATCGTGAACTTTTATTAAAATTTTGTAGCATGAATACAATATTGCATATTTATTCATATGTAAATGATACACATATACCACTGGAATAGCAGACAATAAATATTATGCAGTACACAAAATATACATTTAAAAGGAGATAAAATTATAGTTTTGAAATGAATGGATAAATTTGGAATACATTTATATATTTGAAGTAAATATTTTAATAAAGTTTTAATTTACTTTATTAATGGTAAAAACCAATTTATCAATACTAATACTGCAGTAAATGCAATGTAATTGAATTAATTATACAATTATTTTTAGAATCTTTGTTTAATAATGTGTGACAGCAATTTAAAGGTCTGTTCTGATTTCAAGATTTTTTTTTTAAGCTTGGTTTTGAAGCTGGCAGCTAGAAACAACAATTCAAAATGATACATTGATCCAACATTTTTGCTGTAATTTGGTTATTAAATTTCTATCTTCTTTGATATCAGTTTTCCTTGCAAACTATTTTGAAGTTGTACGTTTTAACAATTTTAACAAACTAAGTTCTCACTGAAAATCTTCATGTTTTAAAAGTACTTCATAAACACCTTTTTTTCCATAAGTTTAAAAAATATGTACATATATTTTACAGATGATACACATTATTTTTGACCACCAAATCTTGGAATAATAAAAACAATTCTAAAATGAATTCTCAAAATATCCTCTCATGTTCTTCTTAAAAACTTTATCTTGAAGGTCACATAAAACATTTTCCTCATCACCCACTCTCTATATACCTTTAGCAACATATAAATATTAGCTAGTTATCACTTCAGAAAAGGTCAGCAAGTTTGGAACACTTGTCTCCTTTCCTAAAAAACAAAAACAAAACGGTAATTCATTCTCATATTCTTTTTTATCTCTCTCTCCTCCCTTCTTATTTGTTTGGGTGGACACATTTTTTAAACAATTATGAAATGTATCATATACACAAAAGTGAATGAAAATGTACTCATGTAATTTAAAAATAATAAAAAGTATATGTCCATATAGCCCCTGTCACAGTGAAAGAAAGGACCTTAACTTTAGAAGTTCATCTCTTACCTTACTAGCCCTCTTTCAAAGTCATTCCTTATCCCCATCAGTTAATAACCACCATGCTGAATTCACTTGCTAGTCTCACAGCTTTTATAAATATATATTTATATCTGTATACACAATCTTGATAAATTATTTTGTTTCCCTTGTTTTTGACCTTTATATAAATAGAACCATACTATATATTTTATTTGTGACTTCTTTCACTCAACAGTACATTTCTGAGATTCTAATCTATTGCTACCTGCTATACAGTGTTCCACTGCATAAATACACAAAGACTTATTTGTCCATTTCATTGATCTGTTCATCTGGCCTTCATTTCTACTCCATCCCACAAAACCCTACACTTTCCTAGAAAAAATCACCTAGAGTTGTTACCAGTGTTCATAACTTATAGATCTTTATTAATCAAAATCCTGGCAACTAGGTTTTTTTTTTTCACCATTGTTTCACAATTTCTCTAGAATGCTTAAGCTTTTCTTGGATAAACCAATTGACAAAGTTTATACTGGCATATACTTAATTTTTTAAAGTATTTCTTTCCTTATTCACTAGTTGGACATATGAATTACACTGAACAAGTTATTTCTTCTCTTCACTCAGCCATCCCCAAATATTCTGGGAAATATAACTCCCATCTTTGTTCCACATGGCTTCCACAAATCAGACGTTTTCATAACCTGGTGCTGTTTCCCTGACTACAGTTGATTGGTACCTAGGGGGAACCCAAGGTAGGCTACTCACACATTAACCTGTTGATTGGTCTAAAGATGAGTTTGCCAAAGTTTAACCAATCAAAGTTCCTCTCTCTGTGTCTGGGTCCCAGAGAGTGAAGCCATTCTCTCTTCAGTGACTGAATCTGTAAAAAGTTAAGCTCCAGATCTTTTGGCAGCCATGTGGACTAGAGAAGCTGAAGCCTTTGGTCTCCAGAGATAATCAGAAAAATGAAGCAGTGAAGCAATAAAGATAAAAGGAATGAAGCTGTGACACATGCTACAACATGGATGAAGCTTGAAAACATTAGACTAAGTGAAAGAAGCCAGAAGCCATTCCATTTATGCGAAATGTTCAAAATAGGCAAATCTGTAGGGACAGAAAGGGGATTATTGGGTGACTAGGGCTGGGGGCAGGGAGAACGGGGAGTCACTGCTAATAAGTATGGGGTTTGTTTTGGGATAATGAAAAAGTTCTGCAATTAGATATTGGAGAGGTTTGCACAACCTCATGAATTATACACTGTAAAAGGATGAACTTCATGGTATATACACTATATCCCAAGAAAACTGCTATTAAAAAATGAATGAGGGAGAGATTTGGGAGTAGGACTGAAGAAGAAAGAAAGTTCTGATAACAAACAAGTGGCTGGTTTTAGGTGTATTTAAGATTTAGGAGCTCTTTTGATTCAAGATTGTGCCATAAATTGCTCATAAAACAGAGTTTGGTTTTCTTTCATTTCAAGTGAAAGGGGATATCATATCATTTTTGCAATCATATCATTTTTATTATCCTGGTTTTGCATATGAGGAAATTGGACTCAGGATATTTAATACACTAGCCTAAAATAAAGGGGAACTTACTTCACCCCATATACTTATTTCAGTTTATTTCTATTGCCCTCTTTACAAGTTTAAGCCTATTGTAAATACATGTTTTCACATTTAGTATTCATTAATAATTTAATTTAATTGCTCTTTTCACTTCCCAATGTAGAATTATTTTGTTCTTGAGGTGAGTTTTTCTTTTTCTTTTTTTCCTTGTGCATTAATCACTAATCCTCCACTTATATTCTGCACCAAATGTGCATTTTCTTGGAACTACTTCCTAAGGCAAAGTCCAAAGAAAGACCAAGTAGCAGACACCAACTGTGACTATTTTAAGTAGGAATTAATACAAGGATACTATGTAATACCTCATGGAGCCAGAGGTAAGAATGTAGCCATTCCATAAAATTATAGAAACCAAGGACTAGGAAGCTGTTAGCTTTCCTGTGTGTACTTCTCTTGAGAAACTCTTTCTTCCCTCTCTTGCTCTGTAGACCAATTACCGCTGCTCTCCAGTCCACAGAGAATACAGATCTCATTAAATTCCAAAGATTATCCATTTCTTACTCTAAGCCAGGATTTCTTAACCTTTGTGCTATCAACGTTTTGGGCTGGATAATCTCTCTCTTTTTAAAATTAAGATAAAATTGACATATAACATTATATTAGTTTCAGGTGTACAACATAATGATTCAATATGTATATATATTGCAAAATGATCACCACATATAGTTACATTTTTTTTCCCCTGGTGATGAGAACTTTTAAAATTTACTCTCTCAGCACTTTCAAGTATACAATACAATATTATTAACTATAGTCACTATGTTGTATATTGCATCCCAAGGACTTATTTATTTTATAGTTGGCAGTTTGTACCTTTTGACTCCCTTCACCTATTTTGTCCACCAATCTGTTCTCTATATCTAAGAATTACTAATTCAGATTTTTGTTTGTTTTGCATTTCACAAATAAGTGTGGTCATATGTTATTTGTCTTTCTCTGTCTGACTTATTTCACTTAGCATAGTACCCTCTAGGTTTATCCATGTTGTTGCAAATGCAGTTTCCTTCTTTTTTATAGTGAATAATATTCCATTGTATATATATATATATATATACACACACCACATTTTCTTTATCCATTTATTGATCAATGAACACTTAGGTTGTTCCAATATCTTGACTACTGTAAATAGTGTTACAGTGAACATAGGGTTGCATATATCTTTTCAAGTTAGTGTCTTCATTTCCTTCAGGTAAATACCCAGAAGTAGAATTGCTGAATCATTTGGTAGTTCTATCTTTGATTTTTTGAGGAACCTCCATACTGCTTACCACAGTGGCTGCATCAATTTACATTCCCACCAACAGTGCACAAAAGTTCCCTTTTCTCTGCATCCTTGTCAGCATTTGTTATTTGTTGTCTTTTTAATAATAGCCATTCTGACAGTTATGAGGTAATATTTCATTGTGGTTTTGATTTGCACTTCTCTGATAGTTAGTGATGCTGAGCACATTTTCATGTAATTACTGGCCATGTGTATGTCTTCTTTGGAAAAATGTGTATTCAGGTCTTGTGCCTAATTTTTAATTGTTTGTTGTTTTTTTATTGCTATTCAGTATAAGTTCTTTGTATATTTAGGAGATTAACCCCTTATCAGATGTATTATTTGCAAGTATTTTCTCCCATTCTGTAGACTGCCTTTTCATTTTGTTGATGGTTTCCTTTGCTGTACAGTAGCTTTTTGGTTTGGTGTAGTTCCACTTGTTTATTTTTGCTTTTGTTTACTTTGCTTTTTGTGTCAAATCCAAAAAAAATCATTGTCAAGACCAGTGTCAATGAGCTTACCCCTTATGTTTTCTTCTAGGAGTTTTATAGCTTCAGAAAACTTTTTTAAACAAAAGGGAGTATTTAGAACCATTTTAAGGTCTGGTGGTAGGGTATTTGTTATATAATTGTGGTTCAACAATTATCATCAGTAATTCTGTGTCTTAGAAGAATATGCAACCCTGTAAATTAAGTTAAAAACAACAAAAAAAACCAAACAGGTAATAATAAAGTAGGTAGACTTTAAAAGGTTTAATATCTGGGAGGTAAAAATAAAAATATTAACTGTGGCTATCTCTAGGTCATGGAATTATATGTGAGATTTTCTTTGTACTTTTCTAATTGTTTTTACAAGTCACATATTGGATTTTAATCAGCATAGGGTTATTATCTTTGGGAAGCTAAATTAAAGTAATACTAATTTAATGAATTCTTTAGTAAAATGCTATTCACTTCTTTGGGAACTTATTGCTTAGGTTAAAAAGTTTGTCAATCCTACGCTAGTTTCAAGTAAGGTGTGACCTCTGAATGGTCATTTCTCAAGTGAGGAAGAAGTGGGATAAGCCCTAGTGAACAACCAGAATCAAAACAATAGAGTTCCTGAAATACTGCAAATTTATTTAGTCTGTGTCTGTGTGACACCCGAGTAAAGGCAGTCCTGGCAAATCAGACCATCCAGGAGCCAAACTCAATAAAATGTAAAAATCACCCCCAAGCGGTTTTTGACAAGTTTTAAGATCTAACCTGAAATTTCCCTTATTTCCTTGTGTTTGACAATAGCCTAAGGAGATAGAAAAGAATTTGGCTGGATTATATATTTCTTTTTCAGAACAAGAAGATTCTGTTAAGTGATTTTTTTTTTTAATGTTAGCATAGGCCTCGCTTTACCTGTTTTTCTTTGTTATTCAATAACTTATAAAGAGAAAGTTCTAGCCTTTCCATGTTATCCATGATCCTTGGGGGAAAAGATTCAAAATATGCTTAGGAAAACCCCAAATATGTGTAAAATAAAGTCAGATCTCCTTACCATAGCCTCTAAGGCCCAGTGAAAATTAGTGCCTGAAAGTTCTCTGAGATCAGGTTTGCTGGCTTTCTGTCTGTTCTGTAAAAAATCACATATAAAATTTTTAAAAAAGAAAAAGCATATCTGAGAAGGAAGGAAGAAGTAATGAGAAAGAAAAGATCCTGTGAAAACTGAGTTTCATCAAACTTTTGAAAAAAGTGAGACAAAATGTTGTAGTGGCAATTTCTATGCTGTGATGAATGGACTTTGAAAATATTTATAAAAGAAAAAAGATTATCACAAAGTTTTGTTATGTGTTAGATAAACTTTTTAGCATTTAAAAGTGTATAGACATTTTACTGCTATTCTTTTATCAATAAAAGAAGGGGTGGGGAATTTAAAAAATCACTTCCATTCCCCCACAGGACCTTTGCACCTGCTGTGCATTTTGCCTAGACAGTTTTTAACCTCAGTTCTCTCATGATTGATTCTTTTCCATCATTGAGTCTTACACCAGGAGACACCAGTTTCAGGGAGGTCTACCTTGACTGGTGCCTTATCTACAGCAGGCTGCCCACCTACCTCAGCCACTCTCCTGTTTCTCAGTTTTGTTGCCTGTTTATTTCTTCATTTACTGCTTGTCTCTTGTCAGTAGAATTTGTCTTCCCTTTAAGCCTGTAGAGTTACATTCTGTCTTGTTAACATTTGTATCCCCAATGTCTATAACTGCACCCA
The DNA here is from genome assembly GCF_026419965.1 of Kogia breviceps. Classification (NCBI taxonomy): domain Eukaryota; kingdom Metazoa; phylum Chordata; class Mammalia; order Artiodactyla; family Physeteridae; genus Kogia; species Kogia breviceps. The sequence continues at coordinate 65,613,164 of NC_081319.1, forward strand.
ACACCTATTATATTCTAAATAATACTTACTGAATAAATAATCTCTGAATAAATGACATATAAAGCTATCAACAATAAATATAAACTTTTGCATGGGGTACTGTATTAATGTAGATTATTTTTCCTGAAAATAATATTGATAACTATATGGAGAAATAAGAAGGAAAATAATAAAAACCAATTTAACTATAAAAATTAATGTCATAATTTAACACATCTTAAGTAATTTTCTTCTTGTTTAAACTTTTGGCATTTTCTCTGAATATTATTTTCTCCATGAATTAATTATTGAAATCTATATTAAAATAATATGTGTGTGTGTGCTGTTTTTAGCCTTCACCTTCTGATAATACAGCAGTTTGATTTGGACAGATGGGAGATTTCCATTTTGCATTTTGGCCACATTCAGCCCTGATTTGTTATTGTTTGAAATTCTGAGAATGTTTTACACACGTTTACAAAAGAGAAACATTTGGCCTCTGATAAACGAATGACGAGCATGATATAAACGCTTGGGGAAGATGCTTCAGGATTCGTGCAGGAGATCTGCACATCTGTCTCCAGCTGTGCAGCTACTCAGAACCAAAATGACTAATCCCGCTCTGGCCACAGCCAGTAATTATTTTTACTGTTGATTTGAAGATCAAAGGTTATTCCCAGGAAGTAAGGCTAGGGCATTGGACTTTGCTATCTAACGACAGTGGAGATTTATGAAGTCATCGTGGGGCTCACGGCTTGCACTTAACCTGGCGCTAATGCATATGGATGACAGCAGAAATGTAAACAGCCTTGATGTTATATTCATTATAATTGGCTCAAAGTAAATGAATTTACTGGTCTTGAATCATCTTTGCCCTTTTGCCTGGCCTCACATACTGACCCCAAATGTTTGGAAAATCTGCAGCAACTATATCACACTTTTAAAACAAAGTGTGTTACTCTCTGTATCCTTGCTCCTATCAATAACTTTTTTTGACCCTCTCCTCATTAAGATTGTTTTACATTGAAAACTCACTTTCAATAACTTGCACAGGTGGGAATAGTCTAATTATCCTTATAAATTCATGAGAAATCTTAAAAATGTAAGGGTTCAGTATTATTTTTTCATCAAGCAGAGTCTTATTCCTTGCAGTCAGTTTGTGCGATGTACTCTATATTTTCATTGTTCTCTGATATAAAGCCAGACCATCCTGCAGGGGATGCTTCGATGAGAAGTAATAATATATTTATCAAGGACCTGCTCTATTGAGGCCACATTTATAAACATACATAACTATGTCATGCATATTTTCAAGCTATACATACACCTTTAAAATTATTTTAACCTTATATATTATACACAAGAGGAAAATCATTTATGGCTAACAACAAACATTTAAATTTTTAGAGTGTATACTTTGTATATATACAGTAAGCTCCTCTCTTTTTTAAATTTAAAAATTTTATTGGAGTATAGTTGATTTACAATGTTGTGTTAGTTTCAGGTGCAGCAAACTCCTCTAAACTTTAGCGGGAATGTTGGAGCCTATGTACACACTGAAAAGAACATATGGATTTGGGCACATACCAAACTTAGCAGGGATTTTTTTGACTTTGATACACTGCCTTAATGCATTAGTATTTTAATTTGTCACCCCTAAGGAAATAGATGATATATTGTCCCCAAAGTTTCATGGCATTTTATTTAAAAATTACTTTCACACAGTAGTGATATACTCCTAAGTGTGTATTTAAAATATCTATATTTAACTATCCCAGAAATGATACCAATAGTATTTATTTCTCTTTAAATCTCTATCTCTTTGAAACAAAACACTCTCTCAGTCGGCAGTAATCTTGGTGTCCATAGTATATCCATGGTAACAACGCATAGAGTGGGTATTTCTCAGCATTGTAGCTAGCTAGAGCTATCACCTACTTAATGTTATTAAAGTTACAAAACCAATCTAAAAGCCCTCTCCTCTCTATTAGTAATTTATCCATCTTGCTAGCTTTAAGATTTAAATTTAAAAGTCATTTATCAATGAAATATGTAGCGAGAAAAGCAGCTAATTCTCTGAGTTCACCATTTCAGCCATAAAATTTTCTCTAAGAAAGGCTGACATTTAGAGTGTTACAAGGATTTCTAGCTACTTTCAGGCATTTTTGGCTCTTGTTTGGCAAAATGCTACCAGTTAAATGGACAGTTAAATAGTTTTCAAGAATTAATGACATTTAGATATAGTTTGTATCTGTTTTTCTTTGAGTTTTCGTTCGTTCCTTCCTGCCTCCCTTCCTCCCTCCCCTTTTCCTCCTTCTTTTCTTTCTTTCTTTTTTCTTTCTTTCTTTCTCTCTCTTTCCTTCCTTCCTTCCTTCCCTCCTTCCTTCCTTCCTTCCTTCTTTCTTTCTTTTCTTTCTTTCTTTCTTTCTTTCTTTCTTTCTTTCTTTCTTTCTTTCTTTCTTTCTTTCTTTCTTTCTTTCTTTCTTTCTTTCTTTCTCTTTCAAGCAGAGGATATTGAAAATCTTTTAAATACTTGCTAATATTTTGGGCTTTTAATTGTTGTGAAAGCTTGACATGGTCCCCATGATTTCCTTCTCATTTTGCTTATTGGTAGTAAAGTTATTGAAGATCCCAGAGTTATAATCTGTGATGTAAATTTTAATGGGTAGCATTTATTTAAATATCAGCATGGAAACACCTTCTTTGAATGGAAAGTCACGAATATATGTAGGTGGCTTGTTTCGCTCCATCATTTCTCTTGGTGTGACTTGTTACAGAGGATCTGAAATATACTGGTCCTTTTCCAGACAGAGAAGCTTAGCAACAGATCTTAACTAAATATAACAACTATTCTGCAATTCAGAATTTGATTCATAAACCTGCTTTTTTTCCCTTAATAACCATGTTAGTCTCAAAAAATATTTCAATTTGATTTTACGATTTCAGTGGCTTATATTTCAGAGTGACTATGTCTTCACTACAGCTGCTCTTCCTTTGTTGGATTTCTCTCCCACATTCTCTCCATGGCTATATTCCACCTCCAGGGATGAATCAGCATCTCAGACATAGCATCATAAATGTTATCAAGTAGATGCTCTATGACGATAAATATAGGAGATGTTTCTCTTTTCTCCATGTCTCCTAACTGTCCAGACACGGGGGAGTTAAGGAGACATGGAGAGAGGAGATGGAGCTCACGAGCTCCGCTGTGTTTTCCTGGGTGTTTTGTGCAACACCACATACCTGAAGAAACCAGCCACTAACCATGGGTGCATAGGTCCAAGCTCTTTCCAAAGTGCTTATCATTGACTCTGTGTATTACAGAGCAAAACTCTTATCAGTTGGTTGTATTCAGCCCTTATGTGTATTCAGTATGGTCAATCTTTCTGGCTTCATTGGGAATATCATTATCTCCCTCATTCTTCCTCCCACCCAAGAAAGACATCTCTACCGGGGAAGCACATTCATAGAAATGCAGCCCACACTAAGCACCTCTCCCCCACTCTTGTTTTTCTACCACTTCTGGCTTATTTCCTGAAATTCCCCATCCAACTAATGTGCTACAGAGCTTAATCTGAAGTATCCATAGCTGAGGTGTCAAAAATAGATTTAGTTTGGGATCTGCCTGTCAGTCTGTTGATTATGGCTAATTGTTATCGTGTGGTAGGTAGGTATGATCCTAGACATTTAATATACATTACTTCCTTCAGTTTCTACAACTGAAAGTGGGCATTATTGTCCTTATTTATAGATAAGTGAATTGAGACCCCCCCAAATGATAAGTAAAGGACAGGATTAGAACCTATATCTGCTATGATTCAAAATAAATCCTTTATAAATCATACAATATGGTCTCTAGCGAAGTCAAAATGATGATTTCAGTACTTACTTCTATAGTTATGCTGGATTAGAAAGTCTAGTCTGCTCTTCAGTGAATCTTTAGTTTTTTTCTTTGTTTTGATGTAATTACTAATTTGTGATTAGGAGCATTCCAAGAAGGTTAAGAATTCCATGGTTGACTAGATTTTCTCCTCAAGTCATTAGAGTATAAAATTTATTTATATAAGCTTCCACACAAATTTCATCTTCTTGGGAGGGACATTCTTTTATTTTGAATAAAAATTTTATTTCTGTAGCCCTTATAGAAATTGCATATAACAGGCACTCAATAAATTCAACAAATGTTTACCCAAAACTATCAATTCCAGTTGACTTTAGAAAGAGGTCAAGGGAGGTAGAAAACCATTTGACTTCTTTCACAAACTATTTCTAATTGCTGACAGAGATACGTGGGCACAAGTTGCTATTGTTCACTCTGTAATTCACAAATTTACATCATTCTTCCCAGGACTTTTCTCCATAAGAGTTTCTTTGATTTTATTAAGACCAGTGAAATATGGAATCTTTTGCAAAAGTGTGGAAAGTGTTTGTGTAGGTTATGACAAGAGGGGATCATGGATTTAGGTAGAGGTGAGGCTGCACAAGAGAAAAAATGCTTATTACGGAATTCATTGTCTAGTGTAATGACTTATTAAGTAGTATGAGATAACTTCCTAAAGAAGGAAGGACATCTTATCTCCCTTCCTCCTGCCACACACACACACACACACACACACACACACACACACACACACACACACACACACACCACAAAGCTCCTTACCCAAAGGCATATACACCACAAATTTTCCCAGGTACAAATTTGCTGGAGCTAACTAACCACTTTGGGATGCAGCTACATTCTCCTTTTCCATTCCAAAGCCACAAAACATTATTTAAGTAACGACTGATGGGCACAGTGCCAAATCAGGACACTCCAGGGCAAATGGCATGTGGCTTTTGAAGAGCTCATGGATTGTAAAAGTCTATTACATAAAGACACTATTTCAAAATGCTATGAGAGGTGATGATTGGCGCATTTATCAAGGGCATCTTAACTCAGGATCATCATTCAAGGAAGATGCATTTATGCTGAATTTTGACCTGATTAAATTAGGTGTTTATACGGCAGTGTTCAGTTCCTTTAAGTGGCCTCAACAGGTAATGGAACTTTCTTGAATGTGAATTTTAGTTAGAGGAGAATTAACACTTTTAGGGTATGAAATGCTTCCCCAAAGCATCTCTATCTCCCACACCAGCTTCCTGGACTTGGAAAACGTCTCTTCTCCTAGATTTTATATAAGTCTCCTAACCAATTGCTTGAGATCCACTTTGCCTCCTGTTATTGGTTTTCTACACCACAGTCAAGTAATAATCTGTCATGTTTGCTCATGTGCTTTCACGATTCAAATCTTTCAGTGACGTCCCAGTGTCCTTAAGAGAAAACTCCTTCAGACAGCTGACACCTCCCTGTGATCTCTTCCCTTCGCACCTCTCCAGCCCATCTGGGACCATGTTGTGGTCACTTTCTGCTGTTGGCAAACTTGCCCTTTTGATCCGTTGTATTTATCCAGCCAGCAGATGGCTGGATTCAAGGCCCCCACCGCCCCAACCCCCAGCCCCGCCATCTACCAGCTGTCTGTCCTTGGGCAAATTGCCTAACTTCTCTGCGCTTCACTTCCCTGTCTGTAAAATGAGGATAAGGATCTCCCCATCTCCCTCACAGTGTGAGGATTATACAAGTAAAAACATAGATAGGCACATGAGAGCAACTAAGAGTTTTAACCTATTATCATTTATTGCGAGCCTGTGATACGCAGGAAACTCTATGAGACATTTTGTATATTCTATACATTGTTACTTTCAATCTTGATCTGATCTTTCTTCCTTTAGTAGCTCTATGAATGCCAAAATTTCCTATACATTGCATCACTCCAAAGGGGAAAAAAGAAACACTCCAAAGAAAAAAAGACAAAATAAAATTGGTCAAAAAAAATTGGCATTGCTTTAAAAAATCAAATGAATCCCCAGGCATTAGACAAAAAGATTACTCAACATTTTCACAATTTAAAATTTTAAATCACATGTATGGTCTAAAGGCAGATAAAATCAAAAGTGTTTATTTTTTTACAATCTTTTTTCAGGGGTAAATTTTATATTTTCATTAAATTTTTTCAAATGTTTTTAAAGTTTAGTTGATTTACAATGTTGTGTTTAATTTCTACTGTACAGCAAAGTGAGTCAGTTATATATATATATAATATATATGTATACTTTTTCATATTCTTTTACATTCTAGATATTGGATATAATTTCCTGTGCTATACAGTAGGACCTTGTTGTTTTCAAATGTTTTTAATATCACAGGCTTCCAGATCCAAAAATGTCATCAGACCAATATTGGCAATGGTTCCTGGCAAATTTAATGAATGCTTTCAAACAGTTGACAGCATGTCTTTCCATAAATGTGTTAAGTACTTTTCAGATGGACAGTCCACTATTATCCCCAGACTTCAATCTATGAAGCTTATTCAAACTTCCTCCTGACCAATGTTTACCTACATTTCTGAAAAATAAGCATAGTTCCCTAATTAAGTATCAGGAAATTTGAAAGATACTGTCTCATTTTTAACAGAAAACAAAAAAGTCTAGTTACAAACCAATCTACCTATTAAAAAGTATCTTGAGGCTTATGTGCACTCATGAGTTTAAGTTGAATATTTCTTAGAGAAATGTACTTGTACCTAAGATGAGCCATTAAAAGAAAGTTACATAGCTCAGCATCAATTTCAAACCTAATGTCAAAGGAGATTAAAACCATCCTTAGGAAATCTTACCAAACAGCATGTAAGTGAATTCACAATCTTCTGATGATTTTGTCTATGTGTCTGTGTGTGAGTGTGTGTGTGTGTAATTGTGAAGTGAGCTTGACAACTACCTACAGGGTTCTAGGAAATAAAAGCACACATGTCCAGTCCATCTTACTGCCTCTTTGCCTTTTTGTTTCAGCTTCAGGCAGCCCAGCAGTGCATGTGCCTCTGTCACTCAAGGCTGAAGTGGGAGTGGTACCAGGGAGCACTTTCTCACTCTTTTCTCCCTTTTGTATCACAACTTCCACCTCTCCCCAGTCTTACTCTCCTGCCTTGCCTGCCTCTACCTCATTCCTGTCACTGGCCTCAGGAAAATACTTCTCACTGACTCACGGGTAGAAGGCATGGATCAAACTCTTTAAAAATACACAGTTTTCAAAATAAGAAACATGAATTTGGCTCCATCATTGCTGTTGAACAGAACGGTAGTGTATGATGTTTGACGTTATGGCAACACTGTGCGGATTTGGAAAGGGCCAGTGGAAGGGCTTATGAATGTGGACCTATATGTAAATTCAGAAAAGTCTTCCCACAAGCCCTTTAATGGTGGTACTTTTCAAAAGAATCAATGTATGCTCTTTCTTGCTGAAAAGAAGATGGGTAATCCACACGTGTTATGTTTTCCAACTCCTTTGAACATGGTGTCAATGGCTTTTCTGATGCTATTCATCTTGCAGTAGAACTTCATAAATTCTCCATAAAATGCATAAATAGACCATTAAAACGTGTGGAAAAAGTTCCCTTCTATTACTACTTTTATAACAAGAAAAACCCTGTCTCTTGTTCTGTGAGTTTTTTACTCACGTCTTGCTCAGGTAATCATTTCAAAGTTTTAAAACTATGATACAATACTAGCACTTCTTTTCTTTTTTATCCTCTCTTCATATTGAAAATCTAGACTGAGTTTTTGTTCTTAAACACATTGAAAAATATTTCCAATTAAAAAATAACAGTGTTAAACTGAATTTTATTTAATTGTATGGAAATGAATTACATGGAGTTGTACTACAAAACTACTTAAAGAATGTTAAGTTTGAAAAGGTAACATTATTTAATAGATCAAAAACCTTAGTAATCAGGAGTAATACTGCTGAAGTGGAGAGAAAATATTAGGTCACATGGAAGAGCTCTCCGAATTTACTGAAGCTAAACCAAGTCAAGTACTATAATAAGAAAAGAGGGAGAGCTCTTGGGCTTCCCTGGTGGCGCAGTGGTTGAGAGTCCGCCTGTCGATGCAGGGGACGCGGGGTCGTGCCACGACCCGCAAAGACCCTGCATTCCGCGGAGCGGATTGGCCACTGAGCCTGCGCATCCGGAGCCGCAACGGGAGAAGCTACAACAGTGAGAGGCCCACGTACCGAAAAAAAAAAAAAAAAAAAAAAAACAGAATTTTGATAGATTTGTTTATGGTTGCTTCTAAAATAAGTAATCTGGGAGATTCTCATTTTATGAATGAGAATGCCTATTGTCTTCTAATATAATTTCACAAGAACTTTTAGATTGGTGAAAACTACAAAATAACTTTAAAAAGGAGAGATTTTGGTTAAGTATTAGGATCAGTATGGAATTGGAGAGAAAGGACTCTATCGAGGGCAAGAGAAGTAGATAATAGCCAAGTGTAAGAAGGAAAGAATTTAAATGTTCTAGCTTTAAAAGAAGGCTTCCATAAGGAATGAGTGCCATCCACCAGAAGACAGCATTTCCATGTCATATATATTTTTCTGGGTTAAGTAACTGATCCTAAGTATATTTAAATCAAATCCATTTCACTGTGGTAGAGGAAAGGCTGATTTGTAATCTCCATTATTACACAGGGGTAGGAACAGCCAGCCGTGGAAGGTGACAAGCAATGTGCATACTGGAAATACCATCAATACAATGTATGTCTTCTTTTTTTAGAGGCTTAAAACAACACAAATTTATTATCCTGCTGTTCTATAGGTTATAAATCTAACGTGGGTTTCACTAAGCTAAAATAAAGGTATTGTTGGCAAGGCTTCATTTCTTTTCAGAGGCTCTGGTGGAGGATCCATTTCCTTGTTCATTCAGGATGTTAGCAGAATTCAGTTCCTTACAAATGTAGGACTGAGGTCCCCATTTCCATGCTGGCCATTCATAGCTTCTAGAAGCCACTTGAATTCCTTGGCTATGGTCCCCTTCCCTTATCTTTTTTTAAACCATTTTTAAAAATTGATATATAGTTAATTTACAACATTGTGTTAGTTTCAGGTGTACAGCAAAGTGATTCAGTTATTTTTCACATTCTTTTCTGTTATAGGTTATTACATGATATTGAATATAGTTCCCTGTGCTATACAGTAGGTCCTTGTTGTTTTTCTGTTTTATATATAGTGGTCTGTATCTGTTAATCCCAAACTCCTCATTTATGTCTTATTGTTAAGAATTACCCTCTTTAGAAACTGTCCTTTAAGTCATAAAAAATCCTTTAAGAGTCCTAGATAAGGAGGGGATCCTGGAGCAACACAAGAGATTCTGAAGTGGTGACATGCTCTGAAGGGGAACATGTTAGTTCCAGTCACTTGCCTGGAGGTTTGGATGAGGTTCTCCCCGGCTGCAAGGTGTGGGGAATCTGGAGGAGGTCTTGAGTCTGACCGGTGTTAGATTTGATCATTCCTATGCCTCCTCAGTAGAAGAAGGTATAAATTGATATCTCCCTTGAATTGCAATTTAAAAAAGCCAATGTCTGCTAAACAGAATATTTATTACTTTATTGTTTCCAATAGATATGGAATTAAAGAGTAGAATTCATTTTTGTATTAGAAGACACTTTAGAACTATCGAGGCTAAGGAAACTTTAGTACTATTTAGTACTATTTAGGAAGAAAGATATTTTTATAAAGGAAATGTTCCGAGCTTCATAGCTTTTAACCTGGGTAATAATAAACAGACAGTGGTGATAGTTTGGTACTAATTCAATAGTTGAAATGGAAAACAGAGGAAAAAAATAGCTCAAGTTCCAGAGTTTGGGGGATTCAGTTTGTGAAATGGCCTAATACCACATGGATATGAAAACCAATACTCTCATTACGATTCACGTGGAAAGGAAGGTCCTCAGCTAATTTTACTCAGTAACATACCATGGTTGTTCAGTGTTTATCATCAATCATCCATCCATTTTGTTCTTTCACCACCTGAGATTTACAGAAGGCAGTTATAATCACAGTACTTTGTTCTCCAGCACATTTATCCTTACATCTTTTAATATACTACTGCTTTCTGTAGATTTAAATCAAGAAATAGAGATCAAATCCTTGCTTTTTATTTCACACATTTGAAGATTGAAGGTAAGTGTATTTTTTAGCTGGTCTTTCCAAATTCGTAGTCTTCTTAGGCTTTGGGAAATGGAAAAGAAACTTGCCTTGGCATTCTACGTGGTGTCATTTGGATCCTTGATTTTCTGGCTTCAGTTTGCATGCTAAGGATTTGGCATAGTGAGGCCAAGACCATTATAAATAGACTCCTGGCTTCTGAAATACTGGGAGCATTATGTTCATAATGCAAGAAAGCTTGAAAACATTGCTTTCATTATAATTGGAGCTGCTCTAACAATCCTGCAGACGTACTGTTTATATCTGGATTTATTTTTCTCAGTCTTTCTTTGTAAAAGCCTTGCATTTTTATTTTGTAGATGGCTGAAGAAAAATGGTTAAAATGAAATCAAGATGTGACAGTGCCAGAAAGATGTGTAGGCCATGAAATATGATGACTTAAAAAGTTGGTTTTGTCCCTACATCATCCAGGCTTACCACTTACACTATTCACACGCGTTGGAGACCTGCCATCTTTCTACTTTGCAGTAGGAAAAAATGGCCCAGAGGCTTCCTCTTTATATATTTATGTGGGTGGGAAAGGAAATCTTCTGGAAAAGTCACTTTGGTAAAAGTTATTGTCATTTCTGTGCAAATGAATCTCAATACACATAGAAAATTTTAAATTGTTTTCTGAATTGATTTATTTTAAACTGAATTGAGCTAATAATTCGACTATCACATGGTCAGACTGAGTAACAAACACTCAGTTATGACAGGTTGTAGTTAAGATGTAGGTAAAAAGTACATTTGTGGTGAAGGGTGCTGTTTAAACATAAGAGGGACTCCTTTCATGACTATCCTGTTAGAAACAAGTAAAAACGTAATTTTTAGGGAAATTCCTTGAAAATCACCTGTGATAGCCCTCATGTTAATATCTGTAGCCTAGCTTTCTAGCCCGAAATTCAGATTCCAAGGTTTTTAGCCTAAACAACTGGAAGAATGGTTTTGTCTGAGGATGAATATCACAGATCATTAGATGTATGAGGTTTGAATTCAATAGCAATCTCAGTAGAAATAGAAATTGAGATCTGTCAGCATTCCTATGGTATTTATAGCCAGGAGACTGGCTGAGATGAGCTAGGAAGTCAGTGCAGATGGAGAAGAGAAGATGAAGAATGAGCCCTGGGATTCTGCACATGCAGTGTCTGGGGATATGGGGTGAAACAAATAAAGGGAGCTGAGAAGGAGGAGCAGGTAAATTAGGAGGTGAATGAAAAGATTGGGACATCCTGGAAGCCAAGTGAAAGAGCGTATTAAGCTGAAATCTGGCCTCTGTACCCCAATACCAAATTAAAACTTGGAGACAGAGTTTTGGGTGAAGTAGAACAGATTAGATTTATTGCTTTGCCAGTCAAAGGGGGCCACAGTGGGCTAATGCCCTCAAAACTGTGTGTCCCAACCTGGAGGGGGTAGTGAGGAGTTTTACAGTAATGGTTCTGATTGGCTGGGGTGAGGTAAGTGGGAGTCAGCATCATCAACCTTCTGGTTCCAACCAGTTTGCCGTCTATGTGCTTGTGGCCAGCATACAGTTAACTTCTCCCACCTGGCAAGGGTTTCAGTATCTGCAAAACAGCTCAAAGGTATTGTGTATATCCATTGATGAGGACCCAGGACCCTGCTCCCAAGGCTGCACTATTGTTTCTCTTGACTATTCATTCCTCCCTTGTCTCTGCATCCTCTCCCTTCCCTAATTAATGAATGCTTAAACCTGCCCCATTGGAACTCAGGGAAGGTCATGGAGGCTGAATGTAGCCTGTTTCTTGTAATCAAGAAACAGGGGACACAGGAAGGCTTTTGTGCCCAGGATCCCCAGGGGGTCCTACTCGGTACAAGTGTCCTAAGAGGTCCATTAAGGTGAGGACATAGAACTGAGCACTGGATTTACCTGTGTAGAGGTCATGCTTACCCTTAATGGACAAAGGGTGAGGGCAAAGGTTTGTTTGGAGTGGGTTTAAAAAGAAACTGGGAGGGAGGGAGAGACAAGTGTAGATACCTCCATCCTTAAATGCTCCTCCTGTCTATGACCCTGTCTCCTGGCCGAAATTCCTCAAGACAGAAGCTACAGTGATCCCTTTAAAATGGAAGTCAGATGTGGTCGCTTTCTACTACAAACTTTCCCATTTTATGGAGAATGAGAACCTTATCTGGCTCCTCCATTATCTTTCTGACTTCATCCTCTCCCCTAGTTCCCTGGCTCCCTCCCCTCCAACCATCACTTCCCGCCTAAAGCCTCAAGCTTCTGCACCTTTGTTCTCCATCTGCCTTTTAGTTGAGATGCCCTTCTTCCAAATATCCACAACCTTCCTTCTTTCCATGAATGTCATTTCAGTGAGGCTTTTTTTGGGAGATTCTATAGAAACTCACACTCCCCTCCGTCACCTCCCACACATATACTCACTTTTTGGACTTAACTTTTGTCCTAGGCACTAGCTAACATATTTTACATATTTATCCACTTCATTGTTTGCCTCTCTCTCCACGAGGTCAGCTTCATAAGGGCAGGAATTAAGTGTTTTTTGTATCCTAGTGTATTCCATGTACTTAGAACACTACTCATCACCCAGTGGGAATGCAATAAATATTTGCTGAAAAAGTAAATGAGGCATGCTATTCATCTCTGTACAAAATAAAACAAATCTTTGTTGTAGTTTTCTCAGAGTAAAGATAAACTGCAGCAAATAACATCACCGTTTATTTCCAAATACTTGGATGAAACATTTGTGACTACCTTAAATGACATAAATATAAGTAAAAATTGATGAACTTATTACAGAAGATCTGTATTTTGAAGGAAATTCAAAGATAAAATAAAGAACAGATTAAGGAGCCTTGACATAAACATATGTAAAACTAGAAATTTACATAGTTTGAAAAAATTTATTAAAAGTGAAAGTATGTTGAAACATGACATTTGATGATTATTTTTGCTTCTATGAGATTAGTAAACTAAACTATTAGGGAGTAACTTTCTTTTTTTTTTTTTTTTTTGAGACAACACTCAGGTACACACATTCTTAGAGTAAAAATTATCTGAAATGTTTTTTCAATCATGAGGACTGCTGTCATTAAAGAAATGTTATTGAATGGTTTTACAATATATACAACTGAAAAAGTAATTAGATTCCAGGAAATATAAAGATTTCTGGAAGTCAATAAGAAATACTAAAAAAAAAATTTAAAAAGCTGACAGTAAAGTGAAAGAAGACTACTAAAGGCAAATTGCCAAAGAAGAAAGCAGAATGGTTAATAAACTATTGACAAAGTTCTCAACTGCCCTAGAATTTAGAAAGATGCTTATTAATACAATAATGAAATACTACTTTATATCCAGATCAACACATATTTAAAATCTGAAAATGTCAAGCATTTGTTAGGTTAAGGAAGAAAACTTTGTTGGAAGGAAAGTAAACCGATACAATCAACTTGACAATTTCTACAAAAGCTGAAATACACACATCGTATGATCCAGCTTTTCTATGTGAGTGAAACTCAATGGCCATACCTTAAAACTCCAATTAAGTTGACTCTGTTATATTCCTAGGGAGATAGGAATGGAATGTATTTGGATCCAAGAAAGCTGAAATCTAAACTGTGTTGTAGTCTGTTTGGAGGCTTCTGAATTAAGAGATGATAGATGGTCAGCATGGAGGCTAGAAACAGGGAACATAAAGGTTAAAAAAAGTATTAATGTACCTCTCGTACTTCCTGTGAAAGAAGATAAAGGGTCAGTTGGAATGGATTCCTTGCATCACTGGGCTAGTGTTTGCCTCTATTGCAGGATTTTAAAATCTTGGCTCTTTGGACTTTGGGGCTAAATCATTCTTTGTCATGGCTGGTGCGGGGCGGGGAGGTGCATCTTATGCAATGTAGGATGCTTAGCTGCATTCCTGGTCTCAACTTACTAGATGCCAGTAGTACTCCTCAGTTGTGACAGTTAAAAATGTCTTCAGACTTTGCCAAATGGTCCTGAGAGGTAGAAGAATTTGGCTCCCCTGTAAGGAGTTGCACTGATCAAATGCCATGAATATTTCATTTGACCTGAAGGTAATAGTCCTGATTCCATAAATTGACATTCCTACTAAAGATGATATTGTTCTCTCTAAATCTTGTGTTCACTAATGAAAATTCAATTTCTTGACTTTCAAAACTGGGGGCCAGAACCTTGAAATGGTGAGCACACACCCACATATTGCCACCCTTTCAAACCCTGCCTATATCCAGGATGACGATGCCGTGGTTCTTTTAACTGCAACAGCAGCCAGTAAGATTTTGGCACACTCAGTCCCTTCTAAGAATCTATAATAAGGAAACTGGAAGAAATTAAGACAAAGATTTATGTACTGAGAATTCATAGCTATGTAATCCATAATAGCAATTATATTAATCTCTTTCTATTACTGTGATTCAAATGATAAAAATGCAGCTAAATCTACATAAGAAAAAACAAAAAAAATAAAACAAACAAAAAAGAAAGTATGAGTAACATATGTATATATTTAACAAAATTTTGGGAAGGGGAAGCGGGGAGCTGGATTTATGCATGACTGGATCCAGAAACCCAAATGATGTCAACACACACTCGTTCTAATTTTGTTATCCTTGTTTCTTGTGAATTGACTTCTCTCAAAATGTAGCTGAGTGTTCCTATATGGGGTGGAGCATAAATACTATTGAAGAGTATTTTTAACTCATCCAGCATCCAAAGATAAGCACTACTAAGACTTTCCTTCCAGGATTCATGTATGTAACTGTTTGCATACATAACACCCCTGAACACACACACACACACACACACACACACACACACACACACACACACACACACACAAGCATACATAGTTATTTTGGGAGCAAACTGGGTATTTACAGTTTTGTAACTTGCTTTTGTTACTTAGGACTTTTTGATGAAGATTCCCTGGTTCTTAAATTTTATTTGAAAATGATGTTCAAAGATTACCCTGTGATTCATTCCATCTACCTTTACATAACCATTTCCTGCAAGGTGCTTTCAAAATTTAAGATGATTTCAATGTTTCATTATTATAATACAAAATAATGCTGAAATAAAAATAATCAGATACACATTTCCAGCTATAAAATAAATGTCATGGGGATGTAATGTATAGCATGGTGACTGTAGTTAACAATACTGTATTGCATATTAAAAAGTCACTAAAAGAGCTGATCTTAGAAGTCTTCATTACACGCACAAAAAAAGCGACAGAAAAATTCTGTAACTGTATGGTGATAGATATTAACTAGATTTTTGTGATGATTATGTCACAATGTATACAAATATCAAATCATGATGTTATACACCCAATATTAATATAATGTTATATGTCAATTTTACCTCAGAAAATTTTCTCATTGTGTCCTAGAACAAATTCCTAGATACAGAATTCATGGGTCAAAGGATATGTACATATTTGAGATCTGTAAAAATGATTGCCAAAGTTGAGGAAGTTGTTCTGATTTAAACTTTCACCAGCATTGTATGAGAATGATTTTATTACTATAAATCTGCCAACATTGGGAGTTATAATTCACAAATATTTTTGCCAACTTGACAGATACTTTAATTTGCTTAAATAATTCTTCATGTGTTTATTATCAATTTTTATATCTTATTTTGAGAATTGCCTAAGTGCGTGACTGCAATGAACACGGGATGTTTTTCTTTTCTTTATTGATTTAAAAGTTATATTTATTTAATAAATTTATTAGCCCTTTATCATATATATGGCAAATTTTTAAAATATGCTTCTATATTGTAATTTTGTGATGTTTTGATATAAAATAACTTCAGATTCATATGTAGTCAAATTATCACTTTTTTCTTTTCCATTTTCCACAGTCACCAATACCCATTGTCAAATTTAGACATTATTATAACTGCAGTACCTGCACAGATCTAATTTCAAGCATACTTCCCTTTTCAACTTTCCAGCTCACTCCCTCTAATGCTCCAACTCTAGTAATTCTCCTTCCCTACAGTACTTTCTCTCCATCAGTCCCTTTACCTTTCTTTCTCCTTTAAGTCCTGATTTACCTCCTTATCCAGCAAAAAGCCCATCAAGATCATAACCCCCCCAGAATACATCGTAACCTCCTTCGACCTCTTATTCTACCATTGGCCTATTCAAAAAACCTCTTGATTGGATTCAACTCTAGACTGTGGCCACAAGACTCAATGTGACGGGAGAAAAATATGGCTGTGTTGACTGGTTTCCCAATAAATCAATGACCACCAACCTCAGTTGGGACTTTTTGCTGCAGTCATATTATAGTTCCTTAAACTGTTAATATGCTTCTCCCCTCCAAACTACCAGCGATGACCTTGATTGCTATTTCACTGAGGAAAAAGAAGTAATCGACAGAGGATCCATGTTCCCTATCACAAGGAACGCTCTGCCAAACCTCTGTTCCAATGAATGTCTTGCCCTTGTTCCTATGAAAGGATGATGTTACATTTAATCTCTTCATCCCAGTTCCTCTCCCCTGATGATTACTTAATTCCAGAAACAGCTTCCTCTGGATACCGCAGTGTAATTGCATCTAAGTGGTTATTGTCCAAGGACCAGATCAGACTTGTGAATCTGCAGAGAGTTCAGCACGCCTTCAGAGGGTACTACGTGGTCACAGGGCTTGCTTCTCTACCACATTGAGATGACCCAAGCCCCTCAGTCCTTCTATAGATTCAGACAAAATATGGGAGACAACCCAAGGATGGGGGAGTATTGAAAGACACCCTTTCCCCATCAGAGTCTGAGTCACCAGTTAAAAGTTATATCAGGGCTTCCCTGGTGGCGCAGTGGTTGAGAATCTGCCTGCCAGTGCAGGGGACACGGGTTCGAGCCCTGGTCTGGGAAGATCCCATATGCCGCGGAGCAACTGGGCCCTTGAGCCACAACTACTGAGCCTGCGCTTCCGGAGCCTGTGTTCCGCAACAAGAGAGGACGCGACAGTGAGGGGCGCACACCGCGATGAAGAGTGGCCCCCGCTCGCCGCAACTAGAGGAAGCCCTCGCACAGAAACGAAGACCCAACACAGCCAAAAATAATTAAGTAAAATTAATTTTAAAAAACCATATCAAACAGAAGATACTATCATACCTTTTCAAAAAACCTTTTTGAAAGAGTCAAATTTTCTCTATTCTCTTCTTCTTAGCTTGGTGTAGACATTTTTTGTTAGCACTTTTGAATAGTATAATAAATTTTCAGCACACAAAATAAATTTCTAGTTAAAGATGTAGTTGAGTGCCATCTTTCTTATTCTGTCTGCACAGTATTAATATGAACTGGTAAATACAATGATGTAGGTGCCAAATTTCAGTGAACAGAAGTAAAGCAATTCCACCAGTAGGTTAAACAGCTAGAAAATATTTCTGAAGAAATACCTGAACTCTGAAGTAGCAACTTTATTTCTGTAACAGTAAATTTGAAGCTATTTATTGTCACACTCATTCAGAACAAAATCTGTTATACATATTCCTTAATACCCCTGATGAATATCCTCTTGCAGAAGTACATATGACCTAGAAATACAGCTAGCATAGGAGTCACACAGGATCATTTGTAACAATAAATAGGAGGCAGAGAGACAGAAAAGTATATTTTGCTTACAGTAAATTAGAGTAACTAATCATCCACCTCTCCTTCTTTCCTTTAGGGTGTATTGAGGGTGGGTGGGAGGGGCTCTTTACATGTTTCTTCTGAGCTAAGCCACGCCCTAGTCTCATCAGCCCATCCATACTGCTCTTAGCTGCATCATGGAAAACTTCTTACTTTGTTCACTGCCTGGAGTCTTCAGACCCAGGTCCCTAAATACATACGACACTTCCCCATAAGAAGGAGCAGAGAATCTGTTGTGGGGTAGAGTGCCTTCAATTTCCGACCTTGTCCCTTTCTCTACATCATCACCACTCAACCTATAATTTTATCTGACTTTTCTCCAAATTTAGTGGCAGGATTGATTTGCTTGAGGACTCATCACCTTCTCATCACTATACCTTAATCAATCAAGAGATGAATTATTCCAAAGCTCCATGTGATTTGTCATTAAAACTCACGTCCTCCTCAATGGCATTGGGAGTGCTGTGCTTGGTCCTTCTACATCTCACAAGGGGACCTGGAATTCTTCTGATAACAGTGACAGCTCTCTACTGGTGTGGTTTATTCTCCGCAGAGTCTGGAAAATAACTGTAGACCCTCTTCACACTCCCCTCTCCTAAAGATAAGTATTCATTCTCACGGCAGCAGAGTTTAATTCTATAGTCAAGAAAGAAAATTATCTTTCTAACTGCTTCATCCTTTAAAGTATCCCCCACATGGTAGGAGTTCATCACCTTGAAGAATGGGTGACGAGGGAGGTGCATAATGGAAACTTTTCATTTAAGCTTTCGAAAAATGATTGAGTTCATAAAATGAACATTTCGTAAGCACCAATAATCTACAGGCACTGGCTTCTAAAGCAGAAAACCTTGGTGCAAAGCGCTTGTCGAGTACACTTCCAACCTCCTGTCCTTGGTCCAGCACTCAGGATACCACTTTGTAATTACCTGTTTACTTGCACGAATTTTCCATGTGCATCCTGAAGGTGGGGATGTTCTTTTCTCTCTCTTGTCACCAGCATTTAGCACAGTGTGCATTACACAGTGTACATATTGTGTACACCATTAGCACATTTAGAGTAGTTGCTTAATATGTATTTTTGAATGAATGATTATAAATCTCATAGCAAGATCATTGACATTTTAGAGAGAAAAACAGATATCTATCCACGTAACTAGTTTAAAATTGTGTGGAGGGATAATGTATTGAGAGGTTGTTTTGTGGTTTATTTTTGTTGTCATGGAGACAGAAAAGCATGCCAGGTACATTTGCCCCTTGGAAGAGCCCCAAGGTGTCTATATAGTCCTGTGTTCTGAATTCTAGGCTCCTTTTTAGTGGGATGGAAAACAAGAGTTCCTTTGTGTTTCTCAAAATTCCTTGATGATAATCCCTACACAGGTTATATCTTGGAGGTTGAAGGCCACTGAGAAACTCACGCCAGGAATTGATTAAGTGGAACGTACTTGATCCAGGAGGGGAAGACCTGGGCTCCTCCCTCTCAGGGCCATGGAGAGGGATAGATGTGTCCAATGCCTGGGGAGGCTGCACCCTCAGCTATGGTCCCAGAGCTCAAGACATCTTCTTAGTGTAGAAGGACTTTCTCAGTGAAGAGAAGACGACGCTTGTCTGCCCAATCTAAGTCCCTACAAGCAAGTCCCTTATAACCTCAGCAGTTCTCTAGTGATGGTTTATATTGGAATTGGCTGGCAATTGAGGGCTTGCAACCAAAGTTAATGTGCTGCCAATTGTTCTAGAATAATCCAACTTCATGAATGACAGATGGACAGATGAAGTGATTGAGGAGACAACATTGAACAATTCATTTTTTCCAGGGACTTAAGTGTGGGAGGGAGGGATATGAAATTTAGAAGGAATCTGTAAGCGTTAATTAGAAATACAACACTTAACTGTTCTCATATATGGTGCATATGCCAAGGACCTCACTGAGATAGCCTGAATCAGTGGGTCTCCAGTGGGCTCTATTATGTGGATATGGAAGAAGTTCTACAGGTGTGTTTGATGCACTCAAACAGGTGAGACACATAGGGATAGAGGTGGAATTATCAGGAAAGAATCATGGGATGTTAGCCAGAATCTAGATAGAACTGGAATTTGAAGAATGTTAAACTAGCTCAAAAGTTTGGATTCTGAATGGAGGGAATTATGTCATCCTTTATGTATTGCATATATTTTATTATATTGGCATGTGCCATTTCTGTATTATTTATTGTTACTCTTTTTATCATTTATCAAAAGTGCCCTCCTTCCTTCCATCCTTCCTTCATTTAACAAACACATTTTGAGCACCTATCAGGGGTTAGACACAGATATATGGATGTGGATATAAAATAAATAATCCCTGATTTCAGGAAGTTCTTAGTATGGTTCTCTTAATACTTTACTAGATTTTTAGTAAAAAGTGAACCATTACTTTACAATTTAGAATTTATATCAACCAATTACTTGTATAGGGAAGTATGACCTATTTCCAGCAAAAATCCATATTTTCCCACAAAGACATTGAACATTTTTACTTCTGAAAGCAAAATTCTGCCTTTCACAGATATTTTAAGGAGGAAAACACTAACCTGATTAAATCATAAGATCATTGTCATGAAATTCTAAATGAAACTTTAAAACTCTTACTACCCTGGCTGGCCTTTCTAATTTAAATATTTACTATGCATAATTAATATCTTTAAGAAATTTCACTCTTATTAGGTTCTTAAAGAGTGGTGTATTATCTATATTACTAATAATACTTTTTGATTTTAAAATCTATTTTATATGACATTAAAGAAGCTACACAGCAACTTCTAAAAATTAAAAAAAAAAAGAGTGGTGATTGTTTTTGACTGTGATTGTTCTATATAACCTGATATATTCAGTGTGTGTGTGTGTGTGTGTGTGTGTGTGTGTGTGTGTGTGTTCGAGGACACACACTTCCAGGTAGAATTACGGTTTCAAATAATTAAGGCTTTAGATTCGGACCTCAGAAAATAACTTAATTCTATACTCTGACACTTCCTCCTGTGGTAGGTTAATCTTCTATAACTTCATTTTGAAAAGTTGTGTTATGGTTATTCCAAAACTCCTTCACATAGAAATATCTCAAAAGAATAAAACATTAATCATAAGGAACTGAAAGAACACATTTTTTCCCTCATGAACATGTTGGTCAGTCATAAAAAAGCCAAAGAAATATATTTTGTAAAATGCTGAAATAACATAAGGAAAATGTGTGAGACTAAAACTACCACAATGGAAGGTAAATGCCTCCATTTGTTTGTATCATGAGCATGACGTTCAGTGTACAGAAGATACCTGTTTTGATGGTGGTTTTCCCGTAGGAAGGAACACTGTGTGGCCTGTGTTCTACTTGACGAGAAGCACCAGAGGCCTTCCCAGCCCAAGCCCAGCAGCCGGCTGACATCAGATGTGTGGGCAAGGCCACCTGCTGGCTCCACTCCTGGCTCCATGGGAGATTTGCATTCCTGTGGCCTGTTGCTCTGCAGGACCCCTCTCAGCACCTCCCAGTCCCCTAGACTGGTTAATACCACGGAAGCCTTCCAGCCATGAAGTCTCTTTTCTGTATTAACATCAGCTCACAAGAGTGAGGTGTTCTTGCCATGATTTCTTTGGTTAGAGTATGATGTTTTTACTTCATTGAGGCCACATAAAAAGAAATGCTTTTCTATGGGCTGGATTAAGAAAAAATAAATGTCTTCTTGCCTAAAATCATGAACAGATAGTTTGTTCTTTTGTGAAGATAATGCTCCTTATTTTAATCTGCAAATAGTGTGTTAGACCAAAAATATAAATCTTGACAATATTAATATCCATAAAATGTTTCAATTTTATATATATATTTTGGCCAACAGAGTAAGTCACTTGAGTGTATTAAGATCAGACAGCAAAGGTGGTGATGGGATTCCTCTATAAACCTAAGACATTTCAGGTTTCAGAGAGGAGACATTGCAGGTGGCAACAGAGGTGAGAGGATGATTCATAACATTGCAGTGCAGAGTGTACTGAGAACACAATGAGAAAGAGGACGTTGTCATCAAAGGAACTTGCCAAAGAGTGGATTTTTAAATTCTTTAAGAACAGAAAAGCTAATGGGAATGTATGTAGGTAGATTTGGTGCATTGCCCATGAGAAATTGAAACAATGGCTTACACCAAGCAATAATGTCAGAGGTATTGACATTATTTATAGGATGCATCTTTATTGTTTCTGTTAAATAGGTAAGGATTCATATTAAAATGGAAAATTTATATTTACTTCTGTACTTATAGATTAAAATACAATATGTCTGATTCTTAAACTCCCTAAAGCATTTTGCATATATCTTTCTGGGTTTAAGGTACAATTATTTAAATTGAATCAACATTTTTTAAGATACAACAAGTAATTCATAAGGGAAAACTTTCACTGTTTTGAGGCTTTCTAATGTGTCAATAGGATTCCATATACAAGCCACTTACCATTGATTGAGAATTCATAGATGATAAAAGACAGAATTTCCACACAGCATTTACACCTAGTTGTACCTTAAAATTAAATAATGTGATCTGTGACTTAAACAATCATAAGTGTTCTAATAGAAGCATGGTGTAATAAATTTAATCCTTTAAAATATATTTATAGTATTGTTTTTAAAATAATCACTGCGATTTTTTTCCAAAGGTAACTCATTGAACTTTACTTATAATGGGATAATTAAAAAATTTTTAATATAATTGAAAATGTTATGTTATTATTTATATTTATCCCATAAAATACTATGATATTTTTATTTTTATATTTTTAACATGTTTATTAGAGTATAATTGCTTTACAATGGTGTATCAGTTTCTGCTTTATAACAAAGTGAATCAGTTATACATATACATATGTCCCCATATCTATTCCCTCTTGCATCTCCCTCCCTCCCACCCCTCTATGTGGTCACAAAGCACTAAGCTGATCTCCCTGTGCTATGCAGCTGCTTCCCACTAGCTATCTATTTTATGTTTGGTAGTGTGTATATATCCATGACACTCTCCCACTCTGTCCCAGCTTACCCTTCCTGCTCCCCGAATCCTCAAGTCCATTCTCTAGTAGGTCTGCATCTTTATTCCCATCTTGCCCCTAGGTTCTTCTGACCATTATTTTATTTTATTTTATTTAGATTCCATATATATGTGTTAGCATACTGTATTTGTTTTTCTCTTTCTGACTTACTTCACTCTGTAGGACAGACTCTAGGTCTTTCCACCTCACTACAAATAACTCAGTTTCTTTCCTTTTTATGGCTGAGTAATATTCCATTGTATATATGTGCCACATCTTGTTTATCCATTCATCTGTTGGTGGACACTTAGGTTGCTTCCATGCCCTGGCTATTGTAAATAGACCAGCAATGAACATTTTGGTACATGACCCTTTTTGAATTATGGTCTTCTCAGCGTATATGCCCAGTAGTGGGATTGCTGGGTCATATGGTAGTTCTATTTTTAGTTTTTTAAGGAACCTCCATACTGTTCTCCATACTGGCTGTATCCATTTACATTCCCACCAACAGTGCAAGAGTGTTCCCTTCTCTCCACAAACTCCCCAGCATTTGTTGTTTGTAGATGTTTTGATGATGGCCATTCTGATCGGTGTGAGATGATATCTCATTGTAGTTTTGATTTGCATTTCTCTAATGATTAATGATGTTGAGCATTCGTTCATGTGTTTGTTGGCAATCTGTATATCTTCTTTGAAGAAATGTCTATTTCAGTCTTCTGTCCATTTTTGGATTGGGTTGTTTGGGTTTTTAATATTGAGCTGCATGAGCTGCTTGTAAATTTTGGAGATCAATCCTTTGTCAGTTGCTTCATTTGCAAATATTTTCTCCCATTCTGAGGGTTGTCTTTTCTTCTTGTTTATGGTTTCCTTTGCTGTGCAAAAGCTTTTAAGTTTCATTAGGTCCCATTTGTTTATTTTTGTTTTTATTTCCATTTCTCTAGGACATGGGTCAAAAAGGATCTTGCTGTGATTTATGTCATAGAGTGTTCTGCTTATGTTTTCCTCTAAGATTTTGATGGTGTCTGATCTTACATTTAGGGCTTTAATCCATTTTGAGTTTACTTTTGTGTATGGTGTTAGGGAGTGTTCTAATTTCATTCTTTTACATGTAGCTCTTCACTTTTCCCAACACCACTTATTGAAGAGGCTGTCTTTTCTCCACTGCACATTCTTGCCTCCTTTATCAAAGATAAGGTGACCATATGTGCATGGATTTATCTCTGGGCTTTCTATCCTGTTCCATTGATCTATATTTCTGGTTTTGTGCCAGTACCATACTGTCTTGATTGCTGTAGCTTTGTAGTATAGTCTGAAGTCAGGGAGCCTGATTCCTCCAGGTCCTTTTTCATTCTCAAGATTGCTTTAGCTATTCGGGGTCTTTTATGTTTCCATACAATTTGCAAAATTTTTTGTTCTAGTTCTGTGAAAAATGCTAGTGGTAGTTGGATAGAGCTTGCACTGAATCTGTAGATTGCTTTGGGTAGTAGAGTCATTTTCACAATGTGCATTCTTCCAATCCAAGAACATGGTATATCTCTCCATCTATTTGTATCACCTTTAATTTCTTTCATCGGTGTCTTATAATTTTCTGCATACAGGTCTTTTGTCTCCTTAGGTAGGTTTATTCCTAGATATTTTATTCTTTTTGTTGCAATAGTAAATGGGAGTGTTTTCTTAATTTCACTTTCAGATTTCTCATCATTGGTGTATAGGAATGCAAGAGATTTCTATGCATTAATTTTGTATCCTGTTACATTACCAAATTCATTGATTAGCTCTAGTAGTTTTCTGGTAGTGTTTTTAGGATTCTCTATTTATAATATTATGTCATTGGCAAACAGTGACAGTTTTACTTCTTCTTTTCCAATTTGGATCTTTTAATTTCTTTTTCTTCTCTGATTGCCATGGCTAAAACTTCCAAAACTATGTTGAATAATCATGGTGAGAGTGGGCACCCGTGTCATTTCCCTGAACTTAGAGTAAGTGGTTTCAGTTTCTCACCATTGAGAACAATGTTGGCTCTGGGTTTGTCATATATGGCCTTTATTATATTGAGGTAGGTTCCCTCTATGTGCACTTTCTGCAGAGTTTTTATCATAAACAGGTGTTGAATTTTGTAGAAATCTTTTTTTGCATCTGTGAGATTATCATATGGATTTTATCCTTCAATTTGTTAATATGGTGTATCACATTGATTTATTTGTATATACTGAAGAATCCTTGCATTCCTGGGGTAGATACCACTTGATCATCGTGTATGATTCTTTCAATGTGCTGTTGGATTCTGTTTGCTAGTATTTTGTTGAGGATTTTTTCTTCTATGTTCATCAGAGATATTGGCCTGTAGTTTTCTTTTTTGTATGATATCTTTGTCTGGTTTTGATATCAGAGTGATGGTGGCCTCATAGAATGAAATGGGGAGTGTTCCTTCCTCTGGTATATTTTGGAAGAGTTTGAGAAGGGTAGGTGTTAGCTCTTCTCTAAATGTTTGATAGAATTCACCTGTGAAGCCACCTGTTCCTGGGCTTTTGTTTGTTAGAAGATTTTTAATCACAGTTTCAATTTCAGTGCTTCTGATTAATCTGTTCATATTTTCTATTTCTTCCTGGTTCAATCTTGGAAGGTTGTGCATTTGTTATAATTTTTCCATTTCTTCCACATTGTCCATTTTATTGGCATATATTTGCTTGTAGTAATCTCTCATGATCCTTTGTATTTCTGCAGTGTCAGTTGTTACTTCTTTTTCATTTCTAATTCTATTGTCTTCTCCCTTTTGTTCTTGATAAGTTTGGCTAATGGTTTATCAATTTTGTTTACCTTCTCAAAGAACCAGCTTTTAGTTTTATTGATCTTTGCTATAGTTTCCTTCATTTCTTTTTCATGTATTTCTGATGTGATCTTTATGATTTCTTTCCTTCTGCTAACTTTGGGGGGTTTTTGTTCTTCTTTCTCTAATTGTTTTAGGTGTAAGCTTAGTTTGTTTATTTGAGTTGTTTCTTTTTACTTAAGGTAGGTTTCTATAGCTATAAACTTCCCTCTTAGAACTGCTTTTGCTGCATGCCATAGGTTTTGGGTCATTGTGTTTTCACTGCCATTTGTTTCTAAGTATTTTTTGATTTTCTCTTTGATTTTTTTCCATGATCTCTTGGTTATTAAGTAGTGTGTTGTTTAGCCTCCATGTGTTTATATTTCTTACATATTTTTTCCTGGAATTGATATCTAGTCTCATCGCGTTGTGGTCGGAAAAGATACTTGATACAATTTCAACTCTCTGAAATTTACCAAGGCTTGACTTGTCACCCCAAGATATGATCTATCATGGAGAATGTTCCATAA
Organism: Kogia breviceps; assembly: GCF_026419965.1. Taxonomy (NCBI): domain Eukaryota; kingdom Metazoa; phylum Chordata; class Mammalia; order Artiodactyla; family Physeteridae; genus Kogia; species Kogia breviceps. Next base: position 65,639,228 of record NC_081319.1, read on the forward strand.
GCACTTGAGAAGAATGTGTATTCTGTTGTTTTTGGCTGGAATGTCCTATAAATATCAATTAAGTCCATCTTGTGTAATGTGTTATTTAAAGCTTGTGTTTCCCTATTTATTTTAATTTTGGATGATCTGTCCATTGGTGAAAGTGGGGTGTTAAAATTCCCTACCATGATTGTGTTACTGTATATTTCCCCTTTTATGGCTGTTAGTATTTGCCTTATGTATTGAGATACTCCTATGTTGGGTACATAAATATTTACAATTGTTATACCTTCTTCTTGGATTGATCCCTCAATAATTATGTAGTGTCCTTCTTTGTCTCTTTTAACAGTCTTTGTTTTAAAGTCTATTTGTCTGATAGGAGAATTGCTTCTCCAGCTTTCTTTTGATTTCCATTACCATAGGATATCTTTTTCCATCCCCTCACTTTCAGTTTGTATGTGACCCCAAGTCTGAAGTGGGTGTCTTGTAGACAGCATATATACAGGTCTTGTTTTTGTGTCCATTCAGCCAGTCTATGTCTTTTGGTTGGAGCATTTAATCTATTTACATTTAAGGTAATTATCAATATGTATGTCCCTACTACTATTTTCTTAATTGTTTTGGGTTTGTTATTGTAGGTCTTTTCCTTCTCTTGTGTTTCCTGCCTAGAGTAGTTCCTTTAGCATTTGTTGTAAAACTGGTTCGTTGATGCTGAATTCACTTAGTTTTTGATTGTCTGTAAAGGCTATAATTTTTCTGTCAAATCTGAATGAGATCCTTGCAGCGTAGAGTAATCTTGCTTGTAGGTTTTTCTCTTTCATCACTTTAAACATGTCCTTCCACCCCCTTCTGGCTTGCAGAGTTTATGCTGAAAGATCAGCTGTTAACCTTATGGGGATTCCCTTATGTGTTACTTGTTGTTTTTCCCTTGCTGCTTTTAATATTTGTTCTTTGTATTTAATTTTTGATAGTTTGATTAATAGTGTCTTGGCATGTTTCTCCTTGGATTTATCCTGTATGGGACTCTGTGCTTCCTGGACTTGATTAACTATTTCCTTTCCCATATTAGGGAAGTTTTCAACTATAATCTCTTCAAACACTTTCTCAGTCCCTTTCTTCTTCTCTTCTTCTACTGAGACCCCTATAATTCTAATATTGGTGCATTTAATGTTGTCCCAGAGGTCTCTGAGACTGTTCTCAATTCTTCTCATTCATTTTTCTTTATTCTGCTCTGCAGTAATTATTTCCACTATTTTATCTTCCAGGTCACTTATCCGCTCTTCTGCCTCAGTTATTCTGCTATTGATCCTTTCTAGAGAATTTTAAATTTCATTTATTTTGTTGTTCATCTCTGTTTGTTTTCTCTTTAGTTCTTCTAGGTCCTTCTTAAACGTTTCTTGTATTTTCTCCATTCTATTTCCAAGATTTTCAATCATCTTATTCTGAATTGTTTTTAAGGTAGACTGCCTCTTTCCTCTTCATTTGTTTGGTCTGGTGAGTTTTTGCCTTGCTCCTTCATCTGCTGTGTGTTTCTCTGTCTTCTCATTTTGCTTTTCTTACTGTGTTTGGGGTCTTCTTTTCACAGGCTGTAGGTTCGTAGATTCCATTGTTTTTGGTGTCTGTCTCCAGTGGTTAAGGTTTTTTCAGTGGGTTGTGCAGGCTTCCTGGTGGAGGGGACTAGTGCCTGTGTTCTGGTGGATGAGGCTGGATCTTGTCTTTGTGGTGGGCAGGTCCCGTCTGGTGGTGTGTTTTGGCGTGCCTGTGGCCTTATGATTTTAGGCAGCCTCTGTGCTAATGGATGGGGTTGTGCTCCTGTCTTGCTAGTTGTTTGGCATAGGGTGTCCTGCACCATAGCTTGTTGGTCTTTGAGTACAGCTGGGTTTTGGTGTTGAGATGGAGATCTCTGGGAGATTTTCACCCTTTGATATTACGTGGAGCTGGGAGGTCTCTTGTGGACCAGTGTCCTGAACTTGGCTCTTCCTCCTCAGTGGCACAGCTCTGATGCCTGGCTGGAGCATCAAGATCATGTACTCCACACGGCTCAGAATAAAAGGGAGAAGATAAAGAAGTAAATAAAATAAAATAGGTAAAATAGAATAAAACAGTTATTATAATAAAAAAAATAATTTTTAAGGAAAAAAAATTTTTAAGTAAAATAAAACCAAAAACAGACAGACAGAATCCTAGGACAAATGGTAAAAGCAAAGCTATACAGACAAAATCACACACTGAAGCATACACTTACACACGCACAAAAAGAGAAAAAGGGAAAAAATATATATATATATATTGCTGCTCCCAAAGTCCTCCTCCTCAATTTGGGAGAATTCATTTGTCTATTCATGTATTCCACAGATGCAGGGTACATCAAGTTGTTTGTGGAGCTTTAATCTGCTTCGTCTGAGGCTGCTGGGAGAAATTTCCCTTTCTCTTCTTTGTTTGCACAGCTCCAGGTGTTCAGCTTTGGATTTGGACTGGCCTCTGCGTGTAGGTCACCTGAGGGTGTCTTTTTTTCACTCAGACAAGATGGGATTAAAGGAGCAGCTGATTCAGAGGCTCTGGCTCACTCAGGCCGGGGGCCGGGGGGGGTGGGTGGTGGGAGGGGAGGGAGGGTACGGAATGAAGGGCAAGCCTGCAACTGCAGAGGCTGGCATGACGTTGCACCAGCCTACAGCACGCCATGCGTTCTCCTGGGGAAGTTGTTCCTAGATCACGGGACCCTGGCAGTGGTGGACTGCACAGGTTCCTGGGAGGGGAGGTGTGGATAGTGACTTGTGCTCGCACACAGGATTCTTGGTGGCAACAGCAGCAGCCTTAGCATCTCATGCCCATCTCTGGGGTTTGCACTGATAGCCATGGCTCGCACCCGTCTCTGGAGCTCCTTTAAGTGGCGCTCTTAATTCCCTCTCCTTGCGCTCGAGGAAACAAAGAGGCAAGAAAAAGTCTCTTGCCATTTCGGCAGCTCCAGAGATTTTCCCGGACTGCCTCCTGGCTAGCTGTGGTGCACTAGCCCCCTTCAGGCTGTGTTCACGCAGCCAATCCCAGTCCTCTCCCTGGGATACGACTGAAGCCCGAGCCTCAGCTCCCAGCCCCCACCTGTCCTGGCGGGTGAGCAGACAAGCCTCTTGGGCTGGTGAGTGCTGGTCGGCACTGATCCTCTGTGGGGGAATCTCTCCGCTTTGCCCTCTGCAACCCTGTTGCTGTGCTCTCCTCCGTGGCTCCAAAGCTCCCCACCTCCGCCACCAGCAGTCTCTGCCCCGAAGGGGCTTCCTAGTGTGTCGAAACCTTTCCTCCTTTACAGTTCCCATCCACTGGTGCAGGTCCCATCCCTATTCTTTGTCCCTGTTTTTTTCTTTTTTCTGTTGCCCTACCCAGGTACGTGGGGAGTTTCTTGCCTTTTGGGAGGTCTGAGGTCTTCTGCCAGCATTCAGTAGGTGTTCTGTAGGAGTTGTTCCACATGTAGATGTATTTCTGATGTATTTGTGGGGAGGAAGGTGATCTCTGCATCTTACTCTTCTGCCATCTTGAAGGTCCTCCCTCTATGATATTTTTAATAGTCAAATTTATTTTTCAACTGATTGTACACTTATTCAGATTAAGAATTATTTTAAAAATATTAGCAAATTGAATATAACAACATATAAGAAGGGTCATACACCATGATTACGTGGGATTTATTCCAAGGAGGCCAGGATCATTCAATATCCTCAAATCAATCAATGTGATACACCACATTAACAAAAGGAAGGATAAAAACCACATGATCATCTCAATAAATGCAGAAAAAGCATTTGACATAATTCAACATCCATTCATGACAAACTCTCATCAAAGTTGGTATAGAGGGAATATATATATAGAGGGAATATGTATATATATATATATATATATATATATATATCTGATATATCTGAACATAATAAAGGCCATTTATGACAAACCCACAGCTAACATCATATTCAATGGTGAAAAGCTAATAGCTTTTCCTCTAAAATCAGGAACAAGGCAAAGATGCCCACTCTCACCACTTCTAATACTAGCATAGTATTAGAAGTCCTAACCATAGCAGTCTGACAAGAAAAAGAAATAAAATGCATCCAGGTTGAAAGGAAAGAAGTAAAACTGTCACGTTACAGATGACATTTCCAAGGATAGAGAATTGGCTAAACAAATTATGACCTAACAACACAGTGGGATAATTTACAACATCCTTAAACTTCAATTGTTTCATTTGAATGATTGGGATAACACCTACCCTTGAAGTTGTTGTGAGGATTCTATGAGGTTATATAAGTAAAATATTGAGCACAGTGCCTGGGACAAAGCCACCTTCCATCTTATAAATTCATGTATAGATGAATAGAAATATATTTGGAAGTATATAAAAATAGGTGTAGATTATGGTTGACTTTGAATAGTTTTAGGACTTTGTAATATTCTTCTTGTATTGGCCAATTTTCTTATACTTATGATAGAACTGTGATATTTATTTTACTTTTTACATTAGTAATTTGGACAACAGCAATGACAACAGTAATTGAATGGAATCAATAAACCCATAATAAAGAAATTAAAGCAAAGGATCTGTTATTTAGAAAGATTATCTTACCCAAGCTCTTCCTTCTTTTTCCTATTTTTCAACTTATTCCACCTGCTCTTATAATGAGTTAATATTTTTAACATGTATAAATTTTCATTTTATTTTATTTCTACTGAGTTTATATATCTTATTACTCTGGCATACACATACATATTGATTTATAAATTAATTTATGAATTAATATGACTTATATAAAAAGGGAAAACAATAACATTTGAATGAAAATGAAATTGAAAAAATCAAACAAGTATAAAATCTTTCAAAACCAACAAAAATTCTGGATAAAAAGTCAAAAGAGGGCTTCCCTGGTGGCACAGTGGTTGAGAGTCCGCCTGCCGATGCAGGAGACACGGGTTCGTGCCCGGGTCCGGGAAGATCCCACATGCCGCGGAGCAACTAAGCCCGTGAGCCATGGCCACTGGGCCTGCACGTCCGGAGCCTGAGCTCCGCAACGGGAGAAGCCACAACAGTGAGAGGCCCGCATAGCCCCCCCCCCCAAAAAAAAAAGTCAAAAGAGATTATAAAACTTCTCAGTGATGTTTCAAAGGAAGTACTTTGTGAGATTCATTTCTTACCAAATAATCATTTTGCCAAATAACCTTATCTAATTAAATAGTTTCATCTAAATTTCTTTCAACTGAATTGCATGTCCTTATTTTGGAGCTGGAGAACATAAAACAGGGTAGTCAAGAGATTTGTGTCATAGGTTAAATTAGAATGCATGCTTAATTCCAAATCTTGAGCATTGTATTAATAAAAATGTGCAGTTTTTCTAAAGCAGTGGAAAGCACTGAAGGTTTTATTGGACAGGAGAGCAACATCATAAATGTGATCTTTAAGCAAAATCACCATTGGCATTGTGGTCAATGGACTGAAAGGAAAAGAGGTAGTTGAGCTGAAAACCAGTCTTGACGAGCAAAGACTCATTTGTGTTTTGCTTTATGTGTGAGACTAGTTTCAGGCTTGGTTTAATGCAACAGGGCATTTTTCCTGGAAAAGTTGTTTTCATACCCGAGGGCTTTCCCAGAGGTACTTACAAACTTTCTAGCATCATTACACAAGGACACCATCCAAAGAAAGGCATTCTCTTTCCCATTGATCTGTTTCATATGTTTGGATATTGACTACAGAGGTATGAGGGGTTTTACTTGAAAAACAAGACAACTGCTGCTAAAACTCACTTGAAAAAAATCGCAGTTCTGTAGACCCTGTAGTGTGTAGGTAGATAATCTTCAGTTCCATTATTTCATCATTTTTATTGGAAGATTTCATTATGAAACCACCTGCTTAATATCTATCTTGAAGATATTACAACACTTTTCCTTATTATAGCATGTTTCATTTTGGCTATTATCTGCTTAGAGTGGGAACTTAGTCTTTTGAGATACAAGTCCTCATTAGAAATGTAGTAAGGGAAAATATGTAACCTCTTTATTGCAATGTATTCTGTGAAAGGAAAGCGGGTGCTATTAAGACCTTCAGTTTTAAGCTAACGTGGATTGAGAAGCAGTGTTAATCACAGTGTGATCTCATACAAGCAACATGGGTATCTCATTGCAGCCCAAGCCTCCTAAATCAGAGCCTCCGTGTTAACATGATGCCCATGTGACCCTGAGCCAATTAGAGTCTAATAGCAGCACCATAGAGAATACACGAGGCACCTAAGCCCAGCGAGTGTGATGCACGGGTGTGCACTTTTCATGTGGGTATTCATAGGAGAAACTACACCCAACTTATCATACAAAATACAAATAAATATTTAATAATATTTATGTGTTGGGGATCTGTCCACTCTCTTCCTTTTCTCCTTTTCCCCCATCTCATTTGTTTCCTAACTAGTTAATACAGAGAATTCTGGCGAAGCCTTGTGCCTTTTTTCAGACTCGTACTTTCCAAGGACAGAAACAAACTGAAACGTCAATAAGATGATTGTTTTTGTAAATGATAGAAAACTAGTTTTTTTTAAACTAAATGACAATGAATAAGATCGCATCCCATCGAAACAGCCACCTTCTCTTTGTGGCTTCTCTTTTTTTTTAACATCTTTATTGGTGTATAATTGCTTTACAATGGTGTGTTAGTTTCTGCTTTACAACAAAGTGAATCAGTTATACATATACATATGTTCCCATATCTCTTCCCTCTTGCATCTCCCTCCCTCCCACCCTCCCTATCCCACCCCTCTAGGTGGTCACAAACCACCTAGCTGATCTCCCTGTGCCATGCGGCTGCTTCCCACTAGCTATCCACCCAACGTTTGGTAGTGTATACATGTCCATGCCACTATCTCACTTCATCACAGCTTACCCTTTCCCCTCCCCATATCCTCAAGTCCATGCTCTAGTAGGTCTGTGTTTTATTCCCATCCTATCCCTAGTCTCTTCATGACATTTTTTTTTTCTTAGATTCCATATATATGTGTTAGCATATGGTATTTGTTTTTCGCCTTCTGTGTTCCTTCACTCTGTATGACAGACTCCAGGTCCATCCACCTCACTACAAATAACTCAGTTTCATTTCTTTTTATGGCTGAGTAATATTCCATTGTATATATGTGTCATTTCTTCTTTATCCATTCATCTGTTGGTGGACACTTAGGTTGCTTCCATGTCCTGGCTATTGTAAATAGAGCTGCAATGAACATTTTGGTACACGACTCTTTTTGAATTATGGTTTTCTCAGGGTATATGCCCAGTAGCAGGATTGCTGGGTCTATTTGTAGTTTTGTAGTTTTTTAAGGAACCTCCACACTGTTCTCCATAGTGGCTGTATCAATTTACATTCCCACCAGCAGTGCAAGAGTGTTCCCTTTTCTCCACACCCTCTCCAGGATTTATTGTTTTTAGATATTTTGATGATGGCCATTCTGAACGGTGTGAGATGACATCTCATTGTAGTTTTGGCTTTTCTTCTTTTTTGCTCAGTATCACTAGGCAGGTCAGATGTCACAAGCTCTGTACCTGACAATGCAGGTCCATTTTAGTATTACCTCACTTCTAGCCTTTGCACGTAGGTTGGTCCCCTTAAGATCATAAATCATAAATAAAATTTTAATTTATCCCCTGTGTTTCCTTTTATTCCACACGCCATTTTTCTGGTGTGTATAATAATATGCAATGGGGCTCTACAGCTTGTGCCATTGGTCTTTTCCTGTCCTTGGTAAATTCAAAAGTCTTTGCAGCTATATCTCCATTTTTAATCTAGGTGAAGAATAATGATAAAGGATTTAGAAGAGAAAGGAAAGGATAGACCTGGAAGGACTTTTCCAGAGTAAATATATTGGCCCATGCCAAATATTTAAATCCCTATTTAATATTATTGTAATAGGGAAAAACAAATCTGGCTTTGTATTAGATCTGTTCCTTTTATTTTAACCGTTATGCTTTGTTGCCTGTGTTTAGTCATGTTGGCTCTGCACCTTTTGTAAAAGAATGTTGCCTATAGCCTGAAAATACAGGATAGCCTGTTCTCAGGGCTCTGACCTTTAAGAGTCCATTCATATAGAGATAAAAAGTTTCAGAACAGAGTATAACATTTGTCTTATTGGAGGTTTACAGGAACATCATGACCTGACCTTTGGGGACAGCTACAAGAACAAAGGATTCTGACTCCAGGAAGTTTGTAACAACCAGCAATGCCCCTCCCTCACCTTGCCTTTAAAAGGACTTTGCTGAAACCCTTCTGAGAGTTAGGGGCTTTTGAACACAAGCCACCGTCTCCTTGCATGGCCCTGCATAAATATTTCTCTGCTCCAAACTCGGACGTTTTAGTTTGTTTGGCCTCACTGTGCATCAGGATAACGTCAGATAATGTCAGTAACATTATCTCAGCCATAGCTTTTGTCTCTCAAAATACCATCTATCATGAGGTGATGTCCTGACCCAGAGAGGTTAATCATTCTTCACATGAGGTAGCTTTCTGGCTGTTAACATACCATGTAGGAGTTTTCAGCATGCCATTGTAGAAAGATTTTGGGGCCTGGGGTGTCTCCTTGAGTCTAGTCTGTGGTACAAGGACCCAGTCTCACTGAGTGCCTGCAGATAAGCCATCATCATCATCAATACCACCATCATTGTCAGACCCTAATATTAGGTTCTTTCACATGACAGGTGGAAGAACTGAGTCAGCCAAGATGTCTAAAATATATGCTTCCTATCATTACCTATGGGATAAATGTGAGAATGAGACAAGATGCATGTGAACAGCCAAGGAAAGAAAACATTGCCACTGTGATATTATCATTTGAAGGTTGCTTCACACTTACTCTCAGTTACCAAAGATTGAGCTCTAAATAGATGTGATTAGGTTATTTGGCAAAATAAATACCTCTTTATGTAATCATTTGATAGCAGAGATAGTCTGAAGTAGGATTATAGCATTCTGTGACACATTTAAGACATATTTTAATTGAAGAATGACTGTAACGGAATGCCGAATCAGAGAAATCTCAAAAATCCTTTCGAATCTAAAAGAGCAGCAAGTCACATATATACAATGGAATATTACTCAGCCATAAAAAGAAATGAAATTAAGTTATTTGTAGTGAGGTGGGTGGACCTAGAGACTATCATACAGAGTGAAGTAAGTCAGAAAGAGAAAAACAGATACTGTATGCTAACACATATACATGGAATCTAAAAAAAAAAAAAAAAGGTTCTGAAGAACCGAGGGGCAGGACAAGAATAAAGACTCAGACGTAGAGAATGGACTTGAGGACATGAGGAGGGGGAAGGGTAAGCTGGGACGTAGTGAGAGAGTGGCATGGACATATATACACTACCAAATGTAAAACAGATAGCTAGTGGGAAGCAGCTGCATAGCACAGGGAGATCAGCTAGGTGCTTTGTGTCCACATAGAGGGGTGGGATATGGAGGGTGGAAGGGAGACGCAAGAGGGAGGAGATATGTAGATGTATGTATATGTATAGCTGATTCACTTTGTTATACAGCAGCACTAACACACCACTGTAAAGCAATTATACTCCAATAAAGAGGTTAAAAATAAAATAAAATAAAATAAAGTAGCAGCCAGTAGGTATTAGTAGCTTTTAGTATTGTAAGAAAAAATGTCTTGGGTTTAGATGTGTGAGTTTTAATGGGGTAAATTTCTCCTTACCGTATATCTCAGACTGTGAAAGTATTATATAGGACATATTTTGTAAAGTTATATCATTGACTTTTTCTGCTATCTGGGCTTGATAAAGCCTAGGAAATAACAATTAGATGACTTTTGCTAACACTCAGATTATATCTACCATAATACCACCTCTCTCCACCATTGTAACTATGTGCTAACTGCCACTATGTCCAAGTATATGAAGTCATAAATAAGCCCCAAGTGTCAAGCAAATACAAAAGCAGACATAACATTTCCCCCTGCATATGGGAACCATCTCTTATGAACTTAATTTCAATCAAGATAGGCAGTTTAAATTGTTTCTTGATTTCCTTTGTTAAGAAACTATTTATATTCTTAAAAACAAGCTTTCACTTGTGGTTCTTACATGAAAACATTGGACAACTTAAACATTTTGCAAACTGGAGAGTTCTAGTACACAGTGTTTGTCTGAAACATTTTTTGAGAGAAAGTTTATGAGGATTATAATAACTTTGGGTATTTCAGGTGCTATAAAGATTAGTCTCCACATTCGGTCCCATGCTGTGCCTGCACTGACGTTATTAAGTTTGGGCAAATGTGTATAGTGAGTGAAGGAAATGTTTGGAAATGGGTCATGCAGAAGAGGTGAGGAAAAGCCAGACATTCAGGCTACACTGTTGCCATCAGCACTTCCTCACTGCAAGGCTATTTAATGAACTTAGCATTTACAGATTTTTACTAGTGTCAAAATTTTGGAAGGAATCTTGTTTGAATATTCACACTGTTTTGCTTTTCTTACAAAAAAAGAAGAAAAGAATTGAAAGAGCATTTGCTACACCTCTGTATTGCCAGTACTTTATAGTAGCTGCAGTGTAGCACCTTATTTTTTGTTTATCTTTGCCTGTTTTTATGTTGTCCCTTAACTGGGCATAAGAATATCGTTTCTCTGACATGCAGAATTGTACTTTGATGGTCATTAAAAGTTTGGAAATGAGTGGTGCTTGGTATTAACCAGCTGTGGCCTTGAGTGATGAAATTCTAAAAATATGTAGTGTGCCTTCTCAAAAAGCATATGCCTTAAATATGTAGAAGTGATTAAACACATAAGACCAAACTTTAGGCAAAATTGGCTGAAGTTGATATAAGCATCCCGTTCTTGACTCTAGGGACTGTAGTACAGGAGCTGGAGACTTTGATATGTAAATGGGAATAATTGCATAACTATCAATTCTCAAATGAACAATAAAATAAAAACATTCCTATTTTATTTATTTAATTTTGTCTGTGTCGGGTCCTCGTTGCTGCACGCAGGCTTTCTCTCGTTGCGGCGAGCGGGGGCTACTCTTCGTTGTGGTGCATGGGCTTCTCATTGCAGTGGAGCACTGGCTCTAGGTGCGTGGGCTTCAGTAGTTGTGGCTTGCGGGCTCTAGAGCGCAGGCTCAGTAGTTCTGGCACACGGGCTTAGTTGCTTCGTGGCATGAGATATCTTCCTGGACCAGGGATCGAACCGTGTCCCCTGCATTGGCAGGCAGATTCTTATCTACTGTGCCACCAGGGAAGCGCCTATTTTACATGCAGATATAATTAAAATGAGCACATGCACACACCCAAAGAATGCCATAATTAGGTCATATTTATTAAAAGAGTCTTAAGGATTTCAAGAAGGTTGATGCAAGACAGAAAAGAAAGTCGGTGACTGTCACTGTGTATGTCTCCTGCCTAAATTCATTAACTGCTTGTTATTTCACTTTGTTGATCTTTCAAATGCCTTAGGAACCTAGGATCCCAAGAATTGCAATAAGATAGCTAGTCATTACCGCTTAAAAAAATAAAACCAAAACCAACCAACAAAACATTCCTGGATACCTTAGTCAGTTAGAAGATAGCCACTGACACCTGAGAAGATTCATAATTTATTCCAAGAATGAAGAACTTCTTATTATTACTAGCAGTGTTAGTATCAGTGTAATTGGAATGAATAAGAATAGACCAGATAAAAATGTTTGCATTTTTTCTTTTGCCTGTGTTAAAACATAAAATTTATTCTTGAAGCTCCCTGTAAAGAGTTTTTAGTATATTCTATACTAATTTTAATGACTATGTTCTACCTTATGCCTATGTTTACATGGAACTTTTCATTTAAGTATTTTAATCAAAACTGTTTATTTAGCATACTATCAGATGATGCAAAAAAAAATACTACTTAGGCACAAGTAAATGTTTTTGTTTCTTTTCTGGAGAATGTATTGGAGTGACTCGGTTTTTGTCTTTTATGAAACTGTTTTAAAATATTTTCAAACATTAACTCATGGATATTTTTCTTTTTTTTTTAACTTCAAAAAATATGGGGCCATTATATCAGCTCAGCAGATGTCAAACCTAAATTTCTCTTGTCATAATTGAAGCCTGTCTCCTCTTCCTCCTGGTTCACTGGGAAAAGAGAACAGCTGTTGGACATCACCCTCTTACAATAACTGTTTCCTCGTTAACTTTGTCTTTTTCAGTTCATTTGAAAACCCCAAGTCCTAATTTTCCTCATAGGTCCTATTATTCTTGCTAAAATTGTTGGATGTGATCTTAGAGTCACACTGCCATGGCCTCACATGTGGGGAGCCCCAAATTGAGAAGAGTTGCCTCAAAAAGACTACATTTATCACAAAGGTATGGTTGCCTAGCTCATTTGCATAACATTTCAAATAATTATGATGATACCATAGAGGAATGGTACATTTATAGATTCCATGTGATTCTTTCCTTGTTTTTCACAATTTAGTAATTTTGTATTGCATTTCGTTTAAATTAGTTCTTCTTGTGATTTATGACCTAGATTAATTTAAGTATTTTCCAAATCATTCATTCTATCTTAGATTAGGTATTTCATTTGTAAGTAGAGGTCAGAACGAGTCATGGAACTATCTCAGTTTTCCTGAAAAGGTACCCTACTAATTCACTAAAGTCCTTGTTGGAGTCAGGATATATAGAAATAATGACATCTAGAGAATAATTTGAAAATGGTGATATGTATCTACACATTTTCATGTACAAACATTGCAAAATGCTAGTAACTTTTGAAGCAATCTCTTTCTTCCCTCCTTACTCTCAAACGTCTGAATCTATTTTTATTCGATTTGTATTCATAGATGTTAACTGTATTTATGCTATACATGTATGTACATGTATATATATAGATATATATTTATAATATATATATATTTCAGTAGTTAAGAGAATGGGTTTTGAGTTTTACCTTTGGCATTTATTAACTCTATGATACACATGGAAGTACTGAATATTTTTAAACCTCAGTCTCTTCATCTATAAAATGACAAAACCAAAGTTTACCACAATATCACAGGGTGGCTGTGGGAATTAAGTGAGCTGATACATTTGATGCTTTGTAAAATATCTGACACACAATGAACATACAATACATATTATCACTAGCACTACAATTCTATTATTATTTTTATTATTATCATCATCCCCTGAGTGGCATCACCACTAACATAGAGTTCTTTGTTACACATTACTCATACTTAAGTTGTAATGTTTTAGTGACCTTAGGAATATTTTAACATGACTGCTTTCCAATCCTGTATTTTTGTTTTTATTGTTTATTTGCTTGTTTAAATCTGTTAATGGTTGTTTACTATCTTCTCACAAGCTGTATATTTGCACCTGTGCACTTTAAAACATTACTTCTGTCTTGGTTTAACGTTTTTTGGTCACACTGCATCATTTATCTTTATGTGGGTAGTGTTTTTTTATGTTTGACAATCATAGAACACAGGGAGAAGACAATAACCATATAAAACAACTAATACAGGCTCAAAGAAGCTCACAGTTGGAGGCTGGCTCTCCACAATATGTCTACTTTGTTTCTAAACAATAAACTTAGGCTGAGTATAGCTAGATTCCCCATGAAGAGAGGGATCCCGTTTCCTGTCTCCTTTGACATCTATACAGGAGCTACAAGGAGGCAGAGCCTCGCTCAACAGAGTTGGAAAACTCTGGACTTTCAAGCTGACTCTGAAATCATGCTGGCAAGAGAAACACTTTCTATTTGAACAATGGCTCCCTAGAAAGTTTGCATATTAGTATTTATATCAGTGGGGGTCTTGGAGCCCACTTTGCTAAGCTACTTCTTCTAGAGCTTCTGAGGAAGACTGTTAGGGTCATCCACTGGCTAAACTGAGTCATCAATGATGATTACCTATTTGAGAAAATTGGAAATCTTAGTCCAGCAGAACTTAAAAAAATTCCAATATTTGTGTGCCTCACAGTTTTCCATGCTAATGGGTAATACTTAGAGTCAAATAGTTCCTATGGCAAAACCAATCATTTTACATTTAGCATGCAGGAGTGCTAATTATTAATAACCCCAAATGGAAAATTCAAGTGGGATACAGGCTCCTATAAAGAATAAAATCTATAGACTATTATAATACTATACAATTACATAATAGTAATTTTAGTGAGGTATATGCAGTCTTGAATAGTTCTTCTTATGTTTAAACCTGACGTTAAGTAATAAGACATGTCATTGAATGTCAGTTGCAATGTGTCTACATCCCAACTTGGCCTTGTTATTCTTTTCCACTATTACATACCTGTGATCTCTGAAAGAAACAGGGTTTTTCAGGAGAAACAGTGTATTTGAGCCCTTTGGCAAGAAAATGTAAGATGTATTCAAGGAAAGAGGAAGTGGTTCCATTTGATTATAATAGGAGGCTTAGTAAGGAAGCCAATAGTGTGGGTTAGGAAGTTAGATTAGGTATAAATGATGCAAAATCTGGAATGCCAAAACAAGGAATTAAAGTGAGCTCTTTAGGCTAAGAATTTGAGCATAATAAGTATACTTTTATTTTATAAAACTTAAATTCATGAAATTTATTTTTTATATTTTTTCTAGACAACATGGAAGACATAGAAAAGTATGCAGACTAAATTTTAAGGCATCAGAAAAATTTAAAAGTAGTATACTAGTTTATTTCTCTCTCCTCTCTTTTCTATAAAAGTATTTTTAAACATAATCAGGATAATATGGATCTTTTAAAAATTAAAATTAGTTATTGATATTTGAAAAGGTAATACATTATTAAGGTTTAAGACTCAAAAAGCACAAAAAGGGTATACATTGAAAAGCTCTCTCTCAACTCTGTTCCCTGGCACCCAGTTCTGTCCCCCTAAGTGTCAATTCACTCACCTTCCCAGGCTGATCACAAGCACACGTCCACACAAACACATGTTCTTACCTGCTAGCAGATTTTTACTTTTTTTTGTACCATACCTTTTTCAACTAACAATGTATCTTAGAGATCATTCCACATCAGTATCTAGAGAGCTTTCTCATTTATCTAATTTTTCATATGGAATTTTATTACATGAATATTTTGTAATTATTTAAATAGTACCTCTTTGATGGACTGTATTGACCAAAGTAGCTAGATATTATTGCAGTAACAATGATAAAAATCCCCAGGCCTCAGTTGTGTATATAACAGAAGTTTAATCTGGATATCTGACTCCATCTATTCCTTCCTCCAAGGACTGAGTTGAAAGCCTCCACCATTTAAACATAAATAAGTGACAAATCTCAAAGTTAAGTTCTTACATATCTTTGCTGGTTTTCTGTCTACTAGTTCTATCTGTTACTGAGAGAGGAGTGTTGAAGTCTTCAACTAGAGATAAAATCTTTAATTGTCCTTTCAGTTCCATCAGTTTTGGCTTTATGTCAAAGCTCTTTAGTTATGTGCTTGTATTACTTTTCTATTGCTCATAACAAATTACCACAAACTTAGTGGCTTCAATCAACTTCATTTATTACCTCAAGGTTCTGGAGCCAGAAGTCCAGGAGGGCTTGACTTGGTTCCAAAGAGAAGAGAAGGAATGGTCAAGTCACCACAAGTTTGGTGATACTCTGAATTCTAGGGCGTTTCCTCTGCCCATCTGGTGTGTCTAGTTTTCGTAGTCCTCCAAGTGTGGCACATTCAACCTGTGCAGGTTTTATAGTTGTTCTCAGGGAAGGAGACAGGGTGGCATGTGTTTACTCCCATTGTACCCAGACCCAGAACCCCCAACTTGGGGTTCTTAAATATAAGTGATGGAAGTTGACTCTGGCAGATTTTTTGTTTTTAGGTTATTGGATAACATAAGGAATTGGGAGTGTTGAAGAATGAGTCTAGAGGCCATGCTCCAGTGACAATGCTGCTAATCCCATCACGGAACCTGCTTAACCAGGGAACAGCTTAGCAGGGAACAGAAACTCGGGTTTTCCACAATGGCTACTGCTGTCAGTAGGAAGTTAATCTCCAAATCCAGAACCCAAACCAGTGTCCATCTTCACCTCCAATGTTTTCTTGCTCAAGCCACTCACTTCTAAATCCAAGCCTCTCATAGGTGAATCTAATTTATGAAAATCATTTCACACACCTCTGTGTGCAAATCAAGTCCCATGCCTGTATTTTTAACACTAAAAGGCCATGGAAGTGAGTTCTATGGGTACTGCCTCATGGAGGGAAATCCCCTCAGCACACTGAGGATGTTCAAAACCTGTTGGGCAACCAGGAAATGTGACAAATGTCAACTGCATTTTGAGTATATTGTATAAAGCAAAAGAAACTTTGATCCTGCCTTATTTACTGACACTGTGTAATCAGTTTTGCTGATAAAAGTACTAATGTGTTCTGTATACCTAGAAGGTTTAATGAAATTAACTTGTATTTTTAAGTGCTTTTATTGTAACATTGGCCATAGATAGATGAGAAAAACATTATATAGATACTGGTACTATTGTTCTTAAGAATTCATAATGTCACGTTTCCATCATAGGACTGTGCTATAAACAAACAAACACACACACACACACTGGATTCTTGCTCTCTGTAGTATTTCCATCTTAACGTGTAGTGGTTAAGAGCACAGACTTTGAAGTGTAAAAAGCCTGCCTTGTACCCTCTCCTGTTACTCAATAGCTGAGCAATCTTGGGCAAGTTAACTTCTCCGCCCCCATGTTTTGTATCTGTAAAATGAGGGTGATAATGTCAGTTCCAAGCTCATAGAATTCCTGAGAGGATGAATGGAGATAAATGTAAAGCCTGGTACATAGTAAATGTTCAGTAAATTTTAGTTATGCTTAATATTATGAATACTTTTTCTTTGATATGGTAATAAAATGTATTCATTTTACCTCCTAAGATACTCAAAGAATTTTCAGTGTCGAGCAAAATGAAAGTATCTGTTTGCAACAAGTGGATATTTCCTGATTTATTATGTACTCTTAGTAAGTGAGTAGAAATAAATTGAAAGGCTTCTAAATGTTAAACAGGTCCACTTTCTTGTATATGGTGGTCTTAGCAGGTAGCTGGAATCTGGACTATCTCTGCTGGAAACCCTTATGCTTATCTTCAAACACAAGTCACAGGGCTCTTCAAAGTTAAGAAGCCAGGGCAAAGGTCAATGGAAACTCATCTCATGATTGTTATAACCTAGTCTATATAAGCACATCATGTACAGAAGTCCAAACTTTTGAAAAATATTGTGAATGTTTTTTGGCTTCTGTGGCTAATGTTATGATAAAAAAGACTCATCTGCAATGTCTTTTGGTCCTTCCTCCCTGTCTGTTTAAGGGTGTTCCATGCAGCTTTGGAAAATGATGTTTCCAAAATTTTGAAATGTTTAACTGGTGCAGCTTTCTGAACTGGCTGACTCCCATGCAGTGAGATTTATTTCCTTTCGGTATAAATCAAACATTTAAGATGATAGCTCAGAGAAGATAATTGGAATTTTATTGCTTTGGAAAGAATATCTGTGTGAGTCCTTCATACTCTGTTAGTTAGAAAATATTAACAGAAAATTAATGAGTCCTGCTATGAATCTGTGATAATTTGTGGCCTGGTCTTCCATAATAAAAAAATAAAACTCTAATCTTTACTAAGCTTTAACATGTAACATTAGATGTAACATGTAGGTTTTATTTTTTTCTTTCACATGGCAACAAGCGAAAAAATGAATGTAAGTGTTTTTGCTTAAGGTCTTCGAAAAAGTACCTCCCCTGACTAACTCAGAAAAAGTACCTCCCCTGACTAACTCAGGCACTTTGGAAAGATTACTGATTTCTGATACTTTGAGTGGATAAAAATGTGGTTTTCCATGAAGAGGGTTAACTTATTACTGAGGACCCTGTGGATTAATTCTTGAAATGGGATCCTATTTCTGGCATATTGTAGCGTTTCGTTAAAGCTGGACTTAGGCCCTATTTGTAAAAATTATTTTCATGGCTGGGTCATGTTGGTTCCATTACTTTTTTGCATACAATTGGGGCTGCAAGGTCTCTGATTCAGAACAAAAGAAGAGGGTTTACAAAAGTGTGTTCCTGTGGAGGGAAAGCTTGGGAGCTGAGAATTTATGAGCATAGGGGTTCCTTTCCTCTGCTTCTCTATGTTCTGTCATTGTCAGAAGTGTATGTTCTCGTCAAGGGAGCCGTAGATTCTTGTATGGATTTTGTGGGGCCATATGACCCTTCCTGTATGTTTCAGTTATATAATAATTTATGGATTTGTCCAACTTCATAGTGGCTGTATTACATTGTTTGTCTTTATAATAAAAAAAAATTGAAGAATAATTTACTTACAATGTTGTGTTAGTTTCAGGTGTACAGCACAGTGATTCAACTATACATACATATATATCTATTTTTTTCAGATTCTTTTCCCTTATAGATTATTCCAAAATATTGAATATAGTTATAGTTCCCTATACTATAAAATATAAACATTTCAATGATACTTTCCATTGATTTACCAAATTTTAGAGTAGGTTACACCGAGGATTTTTAACAATGATTTCAAAAACTTCCTCCTGTAACTAGATCAGTTCACAGGACGATCTTTTGCACCACAGCTGAGATTTGAGACAGATGACTTTTCAGTAATGTTTTAATTCCAGTTAAAAGCTCAAGAGGATTTCCCAACAAGAACAAAAGGAAGGGTTTGGAGCTGACTTGGATGAGGAAACAACTTCTCCAGCTGCAAAATTGTTGCATGGGGGAAGCAGACAGATCACGTGCTAGTGAAATTAGCAAGAAAGGGGCACCCCTTGTTTCTGCCCTGGAATCTCCTCCTAAATCTTATATTCCCCAGTCAACCGTAACCTGACTACCATTTCCCTGTCCACAACCTAAAGGAACAGCCTAATTAGGAAAATGTGCATACTTGAAAATTACCTTGTAGCTGCTGTGATGAATGAAAACATCAATGACTCAACCAGAGAGTATATTCTTACTTTACGGTCACAACCTTATTTGGAGTAAATCACATCCAAAGTATTATCCACCATACTTTTCAGTTTCTATTTAAGAAGATAACTGTTTGCTTCTAAAAATCAAACCAAAAACATCAAAAAGATTGCCCATGAAGGCAAAATTAAAATTTTCTTGCGTGATTTAGATACACGTCTATCCCCTTAACATAGAGATGTAAAACCATGCAGTAGGCAGCTCCTAAACAACCTGAACGATTTCCATTTCCTTGTGTTCATACTCTTGTATAATCCCTTCCACTTGAGTATGGTCTAAACTTATTCACTCACTTCTAAAGAACTGTATATTGTAGAAGGAATACGGTGACACTTCTAAGTTTTGCTTATTTAAAGGATCATGGCTTTTTCTTGGTCTCTCTCACTCTCCCTCTCGTCATTCGTTCTGGGAGAGGCCAGCTGCTATGTAGGTGAGGAGTTGCTATGTGTGTGGAGAAGCCAAAGTAGAAAAGGACTGAGGGCTGCCAACTATGATATAAGTGAGCTTGGAAGTGAATCCTTCGTGCTAATGAAGTTTTGAGATGACTACAGCCTGGCTAATAATTTGTACTGATTCATGAGAGACCTTGAGCCAGAGGCATTCACCTAAGCTTCATCCAGATCCTAACTCACAGAAATGTGTACATAAGAGTTTATTCTTCTAAGGCTCCAAAGTTCGGGGGTAATTTGTTACCTGGCCATAATAGATAGCTAAATCAAAATATTTCAGTTGATTGTTTAAAAATTTAACATTTTACTTAATAGACATAGTTTTGATAGTATATTCACTAATGCATATCTGCACATATGTAATTCATCTCTGTAGATATTTGTAAAGTAAGTTTCTCTCTCATCCTTTGCTCCCCATTCTCCAGTGCCCTTTCCAAGAAGTAACCACTGTTACTGTTTCATGTATCCATCTAAAGATAGTCAATACATGGGTAAGTAAGTATGGTTATACATCTTTCAAAAATACATAGTAGTCATCCACATAACTATTATACATGTTGCTTTCCAGGTTACAGGCATGTTTTAGAATCAAGTTATCAATTGCCTTATTGTTTTTAATGGCTACGTGCCATAATTCATCCATCAAATTCCCAACTGATGAACATTTTGGTTTATAGTATTTTGCTATCAAAAACAGTGCTAAAATGAACATCTTGTAGTTATGCCTATAGGATAACATTTTTAAAAAGTGGAATTGCTATGTCCAAAGATTTTTTTAAAGTTTTAGTTTAGATAGATGTTGCCCAGGTTTCCTCTGTGAACTTTGTTTCAGTTTACACTCCCACCAACAATGTAAGACAATGGTCACTTCCCCACACTTGTATTAACATGGTTCTCCAACTTTTATCTTTGTCAGTCTCAAAGTGTAAATAAATAAGTTCTTAAGATCTAATATTAGTTACAAGTGAGGTTGAACATCTCCCAAGGTATTTAAAAACCCTCTGTATTTCCTTTCCTATGAACTGTATATTCATATTCTTTCCTCATTTAAAAAAATCGGATCACTGACTTTTTTCTTTGTGATTTATAGAAGCATTTCTTATTTAAGGACATTAGTCTTTTATCTATTATATATGTTCAAAATTTTTGCCCCTTTGGTTATCTGTTTTTCTATTATTAATATTTTTTGTGTGTGGATGGGCAAGTGGACATGGAATTTTGAGATAACTGAACCAGTCATCAAAAGATGATTAATGGGAGTTCATCTGTACTTAGATCACTTTGTGTTTATTGAGGACTACCTACAAAGTGTCAGCGGAAGGCTCTATAGATGATCAAGGATCAGTCACTTTCCTTTGATGATATCACTTGTGCAGGGGCATAGAAAAAACTTCAGGGAAGTGCTGTAGCTAGCGTTTCATTTTGAAGAAGCCGCAACCATAACAAAGACAAAACTGTTCAGCAGATCGAGGGGCAGGAAGGCAACTGAAGGGACCTGGGTAAATTTTAAAAATAGAAAAAAAGTAAAAGCAAAGTGAGAGGCATTAAGTACACTGATTTTGTCCCTGACTTTCTGAAACGGCAGACAGAATGCCAAAATATTTGTTAATTATGTAACTAAACAGACATAACTACTTTCTAAATATTACTAAATATTTGTTAGTCATTCAGGTATGTCAGGTGCATTATTGAGAATTCAGTTCACTAACCAGTTGTTCAATTGACTCCTTCCTGAACTAGGGGGAGGGTCTAGCCTGGATGAAAACACTAAAGGATGCATTTACTCTTGAAGTAGCTTTGCCCCTCTATGACATTGGTACCATAAAACCCTGTGAATGTAGTGAATTAAATGAATTGTGAATTCTGCAGCCCTCTGTCGTGTGGTCAGAGAGTGATATTTCCAGAATGTAAAGAGAGATTAGTAACTATATGATCTTACAGCTACATTATAAACTGCCACATCTCTGACAAATGCTTTGGTAACTTTATGCCTAAAGGGTATTGTGGGGTCATTTACCTCTCAGCTGTATTGAGGAAGGATTATCTGGTACCTACACAGCATAAAGTGAAGACTGAAGATCCATGCTGTGGAACTTCAGGGAAATTCTCTGTTTTATAAGATAATCAACGTCCCAGAAAATGTAAAAAATGTAAATATATCAGTAAACCAGTCAATGAAAAATTATACTTCATGTACACCTCTTGAACAGAGGAAGAAAGGATATGATAAATATCTGCAAGGTATGGAAAATCACCAGCTTCTAATTGCATTTCCTTGCCTTCTCAGTTGACAACCACCAATTAAGCAATTACACCAGTTATTTTCTTTAGCATTCACTTTGACGTCTAAGACATATGTTTCTGATTCTACCTCTGTAGACTGGATTGCCCCCTTAGAGAGGAGGAGAGATAAAGAGAGACAGACAGAGAGACAGAGAGAGAGAGAGAGAAATAGAGAATAGATTCTCAGGTTTTCATTCCGGAGAGTCTTTGAGTCTATAATTGAGACAATATCCAATGAAATCATACACTGTTTCAGTTAGGTTTATCATACAATTCTATTGCATTATTCATTTAACAAATAGCCATTTGCCCTTCCCTGCTCCCACTCTCTATTTTTTTCCTGTATTCTCTCTCTCAAAGAATGACATCTCCATCCAGTCAATTACATAAGCCAGAAATATGGAAGTAACCCTTAACATGACTCTCTCTAACCACCTATATCCTCCCATTAGTGATAGACTATTTCTCCCAAATATTCCTTGTATCTCTCCACTTCTCTTCATTTCCCCTCATATCACTCAAGTTCAAGCTACTATATGAATACATATTTTATTTTATTTATATTATAATAAATGGTATATATATGTGCTATTTTCTTTATCTATTCATCTATTAATGGAGACTTAGGCTGTTTCCATATCTTGGCTAGTGTGAATAATTCAGCAGGGTACATGGGAATGCAAATATCTCTTCAAAATTTTTATTTCCTTTGTATATATACCCAGAAGTGGGATTTCTGGATTATATGATAGTTCTATTTTTAATTTTTTGAGGAAAATCTATACTTTTTCCCATAATGTCTGTACCAGTTCATATTCCCACCAACAGTGCACAAGGATTTCCTTTTCTCCACATCCTACCTAACACTTGTTATCTTTTGTCTTTTGGGTAATAGTCCTTCTAACAGGTGTGAGGTGATATCTCATTGTAGTTTTGATTTGCATTTCTGTGATCATTAGTGCTATTGAGCAATTTTCATATATCTGTTGGTCATTTGTATGTCTTTTTTTTTGAGAAAGGTCCGTTCAAGTCATCTGCCCATTTTTTAATTGGGTTATTATTATTTTTTGCTATTGAGTTAAGTTCCTTGTTTATTTTGGATATTAACTTCTTATCAGATGTATGGTTTGCAAATATTTTCTTTCATTCCATGATTGGCTCTTAACTCGATTATTTCCTTTGCTGTGCAGAAGACTTTTAGTTTGATGCAATCCAGCTTGTCCATTTTTTCTTTTGTTGCCTGTGTTTCTGCGGTCATATTCAAAAAGCCATTGCTCAGACCAATGTCAAGGGGATTTTTCTCTGTTTTCTTCATAGTGAAAACTATGAAATTAGTTTCATAGTTTCAGGTCTTACATTTATGTCTTTAATCCATTTTGTGTTGATTTTTATAAATGGTATGAGATAAGGATCCCAGTTCATTCTTCTGCATATGGATATCCAGTTTTCCCAACACTATTGAACAGAATGCCATTTCCCTATTGTATGTTCTTGGCACTCGTTACAGATTTCTTGACTGTAAATGCATGCATTTATTTATTTATGGGCTCTCTATTACGTTTCGTTGGTCTATATGTGTTTTTTGATGCCAGTACGATACTGTTTTGATTACTATAACTTTGTAATATAATTTGAAAATGGAATGTGACCCCTCCAGCTTTGTTCTTCTTGCTTAAAGTATCTTTGGCTATTTTGAGTCTTCTGTGGTTCCACATGAATTCTAGGATTTTTTTTTCTATTTCTTTGAAAAAGTCACATTGGAATTTTGATAGGGATTGAATTGAATCTGCAGATCACTTTGGGTATTATGGACATTTTTACTATATGAATTCTTCCAATTCATAAACATGGGATATTTTTCCCTGTATTTGTATCTTCTTAAATTTCTTTCATCAGTGTTTTATGGTTTTCAGTGTATAGATCTTTCACTTCCTTGGTTAAATTTATTCTTAAGTCATATTAAACAGTGAAAAGCTGAAAGCTTCTCCTCTAGGATCAGGAACAAGTCAAGGATGTTCCCTCCCACTACTTTTCTTCAACATAATAGCAGAAGTCTTAGCCAGAGCAATTAGACAAGGAAAAAAGAAAGCATCCAAATTAGAAAAGAAGAGGTAAAATTATCTCTGCTTTCAGATGACATGATATTATATACAGAAAATCCTAAAGACTCCAGACACGCACATACACACACACACACACACACACACACACACACACACACACCTGTTAGAACTAATAAGCAAATTCAGTAAAGTTGTAAATACAAAATCAAAAATATAAAAATCAGTAGCATTTTATACACTTGCAATAAACTCTTTGAAAAATAAATTAAGAAAACAATGTCATTTACAATTGCCACAGCCTTTTAACTGTTCTCCTTCAACCCACTTACAAGTTGCCCCCTACTCTTTTTCATCCCACAGAAACCAGAGTAATATTTTTAAGTTTAAGTCAAGTTTTGTCATTTCTCTACTCAGAAAATTCTAGTAGATGAACTAATAGATGAATTCATTGTTTGCTGCTAAGTTATTGTCCTGCTAGTAATAGTAGTAGTATCAGTGGTAGTAAAATGTTATCAGTAAAAGTAGTGATGGTAGTGTTCATGCCAGTGATAAAAATGTTGTTGCTAGTGGTAATAACCACTAGTATTTAGTGAGATTGTACTATGTGTCAGGCACATGAATTATTTAATCCAATCACCCAACTATCCTTTCAGTAGGTAAAATTAACATTTCATGAGTAAGAAAACAAGCAAAGAAAGTTTAAATAATTATTACTAATTATAATTCAAATTTATAGAGCAATCCATATGAACTGAAAAAAATTGTCTTTATCTTTCAGTTGTAAATATTATTATTTCAGAGGCCACTTGGGCTGCTAGGAAACACAGACTTAGAATTGTGGCTCATCTTCAACAATATTTAGGACAGTATGTTATAAATTTAGTGTTTATTATACTCCTGGCTTTATTTTCCTGTTCTTATTTTCCATTTATCTTAATTTCCTAAACCCATTAATCAACCTGTTTTACTGTATATACTTTTGAAAACTACCAGGCTACCTAAAAAAAAAAAAAAGGTCAGGGATACATCAAAATAAATTTTTCCCTTGCCCTATTTCTTATCATTTATAGAAGAACCTGTAGATTAGGCAGGCTTACCACCTACACTTTACATATGAAGAAATAAAGTTTTCAAGAAGTTCATGATAATGACCGTTCAAGATAATAATAGTTGAAAATGAAAAATCCAGGACTCAATTCAGATTGAACTTTTCTGTTTTTATACTTTGTTGTTTTGTTTTGTTTTGATGTTTACTTTTCTGGTATTGAACTGCTCTTTGTCATTTAAGTTAGTTTGGCAAATATTGATAAACTCTTTCTCAATGGGATGAAATTCCTTTTTCTAAATGTATTTTTATTTCTAATTTCTAGTATCACTTTGTCCTACTCTATACTTCTAACCAAACTGTAGTAAAATGATCAAGATTGCAATGTTGACATAATTGTATCAGTTTTAGGCATTGAATTCTAGGGGCAAAGTCATTTAGAGCACATGAAGATGAGTTTTGTAGTTCCAACGTTTGGCTGTAGTATGGGTAAAATAAATGATGCTTTGGGCAGCCACTGGGCAATCTCCCCTGTATACCTTCTCACTGCCCTTTGCCTTGAACTCACAAACCCACTGTTGTGACAAATGATTTACTCCCAATTCTCTACTGGGTAATTTTGTCAACAACGTTGTACATTATGCACATCAAATTGTAGAAGAAAGACCAGTGGGCATATGTGTCATTTTAATATTTATCCTGTGCTTCATTATTCCAGGAGAAATACAGAAAACTAGATGATCAGATGTGGTCTCTACTCACATAATCATTTACTAGCTCTTTGGCTGAAAAATTTAAATGAGTATTAACAGAGATGTTCAGAGAAGAGAAGAAATGTATTGATATGTATATTTCAAAAAGAGAATTATCTCTTTGTTTTTATTTTTCAATTGACTTTTTAAAAGTCACTTTTCAAACGTGTTTTTTGTGGGAGAAGTAATTTTATTATCACACTTCTTTCAACTTTTGAGGGACACTTGAATTGGGGTTTTAAAATTTTGTATCACTGCAGGAAGCTCCTTACAGCATCCCTCACCCCAGGGAGTCAGTCAGACGTGAGTAATGGTGCCAGGAACCCTATTCCATCCACCTTCTTATAATAGCACTTTTTTCCTTTTATTAAATTTGTTTTAAACAGTTCATCACCTTGGTCTCTAAACTTTCTTTCTTTACTATTACACAGATTTTTAAGTGATACTATTTGGTCTGCAATTGTTATGAGAAAAATACCTGGGTGACCTGGTGTGAATACAAGGCACCTCTTGGTTTGAACTCTCTAGAGACATATTATTCACATGTTAGTTTAACACATCCCCACAGGCAACAACTCATTGCTTAAAGTTAAGAAATATGAATCCTTACACTATGCCATAAGCTATTTAGCTTCCCAGCAATTGAGTTGAAAATATTTAGGTTGTGAGTCCAGCTGTAACATTGGAAACAAAACATTTATAGTAAAAAGGACATATGGAAATTTAAGGGAGCTACCAAAGGCAAAGCCAGGAAACTTCGACCGTCTGTTCTCAGTGAGAACGTGTTACTATAAGTTGGACTCATTCTTCATATTATCCTTCAAAGTTCTATTGTTATCTCTACTGAATTCCATCCGGATCTCTTTCTGAAGATTGATGTGTCTGCTATGCCTAATATTTATAGAATATTATCGATACATCAACCTTTTAGAAATGCTCAAAATGTCTACTTCTAATTTCAAATATTTTTGACCAATCCTTGCTTATATCCCCCTTGAAGATGGTCTCAGTTTTATTAACATGTAAATAGGTTCTGTAACACGTCCTGAGTCATATTACTGATTGGTTGTGAAGGTGAAAAACACATCCTAAAAGCCAATGCTTCCCTTGATGATGAGATTTACAGTTTCAGCATTTCAGAGTGGAGTCTCATTTTATCCAGTGGTTCAGTTCACTGTGGAAGAACTTCTGGGTGCCTCCAGTAGAAGAACATCTGAGTCAGATGGCAGGAAATGCTAGCAGACAAGCCAGATTCCCAGAGTAGCTTCTCTGCTCCATTCTCTTGGCTACAGTTCTCTAAAGCTTTAACTTTGCTCCTATGGTCACATTCTTTATGACACATCACCATATCTCTGTGTTCAGGGTCAAAAAATTGAGACAAATAATTTTTCATTCAGAGTTTCTGCCCTGGCACTTGAGCCCCCTTTATTCTAACCCTGCCACATTCCCTTAGAGATGAGTAAAGATGAAATACTGCTTTTGATGCCTGGCAGAGAATTCAAAGTGATGGACCTTCTCCACAAACGTAAGCAAAAGTAAAAATTGACCTTCTGTAAAAATGACATCTAACTGACAGCTAGTATGAATTTTTGGAAAGAAGGTACATAGTCTTAGTAACTTGAAATGATCGCCAATTCAACCACCGAAAATTAAATAAAATATATATGAAATTCAGTTCTTTCTTTTCAGCTAGTATATTCCACTAAAATAGAGTGTTTCTCACCGAGGACCCTTAGCTAGGCTTGGAACATTTGTTCTTCATCATATGTAACTTCTAGAGAACTTCCCTAGCTCTCTGATTTCTGATGTTGCAGACTAAGTTATGGGCTGGCCTTTACCTAGTCAGTGTTTCCCTTAGCTGTGTAATTATGTGAATTCAAAGCTAGGTCTCAGTTGTCTGTTTAACTTTCTATTGCACGTGGATGGAAAGAGAAAATTTACATGGAAAAAAGTTCCACATATAGTTCAATTATTCTATTTTTGTTATCAGGGCATACAATATTTTTTTCCTGTAAATTAAAGCTCTCCATAATGATGTAACTACACATGTATTAGAATCAGATCATTTTGTCTATCCAGATGATGTAGTTTTAAGTGTTTTGTCTAGGTCAGTTTATTTCCGGTTTGTAGGAACATCTAACTATCCCCTAGGGAGGGTTTGAGATATTGCATTCAGAGGTTTGTTTACTTGGAGACTCGGGATATGTGTGCCTTAAAGATGATAAACTGTCTCAGTTACTTTTAGAATACGTAGAAATCGTCATCTCCAAATTACCTTCATGTGATGCAATTTTCCACCCTCATATTAAATAGGGTTTGATTATATTCAGAAAAGGCCCCATTAGGTGGTGAGCAAGAAAAGTAAAACATATTCTAGGGACTATAATGATCTACCAAGATATCTTCCTTTTTCCAGGATAGGAACTATGCATCACAAATGGATGTGTAATTTACTTGGAGTGCCATGAGGGTTATTATTATTTCAACCAAGTAAGGTTTGGGAATTCAGGAGAGGTCTCAACAGAGTGATCTACTTAGGAAGGAGCTGTGATGTGTTTCCCTTCATTATCACAGACATTTGGCTGCAGCAACGTTGGGCAGAATCATCTTAGTCATTTTAGAAATGTCATTGATCACTTCTGGCTAAGTGGATTAAGATGTCCCAAGTCATTTCTCCAATTCCTCTTTGTCTTAAATTCCTGCTGGGTTCGCAGTAGTAACCTTAAGGAAAGAGTGCTAAAGTCAAGTAGCAAAAGCTTACTTAGGGATTCTGAGGTTTCAGACATAAAGCTGCTCTGTTATCTCTCGTTCCTTCCCATTTCTTTTACTCTTGCTGGCTGTTGTAGCCAAACAGATGTTTCAGCAAACATTGAGCAGACACACACACACGCACACGCACACACACACACACACACACACACATACACATTTTCAGTAAAATCTATATCTATCAATTTTATTATATCTGTCATCTGGCTAATGGCCTCCCTACTTTCAACTGCTGGTTGACACAATCCAGGATGCCCTGTTCTGAGTCTCACTCATTACACATCAACTTTGCTTTCTGTCTTTGACAAGGGGGCTTCAATGTTGTTTTTAGCAAACATTTCACCTTCTTTCAGGTAAAAAAAAAAAAAAAAGGTGATGGTAAAACTTTAGACAAAAAAATTAAATATTTAATTCTTTCATAAGTGTGAAAGTGTTGACAGTAATAATATACGAGAATACATTACTGATTTGAGTGCAATATTTGCTAAAAGGCAGGCTGAAGCAACTGTCAAAGCTAGATGTTTTGAGATTTTCAAATTTCTTTGGAAAATATTTTCAACACCTAAGGAAACTGGCTTAGAAGCAAAACAATTGTTTGGCACTTTTATCTCTTCTTGCCCAAATCCAGTCACCAAGGTTTGGCCATAATACAATTTTAATGTTTTTAGATTTCTACATTCCTCATCACTTCTCATTGCCCATAGTTTAATGAGTCATTTCAGAGCTTTTCAATGATTATTCTTGCTATAAAATTGTAATCTCTTTGGTCTGTTCTGCTCACCAACATTGACTTCCTTTTCCTAAAAACACTATTTGCTTGCATCACATTTTTTTTTTAATATTTATTCTTTGCATCACTTTATCTTGCTGAAAAACCAAGTTGTTCCCTGAGCCTGCTGTATCAAGGTTGAATTTTTTCAGATTAACTTTAATGTTGTTTTTTTTTTTTTTTGGCATAATATCATTCCTCAATAGTTTCCTGACCTCATTTTCCATCTTTTCATACGTCTACCTTCTACTTGCATTCAACTGGTTTCTTCATTGTTTCATGGTCATCATTCTCATTTTGACCTTTATTCCTAAATTATGCTCATTTACATACTTGGAATTCTCTCTTTGCTTATTCAAACGCACCCTTCTTCTGAGGCTACGTATATCTCTTCCATGAACAATTAATGACTGGACAAACTCATTTTGGCCTACCCATTTTTTTGATTCCTGTAACTCAAAGGCACACGTAACCACATATTAGACCATAGACATTCTCATATTTACATTGGTGGTTTTGACCTTTGCAAGATCACAAAAGTCCATGTAATTTTTCCGTGTAACTTGGTGAGGCAGACCTCTGAATCATACAGTCTTGAGGCTGGTGTGGGCTAGTGAGTCACTTACTAGTCAGCAAACTGGCCAATACCTTAGTCCTTTGTTTTATATTCACATTACAGTCCTTTGTAGAGTAATAAAATTTAACACGCCCCAAATGCAAATCCTTGCCAATACAGAGATTCAAACAGGACTCTAGATGATCCTCTCAGAGATGTCAAGAGATTTGTGCTTTATGTGGTTTCCTCTTTGCTTCATGTATAGATATGTGGTCTGTCCAGCCAGTCAATAAAATTCAAAGGACAATGAACTATTCCAAAAATCTCTAGAAGAGTCCAAGGAAGAATACAATAATACCTTTACTAAACCAAAATGTATTGATTACCTACCAGACATGGTACCTGTTACTGTATTTTACTCATCCTCAGGACCTCAGCATTCCCTGTGATATGATATATGTTATCATATAAATATGTACAAAATTCACCTGTCTCTCAATTGATGTGGTGAATAGGTCCCTTAAAAAGAAAGTTAGTACTTCCAAAAAACTTAAACTGACATGAGTTTATCATAAAAATCTAAAATGGAACAAGGAATCTATTCTGCTAGTTTGATTCAAAATGTCAGGCTTGCTTTTTTGATATTTTATGCACAAGAAAAATAAATTTTCAATTAATAAATTACACATATTATAGAGAGCTTTATTTAAAATTTAAATATAGAAGATAATTATTAGTTAATAAAAACTACATATATAACATAAACATATTAAAATATGTTCAATTAATAAAGATGCAGTGGTTATGCCCTGATTAATCTAGCTTATTATGACTAGCTATGTTATTCTCCATTTTCTCTCAGTATAAAAATTCTTACATATGATGGATTAGAACTTTATTTACTCTTCTTTAGATTGCCACCGTATGGTATGTTTTTACTAAGATGAAATGTGAAGCAAATAAAAATGATCCTCTAACCTTTTTTTGGTTTTAAATGCATCCTTCAGCTTGGCTCAAATGTCGTTAGACGTTCACTGCTTCTTTATTGGGCAGCCTTCCTGATGAATTGATCTATTTCAGTCCTGGCCTCAGTTAAAATTTTTTAAAAGAAAGAAAAACCTCAGTGCTTAGGAAACACAGGAATGCACAGAGATTATTCTCAATGCAGGAGTATGAGAACACAAGTAAGGTTAATAGAATAAAACATATCCTTGAAGTGTTCTGCCCTTTCCTTTGCTATTCTTCAGGATTTCTAAACTACAGTGTCAGTACCAGACCTGACATAAGAGAATGGGGCGTATAAACGTTATTACACCAAACTTAATTTGTACTTAAAATGTATTCCTTTACTTATCACGTTATATTCAGAACACATGAATCAACTCCAGAGTCAGTTGTGGAGGTGGTACTCAGTAATGGTACAAAGGAAATCAATAAATTGTTACTGTTTTTTCATATGAAGTATTTTATTTTATTTCCAGTTTACATTTTTAAATGTATGAGGCAATTGCTCTAACAATAGCATCCTTTAGTTATCATTTAGAATCAGGGGACTTAATGGGAAATGCACTGTGCTGCAGGGCTCCTGGGTACCAATGCCAGATGTGGGCTATCTGTTGGTCAGCACACTTCTGAAAGATTCTGTACTGGCATCTTGGCTTTTGGCAGACAACCATGATCTTAGGGTCTTTACCGTATTCTTTCTTTCCTGGGGGAATTGTTCTTAGTTGTAGTGGTGTGAGTAGTTCATTACAAAGTATTCATTAACTCCTTCGTTTGTGGAGGAATCAAAAGCATGTAATTGACCAAATTTAAGTCTAGGTTGCCTACAGAAATAGTCCACTCTTTCAGTTTTGGTCTGAATTTGAAATCTGTGAAAAGGCATTAGAATCAGTTGCCTTATTAACTCTGCAGAAATATAATTTTTAGTTTATACTAAAAGCAAAATTACATTTTTTAGATACTGTTTTACAGGAAGTACTCATTTGATGCATTTATGTACAATTCTTCTATATCAAAACATTTTTCACTACAAGTACTATGCATATTCAACCTCATAATACGTGAGTACATGGAAACAAGCATGAAAGTTCTCTCTTCCCCATCCATGTATTCCAAATGCATCCAGCATCCTATCAATTTTATCTTCTTTGTACATCCCGCTTAGAATCCTCCCTCGTGCCACTTCAGTGTTGCTGACTTGTTCTGGAGGGCTGCCGATGGTCTCCGTCATCCTGTAATCGATCAATCATCCCCGGAATCCATGTTTTCCCCTTTTCTGGTTTTGTCTTCTCTTTGGAGGAAACACCTCCTCTGGTAATTTCCTGAGAAAAGTTGAGTGAGAAGTCAAAACTTCAAAACTTTGCACGACTGAGAAATGTCAT
This sequence comes from Kogia breviceps, assembly GCF_026419965.1. NCBI lineage: Eukaryota > Metazoa > Chordata > Mammalia > Artiodactyla > Physeteridae > Kogia > Kogia breviceps. Next base: position 65,671,270 of record NC_081319.1, read on the forward strand.
TAGCTCCTTTTCATGTTGGATACAGGTTCACTGGATGTATAATTCCGGTTGAGAATTATTTCCCTTCAGCATTTTCAACGTGTTTAGTTTTCAGTGCCTTTAAACTTTCAATGGTTTTTAGCTTCTTCTGCTCCAGTGCAAGAAAAAGTTACTTTTATTACTAAAATTACTAAAAAGGTAACTTAAAAGTTACTTACCTAACAGTCCTATAACGTTCTCACTCCAAGTACTTTGCATATGAACTCTTCTTCCCTTTCCTCTCTGTAAGCTTTTAGGATATTTGTTGTTAGAGTTGTAAGTTTTTTTTTTTTTTGTGGTACGCGGGCCTCTCACTGTTGTGGCCTCTCCCGTTGCAGAGCACCGGCTCTGGACGCGCAGGCTTAGCGGCCATGGCTCACGGGCCCAGCCGCTCCGTGGCATGTGGGATCTTCCCGGAACCGGGGCACGAACCCGTGTCCCCTGCATCGGCAGGCGGATTCTCAACCACTGCGCCACCAGGGAAGCCCATGTAAGGTTTCAAAATCATATACCCTACGTCAGTCCTTTTTAAACTATTGTGCAGTAATCTGGAATATTAATGTTCCTAACTTTTAAAACAATTCTTGAATTATTTATCTGAAAAGTTCTCTATTTTTTCTGTCTTCTCTTTCTTAAATGTCTCTTAAACTATTTATTCTTGGATTCTTAGACTTATTCTCAAATTTTATTATCCTTTCCTTTCTATTTTTTTCTCCCTGTTTTATTGTCTTTGATTCTGGAAGATTTTCTCAGCTTATCTTCCAATGTTTCTATTCAGTTTTTCATTTCTGTTATTGTATTTAAAATTTCCAATAGCACTTTTGTTGTTGTTGTTAAAGATTCTGTTTCTATAATTATAGTTTCTTGTTACATAGTGAAATATGATCTCTCATCTCTCCAAGAATATTAAATAAGTTTTCATGAGTTTTTATTCTTTTGTCTTTACTGGTTTTGGGTTTTCCTCCTGAAATTTTTAAAAAATCTGTTTTGGTCTCAGATTTCTAAGTGCTTCTTTCATATGTGAGTTAAGACTGTTCTTGACTTTTAGTTTTTTTTTTAAATTTTTATTGGAGTATAGTTGATTTACAATGTTGTGTTTGTTTTTGGTGTACAGCAAAGTGAATCAGTTATACATAGACATATATCTGCTCTTTTTCTTTTTGAGATTCTTTGCCCATATACACCATTACAGAATACTGAGTAGAGTTCCTGTGCTACATAGCAGGTTCTTATTAGTTATCTATTTTATATATAGTAGTTTGTATGTGTCAACTCCAATCTCCCAATTTATCCCCTGGTAACCTTAAGTCTGTTTTCTACATCCGTGACTCTACTTCTGTTTTGTAAATAAGTTCATTTGTACCTTTTTTTAGATTCCACATATGATACTTGCCTTTCTGTGTCTGACTTACTTCACTCAGTATGACTATCTCTAGGTCCATCCATGTTGCTGCAAATGGCATTTTATTCTTTATTATTACTGAGTAATATTCTATTGTATATATGTACCACATCTTCTTTATCCATTCTTCTGATGTTGGACATATAGTTTGCTTCCATGACCTATTGTGAATAGTGTTGCAATGAACATTGGGGTGCATGTATCTTTTTGAATTATGGTTTACTCTGGGTATATGCTCAGGCATGGGATTGCTGGCCATACCAATTTACATTCCCACCAACAGTATAGAAGGGTTCCATTTTCTCCACACCCTCTCCAGCATTTCTTTTTTTGTAGATTTTTTGATGATGGCCATTCTGACTGGTGTGATATGACACCTCATTGTAGTTTTGATTTGCATTTCTCTAATAATTAGTGATGTTGAGCATCTTTTCATGTGCTATTTTGCCATCTTTATATCTTCTTTGGAAACATGTCTAATTTTTTCCTAGTTAGGAATTAGCTCCTATAAATCTAGTAGAAAGTTCCATGTTCAAAAATGGGTCTTTTCTGACATAGGAAACAAACTTATGGTTTCCAAGGGCAAAGGAGATGAGGGATAAATTGGGAGTTGGGGATTAACAGATACACACTACTGCATATAAAATAGGTAAGTAACAGGGACCTACTGTATAGTGCACGGAACTATATTCATTATCTTGAAATAACCTATAATGGAAAAGAATCTGAAAAACAGTATATATATATATATATATATATATATATATATATACATATATACACATATATATGTGTGCGTGTGTGTGTGTGTATATATATATATATATATATAATAGAGTGGGCAGCTTAAATAACAAACATTTATGTCTCACAGTTCTGGAGGCTGGGAAGTCCAAGATCAAGGTGGCAGCAGATTTGGTGTTTGGTAAAGACCCTTTTCCTTGTTAGTAGACAGCTACCTTCTTCCTTCTTGCGGTATTCTTTGTGTATGGTGGGGAGGGAGAGAGAGAGAAAGAGAGAGAGTGTGCGTTAGCTTTTGCTCTTCTTATAAGGGCTCTAATATCATCATGAGGGATCCACACAAGGGATTCTTCCTCATGACATAATTACCTTCCAAGGGCTCCATCTCCAAATACTATCATTTTGGGGGTTATGGATTCAACATATAAGTTTTGAGGAGACACGATTCAATCCACAACACATAATCATTTTAAATGAAATTTATTTATATAATGCATCTACACATTTCCACATATAAGGCTACATATAATATTAAATAGAAAAACAGCATGGTGAAATTGTGTGTATTTTGAAAAAATACAATATGAAAGTCATATTGGTATTTAATCATACTATTTTTCAGAATATAACATCTTTTTGGCCACTAAAGCAGAAATATTAGTATTTTTCAATATCCTTAAATGCAACTTTAAGTACTGTTATTCAAACAAATTTTATAACACTCTAGGGCTTCCGCAGAGTGAGTTTTAGAAATTATTTTAGGTGAGACTGGAAGGAAGACAGTTATTTTTCTTTGATTTTCTCACATGTATTGGATGAAAAAAAAATTAGGAAAAGAGACATTATCTTAACAGAATGAATTGGGCTATTATTTTCTCTTTCTTTTGATGCAATTTTTCTTTTTTAAAAAATATTTATTAATTTGGTTGTGCCAGGCCTTAGTTGCAGCAGGCACGCTCCTTAGTTGAGGCTCATGGGCTCCTTTGTTGCTGTTCATGGGCTCCTTTGTTGCAACATGTGAACTCTTAGTTGTGGCCTGCATGTGGGATCTAGCTCCCTGACCAGGAATGGAACCCAGATCCCCTGCATTGGGTGTGCAGATTCTTAACCACCGTGTCACCAGGGAAGTCCCTGATGAAATTTTTCTGACTGGTCTTCTTGGCTGCCCTAAGATCAACTTTGGGTGAGTTAGCTCAGTGCTCTTCTAACTTCTTTTACGTTCTCAGTACCTTTGTCTAAATGATCTGATTCTCTAGCAGAAATACATAGATGTTAGCAGGATTTCAATCTGGAGCAGGGCAAGGGAGAAACTAAATTTGCGCAAATTTTCTGGAACCACTGACTTATTCACCAGTAAACTTAGAATTTATCTCTGGCAGAGACAAGTGCAGGGTGTTGACTGTCTGTAAAGATAATATATGTAACTGTGGGATCCCATAAAGGGGCTATTAAAAGACACTCTAAGACTTTTGAAAGAAGGTCAGAAGTTATTTGCTGGCAATAGATTCCAGTTGACCAAGGAAATGGTTTAGAATAGGACCAACTCTGTGTAATAATTGAGAAAACTGGGGAGACTGCCAAGATTTATATCCTAGATGCTTACTAAAATAAGTAAATTAACATTTACTAAGAAGATAGAAAATGATCTCGGTCCAGCAGGAAGAGGGGCTAGAGTTAGCTGCATTTAAAAAAAAAAAGCATTTTTTAAAAATATTGTTTTTCAGATGAAAGTAGAAATCACAATTAGAGGAACAGGAAGGCTTACTTTCTCTTCACCTCACACATATTTAATATCAGAGAATTTCAAAGAATCTTCTGTTTTGCAGGTTGGGTTCTGAAAGAAGTAGAGTTTTGAGATGTAGTTTAGCTGAAGCATATTTGTTAAGAGTGCTCTTGGGTTCAACAGGTGGAAAAGGAAGGAGATAAAAACAAGAGTGAATAGAGGAAAAAGGCCTTGTGACAGTCACAGCAGACCCCAAGGAGCTCTGGTGCTGGTGGCCTCTGCTGTGTCTCCAGTTAGCTGAGGTGCTAGGGCTTTATACCCATCCTTTGGTGTAGAAATATAGATCAGCCTTTTTTGGGGAGACCTGCCCAAAAATACCTAGAAAAATTTGCTTAACTCTTAGTTTACACTGTGCTGAAGACTAAATGAAGAGCTGTGAGTAGGTAGTCCATGAAATGCTGATTGACTAATGAAAGAATTTTGGACCAAGAATCCAGGTATTCAGGTTCAGATCTTGCCTCTGCCATTAACTGATTGTGAAAACACATCGTTCTTAGTTTCTCTTTCTAAATGTAGTGTCGTCCATTAGAGGTATAAAGTATTAAAAAATCTTTTTTGTACAAAACTTTAATGGGTTATTTATCTCAATCATGGGGATATGTTATATGTATAAAAATTACCTAGATATCTCAAATTTTATATATTTTTTCAAATTGTAATATCCTTCAACCAAAGCTTCGATTAGAGAAATGAACTTCATTCAGTATCTTGAATTCTCCTTCCTTGTTTCCTTTAAGGTTCTCTTAGCTAACCAGGAAGCAGAGGCCTTACAGAGAAATGAAATACTGAAAAGGCAGCAACAGAAGTACAGAGAAGGATGATCTTTGTATTGGATGACTAGCCTTTCAATAACCTGTATCTTTTCAACCTACCCAATAGGAAAATTATAAAGACTTTCTACTACATCTATTTCAAAAAAGTAAACTTTACAAGTTGTACTGCATTGTTATTTTGGTGGAGGAAAATTGCAAAGCACATATGATATTGATGAAAAACGAATCCTATGGTTTATATAACAGTTAGGAATGATTTATGAAAAAAATAATAGTACAGCATTTGCAATGGATTTCTAAGTCAGGGGCTTGGGGAGGTGATTCTGCGAATTGCTGCAGTGGTGATGTGGCTCAATCATTACTGCAGAAAATGATGCAGAGAATAGATAAGGAGATCATTAATCTTAAAAGATTTGCTGTTGGAGTTGGTTGGGAGATTTACAATTAGTGAGCTATTGCGTTAGGAGGTTGGGATTAACAGATACACACTATTATATATAAAATAGATAACCAACAAGGACCTACTGTATAACACAGCAAACTATACTCAATATTTTGTAATAACCTGTAAGGGAAGAGAATCTGAAAAAGAATATGCATACACACACATATATATATACATACATATACACACGTATACACACGTATACACATACATATATATATATACACATATATACATACATTCTGAATCACTGTGCTGTACAGCTGAAACTAACGTGATATTGTAAGTCAACTACACTTCAATTTATACAATTCAAAAAAATGTGACTTCTGCAAATCAAAATATGATAAATCCTTAGGATAGGCTATGGAATACTAAACTAAAGAAAAATTAGCCATCAAATTAAAAAAATCATATCCCTTTGAGTATGAAGTTTCACCAATACCTACACATATATGTACAAGGATGTTTACTGAAACTCTACAAAGAGTAATTGGAAATGTGTATTGTAGACAAGTATGTTTCATTATTAGACAGATACAATGTTCCAGGTTAGGTTCTCTGAGAAGTAGATTCAGAGATGGAGTTTAGCACATCAGATATTTATTAGGAATTGTTCCTGGAATCAATATCTGGGGAAGGGAGGGGAGAGGGGAAGGACTGAGTGAATAGTCAATCTGAAATGTATGCCTGACCTTAGCCTCTGGAGCTAATAGGACTAGTCAGAGTTGGCACATCTCGGAGAGAATGGCCAAGTCCTTTACCCCTGCTCCATCAATCACTGGACAGCGGTCGCCCTGGGGAGGGTGCAGATCCCTGCAGCTGAGATAATCGTTGCAAGCGCTGCCAGCTGAAGGCTTTCTGCCAACAGCATTTCTAGTAGCTGAGGCTACAAATTATTCTTTAGGAGAATCTGGATGGCAGATCTCCTTGTCCATCACATACACAGCACATGATGGGTTCAAATATCAACAAATTAAATACTATGACCAACAGTACATGACCTATGACTAACTGACCATGGACTTTACTTTCTTCATTTTTAATGGTCACTTTTACCCAGGATTGTTGAAAATTAATACATGTAAATATGTTTAGAATGCACCTGTAATGATGTCCACTGTATGAAAATAGTGATTTTATTTTTATTTACTTTTTATTGAGGTATAGTTGTTTTACAGTGTTGTGTTAATTACTACTGTATAGGAAAGTGATTCAGTTATACACATATATGTATATGCACACATTATTTTTTAAAATATTCTTTCCCATTATGGTTTATCATAAGATATTGAATATAGTCCTCTGTGCTATACAGTAGGATCTGGTTGTCTATCCATACTGTATATAAAAGCTTACATCTGCTAATCCCAACTTTCCATTTCATCCGAGAGTGATTTTAAAATAGTACTATAAGTCCCTGCATTCAGAGAGGCTGAAGTCTTCATAGCTTTTATCTTTCTAATAATTGTTCTGTATATTTAGGTTTTCTGCCAACTGGAATGTTTTCAAGGAAAACATTTCATTTATTATTAATTTAAAAAACAGAAAAAAACCCTTAAAACTGCAAGCCTTATATGCCAGTAGCCCTTGAAAATTCCATTGACTTTCCATTATGTTTACAATATGTTTCCTTAGTATAAGTATCAGTGTTTCTATACTAATATTTAAAAATTTCTTTTGTCTTAATTGAAAGTTTTAGGAAGCTAAATGTATAATCTATGAGAATGTAATTTAAAAATTATGACATACACACTTAGATAACTTGAACAATACAAAAGTTAATTGAAACTAATCTAGAAATACAAATTCAGTCTTAAGTCTTAAAATGTAGCTGGTTATGTGCTTGTTACATACTTTGGCAGAGGTAGAGGGGGTTTGCTTTGTTTCAAAATAACTATGGAAGTTAAAGAATGTGTGTGATTTTCTTTCCCTCAAACTAATTTATATGTAATATTTGTTTTCTGAGGAATTGACTTAAAGGTTCATATTTCAGGGCTTCTTTGTCAGTAGGAAACTTGGCAAAGACCTCTGCAGATAAAACATTCACTGGTGGTGGAGCCGGCCACTAAAGGGCCAGTTCTCTGCTGCACTTGACTTTTCTTCTACTTTAAAAGGAAAAAGGGGCAGAAAATTTTGGAGGAGACAATTTTATGAATGACCTTTCTCCTCACCAAACTCTCTAGACACACCAAGAAACAACTTTTCTATGGAAATAGATATTGAATAAATATAACTTTTGTATGTACTTATGGAATAAAATAAACTTTTTTTTTAGTTGAATGCTTCTGCTCTTTTGTTTGCCCCTACTAAGAAAAAGTAGAACATTCTTGTTGAAGAAATCATAAAATACAAGAGAAATTACTGATTTTAAAAAATAAAATTTAGGGAAACCTAAATATGCTATATAACTTTGGGTTTTTCAACTTAAGCAGGTAACCTAATAACTTTCAGACTGAAGAGATGTAATAAAACACTAAAGTTAATGAGCCATAGGAAGGAAATCACTAATTTTTTTGAAAGAAGATACAAAATTGAGTAAGCTGGTGGCATGGATATTTCTGTCCCACAGATCAGGAAGTGAATGAAGCAAATACTGAGACCACTGAGAAGAGTTTAGTGTTCAGAATTTGTACATTCTTGTGTTGAATGAACACAAGAGGTTTCATCAGCTAAAATGGCAAACTATAACTTCTCCCAAGTTGAGCAATGAGATACCCAGGTATAAGCAGATAAACACAGGTAGCAAGGGCGTTCATTCACGAATATCTCCCTATGTTATATTTCAAAATGGAGATTAACTAGAGATAAAACCTAAAATAAATTACAACCTAAATAAACTTGAAATAAAGCAGTTCAAAGTCATTACTAAGTGTCTGAAATTATCAACTAAGAATGAGTTAGGGACGTGAGATCAACGTTCTAGATAACAAAAATTTCAAACTTTTCTTAGTCATGTCATCCTTAATTGTAGCATCTGCTTTCAGATTAACACAGAGAGATAACCAGTTAGATTAAGGTACCAAGAAAATATAGTAATTGATCCAAAGAAGTAGTAGATTGGAGACTCAAGGATAATGAGTTATATAATTTTTATCCTGTTTCTTCAAGTCCCTATGAAATCAGTTATTCTCAAACTTTGGTCCCTGAACCTGCAGGATCATCATTATCTGGGAACATGTTAAAAAAGGCAAATTCTCAAGCACCACCCCAGACCTACTAAACTACTACTACTATTACTACTATTTTCATTTAAAAAAAAAGTCATTCTATTAAATTATATAGATAGCTAAATTTTCATATGTTTGAATGTACTTTAGACATTAGCTGACTCATTACCAATTGGTTTCACCATATGGTGATGCCAATAGTTTGTCTTCCTTGGGGTCATTTCTTAAACTGTATGTAAGTATTTGCTTATTTGATTGTTGAAAACGATTATTTTTATTACTTTTTTTTTTGTAGAAAGAATGCAAAATACCAAAGAACAGATATTATTTAATTAAACAGAATTCTCATAAATTTTATTAGTGAAACAATACCCGAAATTATTAGATGCATAAGAAGTTACAAATTTTTAATTCTACTTGGATGATTATGGACTTAACCTTACTGATTCTGTGTTTAATTGTGGAAGAAAATACAAATGAGTCAAGAGAACGTATGAATTTTGGAAATGTATCATCAAAGATTGTGATTTAAAAGGAAATATAATTACAGGTTATAAAACATTTTTTGACTCACTGGGAATGGAAATACTCTTAAAACAAATGTAGAAAAACCTATTCTCTCTTATAGTTTTACTTATCCATTTTTGTGTGTGCACGTAAACAACATTCAATCAATTGTTCTCAAACTAAAAGATCTATGAAATTTCTTTTGGTACCAAAGAGTCAAATATAAAATACCAGTTCTATACTATTCTAAGCTCTACACACTTACTTTTTGCTAATTTCATTATTTGGCTAAGAATTTTTAAAATTGTAATCTTCATATATTTTATTTAGCAAGCTAAGACATCTAGAACCAAATGAAAAAAAAATTAAAGAGATAACATAGCTATTTTATTAATAAGATATTATTACTCATATTAATCCTATTTTAAACTGGAGAAGCTTTCATGGAGGTTATAAGAACAGGTCTAAAAGGGGAAAAGCTGTAGGATTGAATAGATTTCATTTGTCTAGATTGAAACAAAGTATAAGAAAATAATTGCTAGGGGCTCTGAACCAAGATGGACGTGCTCTCACTCTCTCTTGTGAGAACAACAGAATCACAACTAGCTGCTGGACAATCATCAATAGGAAGACACAGGAACTCACCAAAAAAGATACCCCACATCCAAAGACAAAGGAGGAGGCACAATGAGATGGTAGGATGGGCGTAATCACAGTAAAATCAAATCCCATAACTGCTGGGTGGGTGACTCACAGACTGGAGAGCACTTATATCACAGAAGTCCACACACTGGAGTGAAGGTTCTGAGCCGTATGTCAGGTTTCCCAACCTGGGGGTCCAGAAACAGGAGGAGGAATTCCTAGAGAATCAGACTTTGAAGGCTAGTGGGAATTGATTGCAGAACTTTGACAGGAGTGGGGGAAACAGAGACTCCACTCTTGGAGGGCACACACAAAGTAGTGTGTGCATCAGGACCCAGGGAAAGGAGCAGTGACCCCAGGGGAGACTGAATTAGACCTACCTGCTAGTGTTGGAGAGTCTCCTGAAGAGGAGGAGTTGTCATTGTCCCCTCACTCTGGGGACAAGGACAGTGGCAGCAGAAGTTCTGGGAAGTACTCCTTGGTGTGAGCCTTCCCAGAGTCTGCTATTAGCCCCACAAAAGAGCCCAGGTAGTCTCCAGTGTTGAGTTGCTTCAGACCAAACAACCAACAGGGAGGGAACCTAGCCCCACCCATCAGCAGTCAAGTGGATTAAAGTTTTACTGAGCTCAGCCCACCAGAGAAAGAGTCAGCTCTACCCACCACCAGTCCTTCCCATCAGGAAACTTGTACAAGCCTCTTAGATAGATTTATCCACAGAGGGCAGACAGCAGAAGCAAGAACTACAATCCTGCAGCCTGTGGAACAAAAAACACATTCACAGAAAGATAGACAAGATGAAAAGGCAGAGGGCTATGTACCAGATGAAGGAACAAGATAAAACCCCAGAAAAACAACTAAATGAAGTGGAGATAGGCAACCTTCCAGAAAAAGAATTCAAAATAATGATAGTGAAGATAATCCAGGACCTTGGAAAAAGAATGGAGGCAAAGATAGAGAAGAAGATGCAAGAAATGTTTAACAAAGACCTAGAAGAATTAAATAACAAACAAACAGAGATGAACAATACAATAATTGAAATGAAAACTACACTAGAAGGAATCAACAGCAGAATAACTGAGGCAGAAGAACGGATAAGTGACCTGGAAGACAGAATGGTGGAATTAACTGCTGTGGAACAGAATAAAGAAAGAAAAAATGAAAAGAAATGAAGACAGCCTAAGAGACCTCTGAGACAACAGTAAACACAGCAACATTCACATTATAGGGGTCCCAGAAGGAGAAGAGAGAAAGGATCCAAGAAAATATTTGAAGAGATTATAGTCGAAAACTTCCCTAACATGGGAAAGGAAATAGCCACCCAAGTCCAGAAAGCACAGGGAGTCCCATACAGGATAAACCCAAGGAGAAACATGTTGAGACACATGTAATCAAACTGGCAAAAATGAAAGACAAAGAAAAATTATTGAAAGCAGCCAGGGAAAAATGACAAATAACATACAAGGGAACTCCCATAAGGTTAACAGCTGATTTCTCAGCAGAAACTCTACAAGCCAGAAGGGAGTGACATGATATACTTAAAGTGATGAAAGGGGAGAACCTACAACCAAGATTATTCTACCCAGCAAGGATCTCATACAGATTCAATGGAGAAATCAAAAGCTTTACAGACCAGCAAAAGCTAAGAGAATTCAGCACCACCAAACCAGCTCTACAACGAATGCTAAAGGAACTTCTCTAAGTGGGAAACACAAAAGAACGAAAGGACCTACAAAAACAACCCCAAACAATTAAGAAAATGGTCATAGGAACATACATATTGATAATTACCTTAAACATGAATGGATTAAATGCTCCAACCAAAACACACAGGCTTGCTGACTGGATACAAAAACGAGACCTATATATATGCTGTCTACAAGAGACCCACTTCCAACCTAGGGACACATACAGACTGAAAGTGAGGGAATGGAAAAAGATATTCCATGAAAATGGAAATCAATAGAAAGTTGGAGTAGCAATACTCATATCAGGTAAAATAGACTTTAAAATAAGGAATGTTACAAGAGACAAGGAAGGACACTACATAATGATCAAGGGATAAATCCAAGAAAAATATATAACAATTATAAATATATATGCACCCAACATAGGAGCACCTCAATATATAAGAAAACTACTACAAGTTATAAAAGAGGAAATAGATAGTAATACAATAATAGTGGGGGACTTTAACACCTCACTTGACAGGAGTGGGGGAAACAGGACCTGTCCATTACAACAATGGACAGATCATCCAAAATGAAAAAAAATAAGGAATCACGAGCTTTAAATGACACAATAGAACTGATAGATTTAATTGATATTTATAGGACATTCCATCCCAAAACAACAGATTACACTTCCTTCTCAAGTGTGCATGGAACATTCTCCAGGATAGATCACATCTTGAGTCACAAATCAAGCCTCAGTAAATTTAAGAAAGTTGAAATCATATCAAGCATCTTTTCTGACCACAACATTATGAGATTAGAAATGAATTCCAGGGAAAAAATGTAAAAAGCACAAACACATGGAGGCTAAACAATACATTACTAAATAACCAAGAGATCACTGAAGAAATCAGAGGAAATCAAAAAATACCTAGAGACAAATGACAATGAAAACACGATGATCCAAAACCTATGGGATGCAGCAAAAGCAGTTCTAAGAGGGAAGTCTATAGCTATACAAGCCTACCTCAAGAAACAAGAAAAATCTCAAATAAACAATCTAACCATACACCTAAAGGAACTAGAGAAAGAAGAACAAAACCCAAAGTTAGCAGAAAGAAAGAAATCATAAAGGTCAGAGCAGAAATAGAAACAAAGAAAACAATAGCAAAGATAAATAAAACTAAAAGCTGGTTCTTTGAGAGGATAAACAAAATTGATAAACCATTAACCAGACTCATCAAGAAAAAGAGGGAGAGGACTCAAATTAATAAAATTAGAAATGAAAAGGGAGAAGTTGCAACAGACACCGCAGAAATACAAAGCATCCTAAGAGACTACTACAAGCAAGTCCATCCAATAAAATGGACAACCTGGAAGAAATCGACAATTTTTTAAAAAGGTATAACCTTCCAAGACTGAACCAGGAAGAAATAGAAAATATTAACAGACCAATCACAAGTAATGAAATTGAAACTGTGATTAAAAGTCTTCCAGCAAGGTCTTCCCTGGTGACGCAGTGGTTGAGAGTCCACCTGCTGATGCAGGGGATACGGGTTTGTACCCCATTCTTGGAAGATCCCACATGCTGTGGAGCGGCTAGGCCTGTGAGCCATGGCCGCTGAGCCTGCGCATCCAGAGCTTGTGCTCTGCAATGGAAGAAGCCACAACAGTGAGAGGCCCATGTACAGAAAAAAAAAAAAAAAAAAAAAAAAAAAATCTTCCAACGAACAAAAGCCCAGGACCAGATGGCTTCACAGGATAATTCTATCAAACATTTAGAGAAGAGCTAACACCCATCCTTCTCAAACTCTTCAAAAAAATTGCAGAGGAAGGAACACTCCCAACTCATTCTACAAGGGCACCATCACCCTGATACCAAAACCAGACAAAGATACTACAAAAGAAAAAAATTACAGGCCAATATCACTGATGAATATAGATGCAAAAATCCTCAATGAGTACTAGCAAACAGAATCCAACAACACATTAAAAGGATCATACACCATGATCAAGTGAGATTTATCCCAGGGATGCAAGGATTCTTCACTATATGCAAATCAATCAATATGATACACCGTATTAACAAATTGAAGAATAAAATCCATATGATCATCTCAATAGATGTAGAAAAAGCTTTTGACAAAATTCGAAACCATTTATGATAAAAACTCTCCAGAAAGTGGGCATAGAGGGAACCTACCTCAACATAATAAAGGCTGTATATGACAAACCCACAGCAAACATCATTCTCAATGGTGAAAAACTGAAAGCATTTCCTCGAAGATCAGGAACAAGACAAGGATGTTTACTCTCACCACTATTATTCAACATAGTTTTGGAAGTCCTAGCCACGACAATCAGAGAAGAAAAAGAAATAAAAGGAATACAAGTTGGAAAAGAAGAAGTAAAGCTGTCACTGTTTTCAGATGACATGATACTATACATAGAGAACCCTAAAGATGCCACCAGAAAACTACTAGAGTTAATCAATGAATTTGGTAAAGTTGCAGGATTCAAAATTAATGCACAGAAATCTCTTGCATTCCTATACACTAATGATCTGAAAGAGAAATTAAGGAACCACTCCCACTTACCACTGCAACAAACAAAATAAAATACCTAGGAATAAATCTACCTAGGGAGACAAAAGACCTGCATGCAGAAAACTATAAGACACTGATGAAAGAAATTAAAGATGATACTAACAGATGGAGAGATATACCGTGTTCTTGGATTGGAAGAATCAATATTGTGAAAATGACTATACTACCCAAAGCAATCTATGGTTTCAATGAAATCCCTATGAAATTACCAATGGCATTTTTTATGGAACTAGAACAAAAGTCTTAAAATCTGTATGGAGACACAAAAGACCCTAAATAGCCAAAGTAGTCTTGAGGGAAAAAAAAAAAAAATGGAGCTGGAAGAATCAGACTCCTTGACTTCAGACAATACTACAAAGCTATAGTAATCAAGACAATATGGTACTGGCACAAAAACAGAAACATAGATCCATAGAACAAGATAGAAAGTCCAGAGGTAAACTCACACACTTATGGTCAACTAATCTATGACAAAGAGGGCAAGGATATACAATGAAGAAAAGACAGTCTCTTCAATAAGTGGTGTTGGGAAAACTGGACAGCTATATGTAAATGAATGAAATTAGAACACTCCATAACACCACATACAAAAATAAACTCAAAATGGATTTGAGACCTAAATGTAATATTGGACACTATAAAACTCTTAGAGGAGAACATAGGAAGAACACTCTTTGACATAAATCACAGCAAGATCTTTTTTGATCCACCTCCTAGAGTAATGGAAATAAAAACAAAAATAAACAAATGGGACCTAATGAAACTTCAAAGGTTTTGCACAGCAAAGGAAACCATAAATAAGATGAAAAGACAACCCTCAGAATAGGAGAGAATATTTGCAAACGAATCAATAGACAAAGGATTAATCTCCACATATATAAACAGTTCATGCAACTCAATATTAAAAAAACAAACAATCCAATCCAAAAATGGGCAGAAGACCTAAATAGACATTTCTCCAAAGAAGACATACACATGGCCAAGAAGTACATGAAATACTGCTCAACATCACTAATTATTAGAGAAATGCAAATGAAAACTACAATGAGGTATCGCCTCACAGCAGTTAGAATGGGCATCATAAGAAGATCTACAAACAACAAATGCTGGAGAGGGTGTGGAGAAAAGGGAACCCTCTTGCACTGTTGGTGGGAACGTAAATTGATACAGCCACTATGGAGAACAGTATGGAGGTTCCTTAAAAAACTGAAAATAGAATTATCATATGATCCAGCAACCCCACTACTGGGCATATACCCAGAGTAATCCATAGTTCAAAAAGACACATGCACCCCAATGTTCATTGCAACTCTATTTACAATAGCCAGGTCATGGAAGCAACCTAAATGCCCATCGATAGACAAATGGATAAAGAAGATGTGGTACATATATACAATAGAATATTACTCAGCCATAAAAAGAATGAAATTGGGTCTTTTGTTGAGACGGGGATGGATCTAGAGACTGTCATACAGAGTGACGTAAGTCAGAAAGAGAAAAACAAATATGTTATATCAATGCATATATATGGAACCTACAAAAATGGTTTAGATGAACAGGGTTACAGGGCAGAAATTGAGAAACAGATGTAGAGAGCAAACGTATGGACACCAAAGGGGTAAAGCAGTGGGGGGTGGGGGGTGAGGGTGTGATGAATTGGGTGATTGTGATTGACATGTATACACTGATGTGTACAAAATTGATGACTACTAAGAACCTGATGTATTAAAAAAATAAATAAAATAAAATTAAAAATTTTAAAAAGAAAATAATTGCTAAAAAGTAGGAAAACGTATTAAGCTTAAATCATATTACTTATGGTTTATATTTTATATCATAAAGCTTAAATCATATTAGTTATGATTTAAATATTTATATTGCATAGCTTTAATTTGAGAAATTAACATAAAATATACTAATTATGAAATTTGGTCAAAGTCATTGTTTAATAGCCAAGTCAGTCTTCGTAAGCATTAATTTATATTCAATTCATCTTTTAATCAAGAACATTTTACATTTAGAAAGTGTGCTCACCTACCAAGAGAAAAAATAGTTTTTAGAGCCAAATTACTTGAATCCCTGAGTGGTAAATATTGCAAAAATGGCCACAATTCTCCATTCATTCCTATAGTCAAGGCTTTTGCAGGGTGAATCAGTAGCTTCAAGGAATAAAGTCTATATCCTTGCCCTCTGAGTTTGGATTAAACTTGGGACTTGGTTTGGCCAATAGAATGCAGTGGAATTGATAGTGTGTCAGTTAAGGGACCTTGTATGCATCCATTGTTTCTCTTGGAAACTTTCCCAACTGCTGTGAGAACAAGGCAGGGCTATCCTACAGAATGACAAGAGTCTTGTGTCCCAGCCACCCCAATAGTCCCAGTCAACAGTTAGCAAACAGCCAGACAAATGAGTGAGGCCATCCTCCAACAGCCAGCCCTTAACTTTCCCATCAAGTGAATACAGATGCTGGAGAAAGCCCACCTAAAATTAACCAAGGCTGGTCTAGATCAGCAGAGCCCTCCAACTGACCTGCAGACACAATTCACAGCACAATTCACATTCGCAAATGTTTGGTACTGATATTTTGTTATCTGTGGTCATTTGGTCGCCAGATTTAGCTAATAAAGATACTATAATAGATGCCCAGTTAAATTTGAATTATTTCTAATTAGCTATGTATATTTCATTGAGATAAAACAAAATTTGTGTGGGCATATTTATACTAGAAATTATTTATCTTCAATAAATTTTAAGTATCTAAATTATATACTTCTTTCTTTAACAATTTTCCCCTGATGGTTTCGCTCTATGGAACAGTTCCTTGTTTTGCATAATTGGCCTATCAAGTACCTTGCAGTTGCAGTCTATGTTTTATTTCCATTGTAACATAGCTTCTATAACCATCATACCCAACGTTTATTCCTTGGTCCATTGAGCATTCATTAAGAGAAAACACAGTCAACATTAGCATAATGAGTTGATATACTGAGTACTTACTGTGTAAAGTTAACAATTCTGATAATTGATTTTCAAATGTGATTCCTTGAAGCACATAATACTATTTTTAATGACATAGTTTGCTTTACCATTCTTCAGGATGACACTGAATATTTTGATCAACAACTTTTTAAAATGTTGTCCATTAACAATAAAGGACATTGTTATCAATTTTTATTCCCTTCTTCTTCAATGCAACACATGATGATTTCATGTTCTCATGTTGGAAGAGTATTTATTAACATCCTTGTACAAGAATTGAACTCTTTAAGGGATGAAATCTATTTCAAAAAATAGCCATGACAACTACCTTAACAATTATATCCTTCAACTCAGAATTTATTTTTCTGTTAAGTGATACTAATTTGTTTGGAGAATATTTTCCTGTTAAGTGCTACTGATTTTTTTTTTTTTTTTTTTTTTTTTTTTTTTTTTTTTTTTTTGGAGAATAGCCTTGACACATAGGATACATTTTTCATTAATTCTTTCTTTAACACAGTCAACACATTCCTATAAACAAAGGGGTACTTCAATAACACGATTTGCTCTTCTTTCAATTTGCAAAATCCTATCATTAAAGAGATATTCTAGGTTTCACTTAATGGATTATTAAAAATGTCAGTAAGAATTTTGGGGGCCTTTTCTTCAGAATTAAAACACATTTCAGAGTTTCTTGTAAATTGAGGATTCTCTCAACTCCCTGTGATAAAGACACCCCTAGGGTTTTGATTATAAGAAAATTAAAGAATGCTGAATGCTAGCATAATCACAAAAATTATTTAATCCTGTATCTTGAACAGGGCAAATACTGAAGTAAGACAATAATTTTATAACAATTACTTCAATGTCAATAGAAAGGACATCCAATGATGCTTGGGGAGCATTACTAGAAAAGGTGCAAGACAGCCAACACCTTCCTTTCATGCTTTGCTTCAACTTCAAATAAACACTGTCTATATCATCAAGCAAACATTCACAAATTTATATTTGTATCACCTCCCCCCAAAACAGTACTTTTTATTTCTCATTAACTCTAACTTAATAACAAAGTCTCTGGAAATTTTTCTACTGCTTCTCAAGTCTTATAAGTAAGATTTTTCACAAGATAAATCTTTCATGGGCAAAGGGAGAATTTTTTACATTGTGATTACTTGCAGCCTTGGTCTATGCAGGAATGAAGTGAGACATTTATATCTTTGATAATCCCTGTAATAGTAAATGGAATCAGTACTTTTTTTTTTTAATTATTGAAGATTTTGTTTAGGCCCTTGAAAATTTGCTTGCAATTTGGGAATAAGAACATATTTCTGATAGTAGTACATATTTCTCATTCACTTGCTACCTTTCAGAAATGTGGCTGCTGTTGGCTGGAAGATATCAGAGATTGTGTACAGATTCCAAGTTCTCTCTCTTTAGTGGTGGTTACTTGACATGACTTAGAACTCTGCCCATAGCAAAGTTCTTTTTTTTCCCCCCTCTTTGAACATGAAAAATAAGTACAGTTAATTAATTCTGAGCCCCCTCAGCTAAAACTGCAGGAAAAACTATAAGAGATTGTACAGATCTTTATTTGTGAGGTATGGCTTTCAGCTAATGTTCTCAATTTAAGTGATTTAAGCACCAATACTGTGGCAGAAAAATAGGTCTGTCATAGTTTTGTAATTTTTGGACAAAATCTGAATAAACGGCATTTAGGGTATCCAACCAAATTTAGTACAGGACACAGAACAAAATGATTAAATACAGGACATGTTCTGTACATACAGGACACAAGGTAACCCTAATGATGTGGATAACTGATAGGCCCTTCTATAGCAAAGATGGTTTTTTGTTTGTTTGTTTTGCTTTGCTTTGTTTTAGTTTTGGGGTTTTATTTCATCTTTCTTTGAACACATCTAGTGAGAAGGCCTTATATGCCTTATATGCCCTGGATACCAGCAGGTTAGCTGACCATCCTCTTATTGTGGGAAACCTACTCTTCATTACATTGAACCTTGATTTTCACCCACTGATCCAGATTCTAATCTTTGAAGTCACACACAACCCATCTCATCCTCTTATGACAGATTTTCTCAAACATATGTTTTTAGTTATCATGTTCTTTTGTGTGCTTTGTCTTATTAAGGTGAAATATTCAGATATTCAACTCCATTTCCTTGTCTTACTGGGCTAGTAAATCTGCAAAAAAAGAGAAAATGTGTTTAGTTTAAAATGCCTTATTTTTGTGAAAGTGTGCTGGTATGATTTCCATTTCCATTTTCTGTACTTACAAATTGTCCCATTTATAATTTCAGTTAGTATCTTACCTGGAATTAATATTTTAAGCTCTTGGTTTTGAACATAATTGCTTCATTTTGCCATTGTCATTGGTGTTCCATTCCACCATTCCTCAAAGATAATGGAATAAGTGGAGGGATTTGTTTCTTTGGATTTCCACAGAATCCAGACATGTAATTTTCTGGGCTATGAGCCCTGAGCTCTTACAAACTCTTCCTTTTATGAGTTTTTAATATATCTTGTATTTCAATTCCCTCTTAACAACTTCTGTATTCTTTTCAAACACAGCTTTGAAAATCTGGGATTAATTCTTACATAAGAACTGTTTTGTTATGGAAGAAGCTATGTCTTTACAGATAGAAAGCTGTTGTAAATCATATTTAACCTTTTATTTTAATATGCTTTTAGTACTCTTGTGATGAAAGGGGAAGTCTCATAGAGGCATCATATTTTGAGCTTTATAAAATAAAAGTACATATGATTCCAAGTTTTTTTTTCAGAATTTCTTTATTAAATTATTATTAAGTTTGTTGACATGGGGTTTGTAATGAAAGCCAAAAATCACAATATTTTTACTTCCTTATGTTAGGTTCCAAGGAATATCTTGCATTATTCATAACATCAAAATGTTGCAACTTGACCTTGAAATAAAACCCAAGTGAAAGGTGGAAAAGCAAATGATACCCACATTGTGTCGCTGATCAAGAATCATTGCTTTTCACACATAACATTGTACTTTTTATATATCACATGTTATTTTAATATATTTTTCATTTCGTTGGTAGTATTTAAATATTTTTCCATGTTGATAAGTTAACAACTGGCTTTCGTTATGGGCTATGTGGATTTTAGTATTTGTCATTGATTTTCAATATCTACTTACTAAATACAGTTGTCACAGCTGTTTTAAATGTAAAATGCTTAACTTGGCAGACAGTAGTTTAAAGCAAAATCGAGCTTCTAGTAATGTAAGCTTCATTAACTAATTGTTGATAACATATTTGAAAGAAAACAATTTTAAGTATGTATGTAATGTATTAAGTATGTATGTATGTAGATACAGAGAACAAATAGGTGGTTAACAGAAAGTGAGTTTGGGGATAAGTGAAACATGTGAGGGAGATTAGGATGTACAAACTTCCAGCTACAAAGCAAAAAATGAGTCACAGGGATGAAATGTACAGCTTGGGGAATGTAGTCAATTATATTGTAATATATCTGTATGGTGACAGATGGTAATAGACATATCATGGTGATCATTTTGTAATATGTAGAGGTATTGAATCACTATGTTGTAACCTGGAACTAACAGTGATGTAGGTCAGTTTTACCTCGATTTAAAAAAAAAATTATGTAGACACTGGGAGGAAATGCATCAAAATGCTAATCATGGTTATCTCTAGGGGTTAGGGATTATGGGTGATTGTGACTTTTTACTTTATGCTTTTATGTATTTCTAATTGTCTGCAACGAACATGTATTACTGTAAAATTAGAAAGAAAACAATAAATGTCATTAACAATGAAAATCAAATAAAATCAAATAAAAAGTAAGTATGTAATTTAAATTTATATGGGAAAATGTACTTGGAAGGATTTTAAAATGCAAATCTATGAGATTCCCAAACTTTCACTATTTTTTTATTAATAGTTTTGCCAGACATTTTGAGTTATATTAGAATTTCCTGACCTCATGGTTTAAAGAAAAATTGTACATCAGTCATTAATATATATTCTATTACAGTTACTATTGCTGTGCAACAAACCACCTTGAACTCAGAGCTGTAAGCAACAGCCACTTTATTGTGTTTATGGATTCTGTGAATCAGGAATTAGGAAAGGGCACAGAGAGGACAAATATTCTTTGCTCCACAATGTTGGGAGCCTCAGCTGGGAACACTTAGGGATGGCTGTGGCCTTGAACAGCTGTGGCCTGGAGATTTACTTCCAAATGGTTTCTTCCCTCACATTCTGGCATCTGGGCTGGATCTGTTGACTGGAGCACCTAGCCATGGCCTCTCCACGTGATGGGGAGTCCTTAGAGCATGAGGGCTGGGTTCTGAAAGGGTGTGTCCTCCAAAGAGCAGGTGATTGAAGAGAATCAGGAGAAAACTGTGTAACCTTTTCTGACCTAGTCTAAGAAGTGACAGCACATCACTTCCTCAGGGTTCTATGGGTTAGAAAAGAGTCAACACAGGTTGGTCCTGAGTCAAGGAGTGGGGCGTAGACACCACCTCTCAGGGTTGGGGTGTCAAAGAACTTGTGGACATATTTTAAAACCATCACAATGTTATAAGTAATATGCAATCACACACCAGAACATTCATTTTTAAATTTTGAAATATCTAATAGCATCTTTGTTATGAACAGACCCTAAGATGACACCCAATTATGCCACTTCCTGGGATCATACCTTTGTGTAATCCCCTCTCTGAGAGTGTGGGCAGAATCTGAGGCTGGCTTCTAACTGACAGAGCGAGGTGATGGAACATCATTGCTGCGGTTGTATTACACTGTCTGAGGGGCTGTCTTGGCAGACTGGAGGAGATGCCCCTGTGGGTTCAATGAAGCCCGCAGCCTTGTTGGAGAAGCCCACTGGGCGAGGAACTATGGGTGGTCTCCGGGAGCTGAGGGCAACCTCCAACCTCCAGCCAGCAAACGTCAGGACTTGTAATCATATGGCCACAGAGAAATGGGTTCTACCAAGAATCCAAATAAACTTGGAAGTGGATTCTTCTCCGACAAGCCCCCAGTTGAGGATACAGCCCACTTACTGTGATTACAGCCTTGTGAGACCCTGAGGAGAAGACCCAGTCAAGCTGTGCCCAGACTCCTGACGTACCAAGCTTGGTACGTGAGGTGATAAATGTGTGTTGCTTTAAACTGCTTAGTTTCTGGTAATTTGTTACAGTGATAGAAAACTGATAAAATCGTACTGCAAGTTCCCATCTGTGCTGTGGTTTTAATCATATAGAAAGACCATATGATTTTATTGTCCAAATTGAGACCCTTTTGAATTTGAAAAGTGCATAAAAGTAATTAAAATTATATTTGTTTATTGACCAATATATTATTGGTCACCAATAAAATAGCTTTTCAAAAAATTCTTTTCAATTTTCTTAAAAAATAAAAATATACTCCCAAGTATTTTAAACAGATTTCTTTGTAGTAATTTCCTGACCATTTAAAAAAATCTAAGCAATACATTTATTCATGAACTTAATCCATTTGTTAATCACATCTTCCTCTAATAGCATAACACTGATATTTTCCAAAATATGTGTAAGTGTATGCCTTTTCAATACAGACTTAACATCAAAATTTTCCATGACATTTCTATATTCTTTTCCAAAGTTATATATTTTGTTTAATAAAATAGAAATTTTATCTCTTTAGTGGACTCTTCTCAATGGGTCATAATATTTTTTTAATAGAGAAAATATTTTTATAGTTTCTGCCTGGCAAGTACAGAATAAGATCTTCCAAATAGAAGGTATTCCTAATTTGTATGTTTTATTCAAATTTTAAAACATTTTAATCCAACTAATGATAAAGTAATGTCTTTTTAATTGCATTTAGAATACTTAGGTTCTGACAAAAAACTTTGCAAGATAAAGCTCATCAAACAAGTTGTCTCTATGAATGTTTGTTATTCTATTCAAATTCAGTATCTTTCAAAATAATATCAATATCTTATTCAATATCTATTTAGTTGAAGATTTTGCAAATTATATGTTGGGAAAGTATAAACCTTCTCATTTAATTTAATTCCCACACAGAGTATAAATTTATGCAAGAAAACATAAGAATTTTATCAGAAGATTCTTTTCCAAATTCAAGATATCACAAAACTCAGTTATTCAATTTTGGATTTAAATTTTATACATTATTTAAATTTCACCATTTAGCTTAAAGTAGTAAAGATAAATATTAAAGAATTCTCTTTGTGAGCTTTATTTGCTATAGTTGCAGTTTACTAAAATTTTCAAAATTTGAATTCTTGGCCACTCCATTAATTGAACATATGTATTAAAGATTTCCAACTCTTTTTGAACAAAATGCTAACACAACTGAGAGATCTTTTACAGAATTATTCTATACATATTAGAGATTGAAACTGGTTTACAGACTTGTACACAAAGGCTCTAATTATCAAAAATCAGATCAAAGATTATCAGTGAAGAAAAGATGTTACATCATTAAGCTGCAGTGTTTTGTTTTGTGTTAAACATCACTTCACAGCAAAAAATTGTGGTCCAATGGTATATTTCCTAATATGTATACATTTTAACATCTATATCTTCAATTGTTTGTGTTAGTAGAATATTTCCCCAGTTTGACCACATTCATGAATTATTTGTGCTTCTCAGCCAATTCCAAGTACATTTTTTTTCTCCATAGGTTCTTTAGAAAGAACATTGCTTTTACTATACTGTTGTGCTCTACCAAAATTTTTATTTTTATTATCACAGCAAGAAAAAAATGTATCTTCAACGTTGAACTTTTAACTGAACGTACAATAGCATTCACAGTAAAGTCAGATCTTTTACCTTGGTAGAATAAATTTTGACAACTTTGACTCCATGAGTCAGATGGGAAACAAAATCAAACTTTGGTTGTAATTAGTTGGGCTGATTTTCTATTTGAAATCTCTGAAGACAAGGTAATAATGTAAGGCATCTCTTACAAGTTATCTTCCTCATGGAGTGAACATATTAACAGTCCTCTCTTTACCATCCACGTGCACACACACACGCACACACACACACACACACACACACACACACCAAAAAGTCTAAGAATGTAAATAGGCAGGACAAATTTTGAATAGCAATTTATAAATGAAAAAGTGTGCTTTATAGATTGATATATATTCCACTTCTACACTTGCATGTGTTTAGATGTTGTCTTTGGGCATTGTCTTTTTAAAATGTTGATGCATGTATTGTCAATTTATGTCTTCTGATTTTCATGTGGTCAGTACAATTCTCATGGTAAGATGGTAAATAGTGAAACACACTTGATCCAAATTACAAGTGCATTGTCAACTTGCTTGAGAAATGGAAATTCAGCACTTACTACTTTAAATGCACATTTCTATTTTCTCATGCAATTGCTATCTAAAGACTTTGTTTCAAAAAAAAAAGTATTAGTATAAATGAAACAACTATAAATGTAAACAACTATAGGTTTGCATTGTACAATGCAGTTTTTAAAACTCCCACAATATATAGAGTGTTCGCTACTCATTATACACCGTAGCAGAGCTGCCCAGCCTCCATTCCCTTACACAATTCATGTGTGCTTAGCCTATAATTTTCATTGTTTCCAGTTGACCAAGATGATTAGTATCCTGACAGCTTCAGGCATCTCACAAGACAAAGAAGGGGTTATGGGGCAACTAACTAGCTGTCAAGAACAAGAGACCAACAGAGACAGATGGACAGATTTCTTCTCTCACCATCATCATCTGAGAGCAGAGGGCATCAGCTGTCCATAGCTGCTTCTCACAAAGCATGTTTTATTTTATCAGCTGGCACACCACATGCTGTCCTTGGAAGGGAGATAGTAGTTATCTGTTGCAACTGGAAAAGATCAAATAAAGAAAGAGGTTTGCAGCCGGTCATCTTACAGATTTAACCACATGTTAAAGTGAGAGCTCCATTCTCGGAACAAATCTCTCAGGCACTGCAAGACGAGATTATGGCAGGCGCTGCAAGGACACAGAAGAGGTTGACTTAACTCATTCTGGCTTACTTTAATACTATTGTTAAATGAAAGTTTTTGTTAAACATGAGAAATTCAGGAAATTCTAAATAGTAAAGGACACCAGGACAAGGATAACCCAGGACTGAACCAAGCAAACTGAGAAACTTGGTCTCACTGACAGATGGTGTGAAGGGCATGGAGCATCCAGATATTTGAGCTAATGAGAGGGGAAGAAGGAAATTAAGTGAAATGTCTAAGGAATAATTTAGAATCGTTGTATTCAAAACCATTTTTGCAGTTATTCATGCATTTCTTCATAAAATGGAGTTCTAACCCTCCACTGCCAAGAATTTCACAGATTGAGAGACCAAGTACGTATTTCCTACTGTGTCAGTATAACATAGATTTTCTAGTTTAATTCATTTACTTACTACAATGATGAACAATATTATATGTGGTGATAATTCCCCCACTTTAGAAGGTCAGTATACATAAGTGATACCAGTAAAATTTTGGTGTCAAACTACTTGGGTTTATAAACCAGCTAAATGTTTCCTAGCTATTTAATTTTGATCAAGCTCTTTAATCTCTCTGTGGGTCCAATTTTTCATTCCAAAATAGGGATATTGAATGTACCTACCTAAAAGGGCTTGTTATGAGGATTAAATGTTAACCCACGAAGAACTGTTAAGATAGTGCACAGCACAGAGAAATCAATCAATAAATGTAAGTATAGGTCATTATTTTTATTTCAACCAACTTTCCTAGAAGCTTGAAAGGAGATAATATAAACCATTTATTTAACATTATATAAATTAATTGTGCTTGATTAAATGTAAAACTTTGCTTATTACACTATATTCCTCTTAACAAGTTATAGTCAGCCTGAAACAAATTAAAAGAAGGTTTTAGAGCAAGAGAGAAATCACATTTTATGAAAACACCTTCAAAAGCTAAACCTTTATAAATTATGCTGTATGATTGTTTTTCTTTTGTGTGAAAATAGCACCTCTGCCACACACAGTTAATACGGAGAGGTGGAAAAAGAAATTTAATTTTTGATGGCTATTATTCATAGTACAAATACTATAAATAAATAAGATAAAATGATATTTGAATACTAAGGGACATAGGATAAATGCTATGAAGGAATTTTTATTATTTCCTTCTAAACTAATTATAATAAACATAAACAGATCCTCACTATTTGAATGATATTATAAAGTAATAAAACATGTAAGCAGTTCTATGATATTCATGGGTCTCATACTCATGACCATGGTTTTGCCAGGATCTGATCTCAGGACTCTAACTCCTTGATCTGAGCTTTAACTTCTCTGGGAAGTCTCATGTTTGATAGAATTTCACAAGCTCAGTGAACATGACTAGGCGAATAAGGGAACCTATTTATCTGGAGAGATTTTGAATTTTCAGGAAGTCAATTTTCCAACATTTAGATGTTGGACATCATGGAAAAGAATTTAAACCCTAAATGATCTATGTTTTTGATGGATTTCATTCTTGCTTGTGATTTCAAAAAGCAGCTGTAGCCTGACAATTAAAAAAAATACAGCCTCTGAAGTCACACTGCTTGAGTCTGAATCCCAGCTGGGTTACTCACTAACCACATGATGCTAAGTGGCTTAGTAACTTCTCTGAGCTCAAGCCGTCTCATTTGTAACATGGGAATCACAGACCCTTTCCTGTGAATTAGATAATGTGCAGTTAAAAACTTAGAATAGTTACCGGCACGTGATAAGGTTTTTTTATCAATCATCCTCATCATTTCAACCCGTGGTTCTCAACCAGTGGTGACTTTTACTTCCTGGTGGACATTTGGCAGAGTCTGGAGGCAATTTTGTTTTTTTGCCAGACTACTGGCATCTAGTGTGTAGAGGTCAGGGATTCTGCTAAAATTCCTACAAGACACAGGACAGACCCCACAACCAAGACTCATCAGGCCCCAATTATCGATAAGGCTGAGGTTGAGAAACACCAATTTAAGTTATTCTGTTGTTGAAGGTGAGGTTTAAAGGCCAATGAACCTTTTCAGAATGTTGCAAATAATGTCGATTAATCATAACATTAACTCTCTATCTTCTAAGCTTCTGTTAAGCAAACTATGAATTACCAAGCATCAGGAATCTCCATGAATATATAGTCATGGGGTAGGAAGAAGTTTCTGAGGAAATAATAAAGTAAATACGGTAGCAAATGAGTTCTTAGAACACAGACTAAGAAGGTGAAAGAGACAACATTGGAGGAAAACTTGTTGGGAAGAGGAAAATCTCGGAGCGCTCCTGTTCAGTCACCCCCCACCCCCAGCCTTCTGGTATGGGTTTATAACATTTCAGTTAATTTTGAACTTTAAATGAATGAGTGAAAAGTTATCCAAATATCACATATGAGTTTTTGAAAGTTGCTAAATTAATATTTCATTACACTATAACTGTAGATTATTGCCTTGAAAGCTCATATGTTTCATATTGATGCATTTGCATTTGTGAATTTAGTGGAGATTTGAGGATAGAAAAATGCAGGGCATTGAATAATGCCAGTTATTAAAGCACTCGTGACTTTCTACCCTTATAATTTTTAATGAAAATGTAGTTGGAATGATGGCATTTTAGTAAGAAAGGGCCTCCATTATCCAATCAATTGTGAATTCAACAGAGATTTGGACTCTCAAGAGAACTCTGGGAAACTGTTGTCAAGGTAACTATTTTTTCCATGATGGAAAAATGTCCTTAAGTGGTAGAGTAAAACTTAATTATTTCAGGGAAAGAAAACAAACAAACATGATATGTGAGGAAATTGACTAATAAGTGGGCCAGGTCATAGAGGGAAAATAATGGAAAGAAAAAAAAGTGAGCAGGAACTCGAAAATCATAATTCCCATCAGATACATGTATGTTTTGATAAACTTATAGCCACAATAAGTCCATGGCTTGGATGGCTCATAAAAAGAGAAATCCCACCACCACCCATGGTTAGCAAGCTGAAGTAGCCCTCTGAAAATTTTCTTAAAAGACCTCGGGCTGAGGCTTAAACCCTCTAGTAAGACAGAGCAGGCGTGGCTGCTGAAGTTATTAAGAGAATTCTTTAACCTTATGTCGTTACCATGGACAGTACTTTTAATGTTGTCAAACCTGAAAAGGTCCCTGGGTTTCAAAGAAGAGATTGGTTCTTCCCTGTACGGTAGAAATCTGGAATGCAGAGTCAGAAGACTGAGTTCAAGTTCTAGCTCTAAAGAACCCCCCTTAGAAACATTTTAACCTCTTCCGAGAGCAAGGGTTTTCGTGTCTGAAAGACGTTCTGAGGAACACTATTGTGTGTGAACAATGTCTTTTTACTCTTTATTCTTGAAAAACATGAGATGAAAGAGAAAGAGCAAAGGTTTTGACAGGCACAAATTTGAGTCCATTTCTTATACTTCTTCTTATACTTTAGTGTAGTTGTTCAAGGTCTCTAAGCCTCAGTTTCTTCACCTGTTAAATGGGGATGACAATTCATGCACTGAGCTAAAATACCCAGCAAAGTGCTTTGAAGGTCTGTTCACTTAATAATTATGATCTTTCCACTCCTGCCCATGGAGAACAAGAAAGTCACAAACAGGGATGATTTTTAAAAATCTACGGGGGGCTTCCCTGGTGGCGCAGTGGTTGAGAATCCGCCTGCCGATGCAGGAGACACGGGTTCGTGCCCTGGTCCGGGAAGATCCCACATGCCACGGAGCAACAAAGCCCGTGAGCCATGGCCGCTAGGCCTGCGCGTCCGGAGCCTGTGCTCCGCAACGGGAGAGGCCACAACAGTGAGAGGCCAAAAAATCTACGGCTGTATATTAAAGTCTGACTTGCAAGATAAATACTTTAATGTTATCTCTTTAGCACTTCTGGTGGATTTATGTGTTTATATTCATCTGTGGCAAAATAGGAAATGATCGTTTTACTTACAATATACATAGTGGAATAATCACAGACAAAAATTGAAATCTAGTAATTTTATGAAGATATTTATTTGAAAGTTATTTACACATCTTGATAGTTTTTGGTGGTAATGCTGCCTCTTATCAATTGATATTAATGTATCTCTCCCCTCCTCCCCTTCCCTCCTCCATGATGTGCTCTGTCTGCCCAACCCCCTCACATGTGACCCTTCCTGATGTCTTCTCTTATTTTCCTAACTGAACTTGAAGTCTACTCTCTTTGCTTCCATGGTTCTCAACTTACATTATCACTTGGCACTTATCAACATGATGCTCTGTTGTAGATATTTGAGTGACATCATATTTCTCTATTAAATTAGAAGAGTTTTTGTGTTAAAGACTGCCTTCTTCATCATTACCTTCCACACAGTATTATAATGCCATATATTTATTATGCAATTAATTGTTCAATAAACATTTGATGAACATGCAAATTCTGCTGTAAATGTTTTCTTATCTAGATTTTACAACGGTAGAGTTTAATTTCTTACATTTCTCTGATGAAGATATATCTGCTACATCTAATATTTATAATTAGTTTTTTCAGATGTTGCCACTAGAATGTGAGGTCTTTAAAGTCAAGAAAGCATATTTATATATCTGTTCATATTTATTTTCCCATTAGCTATTGAGTATCAAACTTTTAAGAAACCCAAAAATTTCTTCAGTGAATTAAACTAATGTTCTATAGAAATCATTAAATTTGGGTTTAACAGGTTCCCTCTAATTGCAGCAACATCATATATCCCTTCTTAACAGTGGACTGATTGATTTGATTTGTAAAGAGGAAAAAGATAGAAAGTTAAGATTTATTGAGCACGTACTATGTGCAAAGCAAAATACCAAGTGCTTTGTACTTGTAATCAATTGTTTGTACTCATAATGACTTGTTTTTCATTCAATAGTAATTGATACAGATTCAAAGAATGATACTGTCCATGGGTAAGAATTAATATAAATTACTTGTTAAGGTCACATTTACTATAACTCATCAGAATATACCACTGATTGATAAAACAATTTTTCAAATAGGATCTGAATTTGTAGGTAGTGTAATAAAAATATGCTTTTGTATCTATTGGAAAAAATTAGGTGCAATGCAGCCATCTAATGAACTAATAATAGTTAATGAACTGTCAATGTCTATATCTTTTATTTTACATTATAGTTGGCAAAGCTAGTGCTTTTGGATCCTTTTGAATCAGTCAAAGAATAAATAGACTCCTACATCTGGAGAAATGTGGTTTGCAGCTTTGTTCTGATTTCTGTATCCAATGCCAGGTATCCATCACCTGGGGTGGAGTGCTATTTTCGTAAAATAGATTTCATTACTTATTCTCAAAAGAACGTGTTATTTCAGAATGATGCTATTGTTAATGGAACTTTGATTTTAGTGACCAAACTCCAAGAATGTTTTTAAACACTCTGTTATCCTTCCATCAATTTAGATCAGCCAGACATAACACTTGTGAGAAGTTATCTAAATTTTTCAGCAATAAAACTGAGATTATGAAAGCTTTGCTTCCCCTTAGGTATCATCCAGTATCAGTAACCAAGTTGTTTTCATTCTTTCCTTTTTATTGTTTAAGGTTGGAGCACATTACTCTCGTGATTCTTGCCAAAGTTCTTTGGCATCACTGTTTGAGACTTACCATATGTGTCTTTGATTCCTGCCTGGTAGGTACCTTGGCTACATGCTGGTTTGCATTTATTGCTATTACAATTTTGATTTTTTTCACTTGCTTCTGATTCTATCCATCCTGTTCTCTTAGAGAACCTAAATACCCATCTTTGAGACCAAAGGGACTCACATGATAACCTATTCTAAGTGGACCTTTCTTTCCCAAGGACTTGCCACCATTTTTAAGAACATTTGCTTAGGATATAAACAATGCACCACTCTGTAATTTATTGCTGTCATTTTAAATGGAAAAGAGATAAGGAGAAGGATGGGAGAATGTGGGTTTTGTCTAGTTTTCTCTCTTGTGAGTTAGTCAAGATGTCAGAACTATGTTGTAAGATCCTCAGGCCCTCTGAGATAAATTGAATGTTCTCACTTCAATTCAGCATCTCTTGGTTCCTACCCTTACTTTCCTAAAGGGTATAGGAATTCCAGAATGTATTCAAAAGTATGTGCAAACACTAATCACAGAAAAATTTTCAAGTTACAATTCTGATAAATATGGAGAAATAAGCTGATGTGAGATATACCTCTCCCTCCCCTCAAAAACTGATATCAAGGTTATACTCAGGGGCTTAATACTTCCAAGAAGCTCACAAGAGGACACAGGTTCTGTTAGCCAGAGGCTGGGGCTTTAATCACATGGGAAGGTCCTAAACCAATTGTCGTCTGAGGGTAGGGAGCCAAGATCATGAACCACTGGGTCTCCCAAGGTGGTTCCATGTATGGGAGATGGAAAAAGTTCACCTAAGTCTGTGAGTGAGAAATTAAATCCCTGCAAGAAAACTGAATCCAAGTTACACTGTGTATGGTTTTAAGTTTATTTATTTATTTTTTGGCCATGCCGAGCAGCTTCGGGATCTTACTTCCCCGACTGGGGATGGAACCTGGGCCCTTGTCAGTGAAAGCGTGGAGTCCTAGCCACTGGACCACTAGAAAATTTCCCGGATTTAAGTTTTAGATTCATAATATCCTATGGTACCCCAAGCTAAGGTATTAGCAAAAAATAAATCCTAGAACTGTCAAACCAAACTCATTGGAAATTCTGTCCAAGCAAACATGAAACCATTCTTTAGGGGTATTGTAATAATCCGTACAAGATTCCCATAGAACTCCTCCCACATAACAAAAGACAAAACAACAAAAAACCATCATCAAAGATAAACTTACACAAGCAAATCTCCAACCAAGGAAATACTGTATACTTAAAGCAAAACTTTGTAAAAAATATAAATAGAAATTGACAGAAATACAACTGTAGTGGAAGATTTCCACAGTCATGCTATTTTTGGAACATTAATTAGATAATTATTTATACAAATATTCACAAGATCACACTCTAGCCACCAACCTTCCCTTTCAAAATAAGTAAAAGGCTATACTTTAAAAGATTATTGAAAATATTATACACATATATGAATATTGCATAGCCATTAGCATCCTAGTTTTAAAGAATTTAAATCAATGTTAAATGAAAAGGGCAGAATAAAAAGCAAAGGTAGGAAATATTCATTTATCTTTTTCTCTAAAAGAAAATATATTAAAGTATTTCTAACATTAGAATGATGGGTGATTTATCTTTATGCATCGTCTGTATTTCCCAAAGTGTCTATAATAAAGAACAAAATTAGAATGATTCAAGAGCATGGAAAAGGCTAAAATTTGGGAAATTACACATAATTTGATATTTCTGGAGTGAAGGATGAGTTTAGAAAATGGGCAGGAGTTAAGACTGGAAAGATAACTAAGAGTCTCATCAAGAAAAAGTGTATCACTTTAAGAAACAATTTCTCTGCAAAATCTCTAAGGATTTTAATCTTAGAAGTATTGAACAGATATGTATTTTCAAAAATTTCTCAGGCTGTACAGGTTAGATTTGTGAATGCAAAATAAAACAGAAAACCAGGCTACAGTAGTAGTAATAGCTAACATTCATTGGGTGTCTATTATGTGCCAGAGACTCTGTGTTGAGTACTTTACATATTCTAGCCCGTTTCATCTTTGTAACAGCTCTGTCAGGTAGGAACTTTTATCATTGCCCTCTTACAGATAAGAAACAGTGGCTAAAGAACTTGCGAAGGTCACTCATTTGCCAACGGGTGGAGCCAGACTCCCATCACGGAGAATCTAAAACCAGCACTTAAGCTCCACCACTGCACTACGGTGATGCCTTCCAAGAGAAGGGGCACAGAGACAAGTCAATAGGAGAACGGAGACAGTGGATGGATGGGTCCAAGATGTTAACTAACTTCCCTGGTTGACAGATGAGATTTGGCATAAGAGGTTAAAGAGCTGAAGGGAGTCGAGTAATTCAGGAGAGCCAGGTAAACTTGAATGATTTTGCATGCAACATGCCATTTGCAGCAACATGGATGGACCTAGAGATGATCATACTAAGTGAAGTAAGCAGACAGAGAAGGACAAACACCATATGATATCACTTACATGAGGAATCTAAAATATGACACAAATGAACTTATTTACAAAACAGAAACAGACTCACAGATGTAGAAAACAAATTTATGGTTACCAAAGGGGAAAGGAGGAGGTGATAAATTAGGAGTTTGGAATTAGCAGATTCAAACTACTATATATAAAATAGATAAACAATAAGCTTCTACTGTAGAGCACAGGGAGCTATACACAATCTCCTGTGATAAACCATAATGGAAAATAATATGAAAAGATATATATATATATATTCTTATTTTATCTAGAGCTTCTTAGATTTGCACTAACAGGGGTACCTATTGAGAATTTTCATTTTAATCATAAAAACAGAAAATATATACACTAATATTATTCAAATTTATAAGTTGAAGCTTTTTGAATTTATAAATTTTAAACATTTATGATTAGATTTAACATCAAACTACAGGCCAGCAAAAGTGCATCTACTTTCACTCCCTTTTATATGAGATTAAACATTCTTAAAATAGTCTTTATTTGGTCCTTATTATTGCTAACGGTTTTGGTATTTACAGGAATCATAATTTCAATTTTTGATATTATAGAATTTCCACATGAAATGCATGAAAATAAAACTGTATTCAATATTTTTATGTTTATAAGGTTTCTCTGTAAAAAAAAAAACAAACCTGTATTACTATGGTGAGCTAATTGAGATATGAAATTTTCTTTCTTTCTTTTATTTTATTTTATTTTTTTGGCTGTGTCAGGTCTTAGTTGTGGCATGCGGGATCTTTCACTGCAGTGCGCGGGCTCTTCATTGCATCATGTGGGCTCCTCTCTACTTGCAGTGCTTGGACTTCTCTCTAGTTGTGGCGTGCAGATTCCAGAGTGCGTGGGCTCTGTACTTTGCAGCACGTGGGCTCTCTAGTTGAGGTGTACAGGCTCAGTAGTTGTGGTGCGTGGGCTTAGTTGCCCTATGGCATGTGGGAATCTTAGTTGCCCGACCAGGGATCAAACCCTTGCCCCATGCATTGGAAGGTGGATTCTTTACCATTGGACCACCAGGGAAGTCCCTAACTGAGATAAGAAATTTTCTAAACTTCCCCATTTAGAAAACTACTAAGCAGTAAAGTTTATATCTGGGTGTTCTTTTTCTTAGCAGCAGAGAATCGTACCATATCTGGCTTATCTTAGAGGTTATATTCTCCAAAAGTTTAGATTTCAATATTAATTGTCTGACTGATGACAGATAATTAAACAACTGACTCCATGATAAAATTACCTTGCTAAATTGCTGTTGTTCAAATTGGGGCCTTTCAAATTCTTTCAAATATCATGTTCCCTGTTATAGAATTACAAAAAGGAGAGAAGAGTGGTAATAGGCATTGATGCAACCTCTAAGCTTCGTTTCAACTGTGTTGGAAGAATAACAGTTGAGCTCTACCGAAAACAACATCATAGAGATTTAGGCCTATGAATATATACCTCTAAACTAGTCATGTCCAGATAAATAATAATTGGAATTTTTGGTGCATTAGAGAGTTTTAAAGGCTTCCGGGAGTTGCAAGACCTCACTTTGGCAGCTCAGATCATGTTCTCCAAGTTAACTCTCCTTGATCAAACCGATGAGAGGTATAAGATCACTTCATCCTCTTTGCCTTTCCAATCCTGTTCCACTAAGGATCCAAAAAGATCCCTCTCCCATTGTTTTCCTTTTTCTGTCCTTAACTGCTTTACTTCTACTACCAGTGGGAGTCTCACCACCCTCACAAGTATGAATGAAGGTTTGCTTATTCTAGGTGTTAATTTCCTTAAGTGTGTTTATACTATGATGTACAAAGTAACCTGTTGAATCCTTTTATGTGTAATTAGGAGCTGGTCGACTAGGTATCAGCCAGCTCCTAATTTATATTTGCTGCAGCAACCAGTGGGGCTGACTGGTACCTCTGGCCATGCCACTTGGCAGCACAAGGCTATTCTTTTTTTTTTTTTTTTTTAAATTATTTATTTTATGTATTTATTTTTGGCTGCGTTGGGTGCTGTGCGCGGACTTTCTCCAGCCGCAGCGAGCGGGGGCCAGTCTCCGTTGCCGTGTGCAGCCTCTCACTGCAGTGGCTTCTCCTGTTGCAGAGCACGGGCTCCAAGCGCATGGGCCTCAGTAGTTGTGGCTCGCGGGCTCAATGGTTATGGCTCGTGGGCTCAGTAGTTGTGGCACACGGGCTTAGTCGCTCCTCCGCACGTGGGATCCTCCCAGACCAGGGATCAAACCCATGTTCCCTGCACTGGCAGGCGTATTCCCAACCACTGCACCACCAGGGAAGCCCGCACAAGGTTATTCTTGATGTCCGTTCAATTGCGGGTGCTGAACTCAGCTGAAGAAGTTTTGAGTGGGTAGATGTAGGTGTGCTTATGAAACAGGGGGATGCAGGAAGGTGGTCTGTTCCAGGACCATCTTCCCAACACCTCCCCACTCAAGACTAGTGCTCTTCTAATGATATAAGGATATGTTTACACTTTTCAGTTTGAATGACTTTAGCTGCTTCAATAATTTTGTGCCCTGTGTGTCTTTAAACAACTGAACTCCATTTCAGTTCTTAACCTGTACTACCCATTTACTGACAACTGACTGACTTACCGAGTTATCTGTGACATGTCCCCTAATTTACCACGTTCTATCTTTTCTTCTTTGTTAGACTGTTGTATATAAGTGTTCTAACCTTGCAAACTGCCTCAGAATATTTATTTATTTTTTGTTCATATATTGTAAAAAAAAATTGAAGTATAGTTGATTTACAATGTTGTGTTAGTTTCAGGTGTACAGCAAAATGATTCAGATTTTTTTTTTAACTCTCCAAGAAATTTATTTTAGCATATGCCATAGATTGATATAATTGATATAATAATTTCATATAAAGAGAAACCATTGCAGAAGTAACTAAGGTGGGCCCCTAACAAGGAAATAAAGGAAAGGTCATAAAGAAATTCTTCCATATGAAGACTTTGGATCTGCATCATGTTTTCAAAATATAAAACCTTAATATTAGAAGCAAAGAGAAAAACACCAAAGAAAACAATAAAACAGAAGCTTGGCATATGTAGTATAAATGTATGGGCTAAGTTATAACATATATGTGTTCTATGTTTTATATATATATATATATATATATATTCTTTTCCCTTACAGTTTATTACAAAATATTGAGCATATTTCCTGTCTCATAATATTTAAAACTCGAGCTTTTAAAAAATAGGGCTATTTTTTGAGCAAATGGGACACTGTTGAGACGGTGAAATTTGTATGGGGTATGTAGATTGGATGGTAGTGCTGTGTCAAGGCTGATTTTCTGATTTGAAGGGTTGTTTGGGTGGGCCTTAAGCCAATATGACTGATGTCTTTATTTTTAAATTTTTATTTTATATTGGAGTATAGTTTATTAGCAATGTGTTAGTTTCAGGTGTATAGAAAAGTGATTCAGTTGTACGAATACATGCATCTATTCTTTTTCAAGTGCTTTTCTCCTTTAGGTTATTACCGAATATTGAGCAGAGTTCCCTGCGCTATACAGTAGGTCCTTGTTGGTTATCTTTTAAATCGGTGTGTATATGTCAAGTTTATTGTCATGAAGATAAACTCAGGTGAGTTCAAGGCCGGACGCATCTACAGTGGACGCCAAAGGCTGAGAATGAGCAAACTGCCAGGCAAGAAAACGCAGACCCTCTTCCTTTAATGGAGACCTAACCCTTTCTTCCCTGTGGATGCTGAACCAGGTGAGAAGCCGGTGAGTGGGGCGTGTGCAGATGCGATCAGCCCTACGTGCTGGGTGCAGTGCGGCAGGCGCGCCATGCTGGGAATATCTCCTCCGCGCTTTGGCTCCGGGTGGCCGGCGTGCGCGCAGGTGTCTCCCGCGCGCCCTGCTCTGGGCGCTCTCGGCTGGGCGCCGCCGCAGTGCACAGAGCGGGGCTGGGCTCAGCGCGCGCGGGAGGCGGAAGGCGCGCTCGGGGGCCGGCGCGGGACCGCAGCGCGCGCCCGGCCCG
Source organism: Kogia breviceps (assembly GCF_026419965.1). Classification (NCBI taxonomy): domain Eukaryota; kingdom Metazoa; phylum Chordata; class Mammalia; order Artiodactyla; family Physeteridae; genus Kogia; species Kogia breviceps. Next base: position 65,708,122 of record NC_081319.1, read on the forward strand.
CATCCCTCTCCTCCCCGCTCTCTCCCATCGCCTACAGCCGCCCCGGACCCGGCCATGGGGAACGTGCCATCCGCGGTGAAGCACTGCCTCAGCTACCAACAACTTCTCCGGGAGCATCTCTGGATCGGGGATTCAGTGGCAGGGGCGTTCGAGCCCGCGCAGGTACCACCTCGCGGCCCAGGGGGTCCCCACCCTCTCCCGTCATCCCCCAGGCCTCTTCTCCCCTTCTTGTGTAGTCTCTCACCCCGGGCCCTTCCTGTGACAGTTCTGTAATGTCAAACCTCACCCCTTAAAAGGTTTCCCATCATCTCTCTGGGGTGAATTGCAGAACCGCCCCTGCAGCTCAAACCCACTAAAATCCCTATCTTGGACATGTGCAGGTCTCCTAAAGGAAACTGTTCCTTCCCTGTGTTTCCCTTGGAAGGGATGAGTCATAATATACAGCACTCCTCCGAGGATAGCGCCCTTCTTTTCAGTTGTCTCCTGATTATTGTGTGACAAAGACGACGAATTTGTCAGAATATGAGGCGGAAAAAGGAACAAAGCCAACACAGAAGGTTGGGAAAACATGGTGGGATGAAATCATCCGTCATATCATTAATTATCCCTAATGTATTTATGCTTCAACACACTTGAACAAGCTGGAGAAAAACGGTAAATAACAGCGATTTCAGTCCAAAATGTATTCCCATGTGATTCCTGAAAGCCCATTTTAAGACAATTATTAGGCAAGTGAGTAGTATCCACATACTTGCGATTTAATGCACTCTCAACCGGAAACGGCAAGTAAATAAAGAAAATAAATATAAAGAAATTGACTTTTCCCTTAAAAGAGCTTAAAATTTAAAGTTTCACAAAGGAATAACAGTGATAATTGTTAAGTGAATGTGGAAACGTGGGAAAAGGGAGGGAGACTCAGCATTAACTATTATTTTTTCGAATTTTGGTGGATGCAAAAATGTTTTTTCCTGATTCATCTATGTACAAGATAATAACTTGTATTAAGTATAATATTTTAGTGGGTAAGCATAATTTAAGTTTGTGTTTTTAAATCAACCATTCTAATATTAGGCATCCATTTTTCTATAGTTTTATAGTTAGTGTATTTTCACTTCAATGTATCAATATGTGGCATTGTAATTTTAGTTCTACAGATTGGAGTTCAGCATTTGTGGATTCTCTAAAAGATACTTTGCTCCTCATTACTTAAAAGATGGCCCTGGTCATCTGACTCAAAGACTGTTGCTGACAATCAAGAAAGGGAAAATAATTCTTTATCTTCCTGTATGTTCTCTTGTCTTCTATTTAATTTTCCTGCCTTCTAATTTGATCTTTGTATTATAAAGATAATATAACCTTCATATTCAGTCTGTTACAGAATCAGGAATCCTTACCTTCCAGTCCCTAAGTCTGAGACTTTATATGACTTTTGTTACTGGGTTAATATTATTTTTCTCTGCCGCGACCCCCATATTCTGATTTTGTGGGCTTTGAGGAACATGACAGGCTAGACTGCTAGGTGAGGATGTCTGCTTTGCCTTGTAGGGATGTGGAAACAGGGTAATTGAAAATGACTAGGATGAAAAAAAAAAAAAAGAAAGAAAATGACTAGAATGAATGATCTAGGAATGTGGGGAATAGGGTTTTTGGACATTCATCAGCCTAATAAAGACTTTTTGTTCCTTTTTGGAGAAATAGCAATACTTTCTCCAAATATTGCCGTTTTAACCCTGGATGGCTTTAGTGAGAAGCTCCTATTTATTCCTCAGACACAGCTTAAATATCACTTCTTTTGACCAACCCTTTTTTTCCTTCCAGAGTTGCTAGCCTTTTTCTGTGCTCTCATGGCATTTTATGCATAGTTCTGTTTTAGTTCCAGTGTTGTGGAATGGTAATGTTTTAGGTCATGTCCTATTGAATTCACAGCAGCATTGACACGTGACACTTCACTCTGAAATTTACCTTCTTCTTTGGCTTGTGTTTAACTACATTGTTGCTGCTTTAAGCCCTACCTCTCTGGTTCCTCAGGCTAGAACCAGACTGGCTCAGGCGTAAATCTTCAGATTCCTCATGACTTTTTATCCACACTCACAGTTCCTGTTACTATTAGTATACCCCTGTCTTCCAGATTCATATTACCATCTTTCTTTTAAGCTCCAGTCCTGATGTTCACCTGCTCACCTGACATCATCACTTGGGTATCTCAAAAGTAATTCAAACCCAACATTTGCAAAGTTGAATTCACGTTCTTCTTCCCCTTGCAACCCCAGACATTCTCTAGAATTTCCTATCACAGGGTATGCCATTGCAGTTCATTCAGCCCTGGAAGCACAAACCAAGGGCTCCTTTCCTTCCTTCTCGCATATCCAAAGTATCACTAAGTCCTGCAATTTTACCTCGAATTTCTCACAGATTCATCTGTTTTTCCAACTCTACTGCTGCTATCAATTTAAAAGTGGCATTCTCTCTCGAATGAACTACTAGACTCTTGCGATCCTTCAACCCATTGTTTCTACAGCTAGTTGGGAGATGTTCTCTGTTTCGCACAGAATCATGCTGTTCTCCCATTTCACAACCTTCTGTGAATTCTCATTGCTTTTAGGAATGAATAGTAAGCAAAATCTTTAATGTGTTCTTGGAAACCTCAGGTGATCTCTTCATTGCATCTCTCTGCAGCATCATCTTAAGCTATGTTCTCTTATCCTTGCCACTGTGTCCTTCTTTGAGTTTTCCAATCATGTTTCCTCTGGAAACATGATCTTTACCCATTTTCCTCTCTGCTAGGAAGATTCTTTTCAAATAACTAACCTTGAGATCTCAACTCAAATATTGCTCCCTCATGAAATCTTTCCCAGACACTCAAGTCAAGCATTTCTTGTAATCTTACTTTGCAGTGTTCATTACAAATAATATGAATTTTACATTTATTGTTGTGATCATTTTATGTTTAATTCCCTACCGGACTCTAAGTATCATAAAAGTAAGGAAAAATTCCACCACAAAATCCTCAGCAATGAACAAAATTTCTGATTAGTTTTTAATGGCCAATGAATACTTGTTGAATGAACGAATGAATGGATGTTTTTCCTTCTAGGGCATAAGCATCTCAGATTTATTGGGAACGTGAAATCCTTCATAGCACTTTTCAGGGTCCAAAACAATGATTGGCACATTGTAGTACAATGCTAACTATTTGTTATGTGAATGCCAAAGTCATGAGAATTAAGACAGGTGTCAATAAAATTTGGTCTTAGTGCTGTTAGATGGGTATTATTACTGTTTGTGTTTTACCATTTTTTATTGAACTATAGTTGATTTATAATGTTGTGTTAGTTTCCGGTGTACAGCAAAGTGATTCAGTTACACATACACATATGTATATGTATCTATTCTTTTTCGATTCTTTTCCAATTTAGGTTATTAAAAAATATTGAATATAGTTCCCTGTGCTATACAGTAAGACCTTGTTGTTTATCTATTTTACATATAGTAGATTGTATTTGCTAATCCCAAGCTCCTAATTTATCCCTCACCCTGCTTTCCCCTTTGGTAACTGTTAGATTATTTTCTATGCCTATGAGTCTATTTCTGTTTTGTAAATAAGTTCATTTGTATCATTTTTTTTTTTTTTTGGATTCCACATATAAGTGATAGCATGTGATAGTTGTCTTTTTCTGACTTACTTCACTTAGTATGATAATCTCCAGGTCCATGCATGTTTCTGCAAATGGCATTATTTCATTCTTTTTAATGATGGAGTATCCATCATTAAATGAATGATGAATGGAGTATCCATTCATCAGTCGATGGACGTTTGGGTTGTATCTTATCTTTGTATCTTATAGAATCCAGTCATACTTTGATGGAGAAAGAGTTGAAAATGGATTCTGGAAGTTGTTAAAAGATGCACAGAGCTTAACTATTTCTCCACTGTTAAATCTGGCAGAGAATCATGAGCAGGACCCCTAAATTTTGAAATAATTTGGCTGCAGTTGGGACAGACAGAGTGCTCTATTTTGAATGAATACTGTGTTAGTCAATAGAAAGATTCAAAACCTAGCCCTTTTTCTGCTACCAATATATTATTAATATAAAATTAAATATTGTGTGTGTAAGTATAAATATATACATTTGAAGTTTAGCAATTTATTACCAAATATAAAACGGGTCCATGTGAATTAAAGGCTTGCACTACCACAGCTCCACTAATTAAATTCTTTAGTTCTCTTCCTCTCTTTTTTTTTTGGTAACTACTGGCATTGGTTTTTCAGAAGATTTCCTTAATAGACCAGGAGGTTAAAATTTACCCTTCTATGGTTCAAGCTATCTCTTAGGGCCTGTTTTATTTTCTATATTTGTCTCTGTTAAAATGGATATGATGAAGCTGGCTTAACTGGTGGTTTAAAGTTTGGATTAAAATTTAGGTTCCCTGTAAAGTAGTCCTTCTTTGATTTCCAAGTGCTACTTAAGCAGTAGCTAAATATCTTCATGTATTAATACCCCATCACAACAATAAAATTCCCAAGGACCTAAATTCTATCATAAACAACACTTAAGATATATTAGTTTTTTAAAGACAAAATTGTAGATTATGTGAGATTAAATTTATAGTTATTTTACATTATATCCTGATCCTTTAAGTTACATTTGCTGTCAGCAAATATTATGATTACAAGTATTTAGTGTTAAAACGTTTCTTGTGTTTAATTGGAATGTATAATATTTTTGCTTAAATTTAATTAAAAGATTAAAGTGACTATATGCCTTTCAGTTTACAACTCTGAACCTGTTAGTACATTTACAAAATACCTTAGAGTGAGTGGGGAGGAATTTTCAGAAAGGAACCAAACTACCATCCCACTGTTTATTTTCTGTTTGTCTCAGGTGTTCCTTTGTCCTTTACTGCCCTGTTTCTCTTTTTTATGACTTCTTTTGAAATTATGTAAATTTTAAAATTCATTTTTCCCTTGGGTTGGCTTGTTAGTTATGTACTGTTTTTATGGCACTGGTAGTTGCTACCTATAAATGTCAACGTACAACTGTGACTTATTAAAATATTATATAAATTATTTCTATTGCAACTTATTAAAAATATGATCATTTAACTCCCTTTACTGCCTTCGCTTTCTATATTGTTGTTGTATATATTAATTTTCTATATGGTATATTTGTAATATGTATTTATAGTCAATATACATTTATATCTATGCACATATTTCCTCTTTCCTTTGCACTTTATTGCTTTCTTCCTCTCCATTCTTTCATCTGAAATTATTTCCCTTCAACTAGAAATATTTGCTTTAATATTTTCTTTATTAAAAATCTGGTGGTGATAATTTCTTGCAGTTTTTCTTTGCTTGAATTACATTTATGTATATACGTGTGCAATGTGCATAAATATAATGAATATTGAGTATAAATGTATGTTCCATATAAAGAATTAGAATAAATGACATGACAGCAGTACGAAATGCAGATTTCTCAACAGATAAAATGGAAACCAGAGACAAACTAGAGGGGTAATCAGCATTAGTTTTACTTGTAGTTCTTTGATGATAATATATCTTACATTCTCTTCTTGTTATCTTTGGTTTCCAACAGTATGACAATGATGAGTCTACAGGTAGTTTCTTTATATCTGATAATGGTTCATAGCACTTCTTGGATCTTGATGCTTGTTTGCTTCCATATGTTTTGGAAATTTTTCAATCAGTTCTCTTCAACTATTGCTTCTGTTTCTTTTTGAACCACCCCCCCCACTTGGACCTATAGCTTGAAGAATCTTAGAATGTTCCTTGTGACCCATTTATTTCTTATACTCATTTTTTGTATTATTTTAATCTTTTTTTTCTCACCATGTTCAGTCTGAATACTTTTTCTCACCTATTCCATTTCACTAATTCCCTCTTTAGCTTTGTCTAATTTGCTGCTGATTTAATGTGAATTCTTAATTTTAGTTATATTTTTGAATTAATGGACTTCTATATGGTTTTTAAAACCAATTTTTATTTCTCTGCCACAATTCTCCATCTTATCAAGAATTCTTGAATACTTATCAGTTATTTTAAGTTCCGTGTCTGGTAACTCCAATATTCAGATCTCCAGTGGGTCTCTTTCATGTATCTTTCCTCTTGCAATGCCTACTAATTTTTCAGTTTAGGTTAGACACCTGTTATGAAAATGTTATAGACAAAATTTGAGGCTCTGAGTCATACTGTCCTCCAGAAATGATTACCTTCCCCCCACTCCCTTTTTCCCACCCTCTACACCCTGCCTCTGGCAACCACCAGTCTGTTCTCTGTATCTAATTTTTTTTTTTTTTTTTTTAAGATTCCACATATAAGTACTTGTCTCTTTCTGTGTGACTTATTTTGCTTAGCATAATACCCTCAGGGTCCATCAGGTAGCAAATGGCATGACTTCCTTCTTTTTATGACTGAATAATATGCCTTTGTGTAGATATATACACCATATTTTCTTTATCCATTCATCTGTCAATGGGTACTTGGGTTGTTTTCATGTCTTGGCTATTGCAAAGAGTGCTGCAATGAACATGGGGGTGCAGATATCTGTTCAAGATAATGATTTCCTTTCCTTCAGATAAATAGCTAGAAGCAGAATTGCTGAATCATATGATAGTTTTATTTTTAATTTTTTGAGGAAACTTCATGCTGTTTTCCATAGTGGCTGCACCAATTTACATTCCCATTGACAGTGCACAAGGGTTCCTTTTTCTCCACATCCTTACCAACACTTATTTCTTGTCATTTTGGTAATAGCCATTCTGATGGGTGTGAGGTGCAGGAAGGATTGATTATCTTTTGCTTCTAACAGGCAATAAGTGCAAGGGTGGCTTACCTTAAGCCAATCAGATGTTTAGCTGATTCAAGGCTGGACCTACTTCATTTGTGAGGGCTTGTCTTTTCTCTTCACGCTTACTTTTATTTTGTTGCTCTCCAGGGGTTCTAACTAAAAGCCTAGAGTGTTTACCAGAATGTCTTCTCCTTGTTGAACCTGAACTCAAAAATATTTCCTCCCCAACTTCTAAGACTCCTGGAAGCTCTGATGCTCTTCTCAGCTTCTCACCTGATTGCATAGAATTGGCGAATGCCTCAAGAGGAAAGTTCATTCTGAATTTTGGTATCACCCCTCTGTGTTTTTCTTCTGCGAGTATCTTGGCCACTGAAGTACACCCTCCCTTGGAGACTCCTAAGGCTATCAAACAAGTGTTTTTCACTAATATTTTCACCAGATTTTCTGGTTCTCTGTGGGAAGTTTGTTCTGAACAAGCTAGTTAAAAAATTACTAATATAACAGGGGAAATATTAAAAAAACACCTATTTTGCAATATAATTGGAATTGAAAAAATATATTCATTTACCATATTACAAAGCTTTTGAAATGGTTACATTCCAGGTAATATGCAAATTGTTGAGAGTAACAATTTGTGTATTTATTTTTCAAGCTTTTTTTAGATATTGACATATAACATTGTGTAAGTTTAAGGTATACAAATTTGATACATTCATATATTGCAAAATGATTGTCACCATAGCATTGGCTAACATCTGCATCACATCACATAATTACAATTTCTTTTTTGTGCTGAGACCATTTAAGATCTACTCTCTTAGCAGCTTTCAAGGATAATAATATATTATTAACTGTAGTGTTAATCACTATGCTGTGCCTTAGATTCCTAGAACTTATTCATCTTATAGCTTGAACTTTGTATAGAGTAACAATTTATAGTCCAAAAATTGAATAAAAAGATTGGCTGCTTCATGAAAAAGTAATATTTTACAGAAAAACTGACTTATAATGATTTTCACTATAAGTAAAAATTATAAAAGATAGAAAAGATATTTTTTAAAGATAAAAATTAATATGCTGACTAAATTAAGTATCTTGCTTTAGGGAAAGAGTATGCTATTTATTCCCTCTTTATGTGTGACATAGTTCAATAAAATTTGTTAAATGAATGAATGAATCAATGAGTGATTAATTTACAGTATTTTATCTCTATTGACATGAGATAATTTTGGATCTATCCATTTAATGGCCCTGGAGTGGGTAAAAATATTTTCTTATTATTAACCTTTTCTTTACAATGCTGTCTTTTGCTTTGTCTTGATTCGTTCCTGGTTCATATTCAATATTCATTGGGCACTGCCTAACTGCTTTACATGCCATAACTGAATCCCCGTAACAATCCATTTTATAGGTTTAGTAACTGGGATACAGAAGCATTAAATAATTTGTTCATGGTCAGTAGTTGAGGATCTAGGAATTGAATTCAGTCAGCTGAGTTTCCAAAGCTCCCAGTTTTCACCACTATACCAGTGCTTCCTGACCTTTCTGGTGATAGGAGTCAACGGAGGTGTTTGTTTATTAAATCTGCTAGAAATTCGGATTCAGTAGCTCTGTTTTGGAGCCCAGCTCTCACTGTTTTTGCTTCACCTACCTTTTGGGAAATGCTGGACTGAGTGATGCTGCTGCCCCTTCATCCCTGTATCTTCTGTCAAAGGGTCAGCTGTAGGCTCATGTTTCCTCTAATCTTTCTTCTGAGAGCTCCTGGCTCCAGCCCATGAAAGGCTCCTATGAGTCTTGACTTCCCTTCTCTCCTCTTTGAAGGTGAGACTAGAGTTCTGCCTGGAATAGAATTGCATTGGATGCATAAGGAAAAACAACTTAGTTTCCAATAAATTTCCTGTTCCCTCCCATCTCCAATACTTTCTGTCCTTGGATTTCTGTTAGCACCTCTCTTCCTTGCTTTCTCTTCTTCCAGCTGGCTTTCACATCCTTTCCTCCCCCTGCTCTGTGTTCTTGTTTTTTTCATTAGCTCTGAGCTCCTCCAAGTCTTCTGGCTTCCTTTCTGCTTATTCACTCTGGGCTGTAACTTTCCCTGACCCTTTCTTCTTTCCTCATTTTCCTCTTCCAAGTTTAGCTTTTATTTTTGTTTCTTTTGATTTTCCCTCATCAACCAAGGGACTAGACTGTGCAGACCCATAACTTGATGGGTCACTTTTATGGAGCAGATGGTATTTAAAAGAGATCATACAAACTCGTATATGTGGGGAATATCATTTTAGCAGAAATTCTGATTTGAAAGTGTTGTCCAGCCTGCTTGAAGACCTCATAGTAAAAGCAACACAAGGAAACAAGTTTCCTGGTCTCACGATTGTTAGTTTAAGTAGGAAGTGCAAATTTGCTGCTACACAGGTGAGCCATATTTAACCTCTGGAAATGTTTTGTTTGGTCAAGACTACACTTAAAAGATAAGTACATATGAATGCCTTAAACAGGATTTGTACTCTTTACTCATATACTTAGCTACCTCGGGCACCCAGGTTATCTTCCTGTGCATGTGGATATTTGATTCTGTGGTCCTTACCGGACAATTACATGGGGATGCTTTAATGACCATCCAGGGCATTTCTAAACATTAGCATATTTTCCAACAGTGTAGAGTGTAATCGTAATCATTCAGCAGGCAGGAAGTTGTCTTTAAATTACCAGGAATTTGCCATTTTTCCCTTTGGGACCATCTTCCTTTTCATAGTGATCAGAATTCATTCCTAAATGAAGGCTCAGGTGTTTGGGGATTTCTTCTCCTGGATCTAACCATATGTATGAGCCAATGTTTATGTTCTTTTCTCATAGAAAATAAATATTGATCACCAGATCTTATTCCTAAACACATTCATTCTGAAATTAGACTGATTTTTTACTTGAATTTTACTGGAGGATAATTTAAAAAGTTATTCAGGTTCCTAGAGGTATATTTTGGACTTTTTTTTTTTTTTTCATGTAATTTATGTAAAAGCCAAGATTAGCAAGAATGGAAAAACTCTCTGAAAAATATAAAACTTAAGTGAAAGCTGTTGTTTCTAGGTGGTGATGAAGGGGCTGGAGCTGTGTGTTGCAATCATGCTTTAGAAAGGAGGAGCTGACACTTCTCCGCCTGCTCCAGGGAGGGGAAGAGCTGTACCCTGGACCTGACGCTTGCTGGGTGGTGAGAATGCCGTGGGGCAGGAAAGCCAAGCGTCACATGGGAGGGAGAACCACTGGAGATTCTGTCCCAGGGGTGCAGCCCAGGCCACATTTTCATTCTTCATTGCTGTGTTCCTCTGAAAGCTCATTTCTTGGCTTTGCTTTTTATTTGGATCACTTCCCTTCACCCCCCACCATCAACAATCCTTTATTGCAATTCAGTTAAACAGAAGCCTGCACATTTATTCTAATTCAGGGCTGGGAGAGTTAGTGATGATGATTGTAGTCTATGTGGTAAATATATATGTGTATGAATATAACATATCAATCTGTATCTGTATCTGTGTTTATCAATCTTTAGCTGCATCAACTACCTATCTATCTGTCATCCAGATATCATCTATCTCTCTCTCTCTATCATCCATCCATCTACCAATCAATCTATACATCTATCATCAATCTATTATCTATCATCTCTCTATCTATCATATATCTAAGCTACTCTCTCTTACAAGAAAAAAATAATTTAAAGGTCCCTAGTGTTAAAAATTGCCTTAGCTATATCTATCTATCACCTATCTGTCATCTATCTATCTATCTATCTATCTATCTATCTATCTATCTTTCTTTCTTTCTTTCACCCATCTGCCATCTATCTATCATCTTTCATCCATCGTCCACCCATCCATCCATCAATCAATCAATCTATCATCCATTTATCATCTATCTGCCATCCATCAAGCAATCAATCAATGTATCTATCTATGTATGTATCTATTTTTCATATATCTAATCTTTCACAAACAATAATAATTAAAAAATCCCTAATTTTAAAAATTGCCTTATTATTACTTTCATACTTGATTTGAAGATGGATACTCACCTTTTACTTGTGGTGAAACATTTTTTTACAAGTGTTTCTCTGTGTTCTTCACTGCTGTCCCTGCCAACCGTAGTTCTTGAATACTGCTCAGTGGACACATGTTTGTTTTCTTCAATGAAGCCCAGTTCCTTCCCAAAGATGGTTGAGTAGGTGGAAACAGCTCTTTAGTAAATATGTAATATTTGCAGTGCTAGACTGAGGTCTTCTCAAGGAGTGAAGCTATATTTTATTTACCTTTTCTGTTATCCAGAAGACTTAAGTACTTAGATCTGGGTAAATGTTTGCAGAATAAATTAGTTTAGATATGGTAAAAATTCATTCATACAGTAAAGTTCAGCTGGTTTAAGCCACATTCATTGACTTTCTGATTGGCAAAACTATGCATTTAATTATATCAAAACTATTATTTTTGTAAACAAGAATTAGTAGCTTTCACTCTTATTTATTATTTTTTGTATTGGTATAGAATGTCTGTTTTTTAAATTCATGTATTCATTTTGGAAGTTTGAAAGTCTATTTTTTTCTTTCATGACTATCATTGTAAAGGTCAAAAAGAAGTAGAATCTAGCTTTTCATTCACTTTCCATGTCTAGGTTTTTATTAGGTTAATCCACACAGCGTAAGATATGCATCTTCTCATAACTCCATTTTACAGGAGTAGAGACATCGAGGGGTATAATGATACCCTCAGGTTGATGCAGCTTCTCTGTTGCAGTGTGTAAGCTATGGTCTCCTGTGTTGGATTCAACGTTTGGGCTGAGTATCACACTGATGGCACATCAAATGTCACCTTACGCTTGCAACTTTCCAAGTCACGCTTTCTTGGATTTGTGAAGTAGGGAAATGCGGATGGAAGGAAACTTCAACTAGAGAAAAATGCCTTTAATATAAGTTTCACACTGTGAAATCAGCCTTTCAGAAAGTCTTTTTGGTGAACTTTATTAACAACTGATGGGGTCTAGGAAGCTTGGAAGACAAGGAGGCAGGAAACCCCAAAGAGAACATGTCTGTCAAACATCTTTCCTTCTGGGGTTTCCTTCCAGATGGATCTTGAAGGAAGTGGAAGGGCTCTGTGCCACTACTTTTGTATGTCTGTAACTCACTGGATCTGCAGAGTTTGGCATCCACTTTTTAAATTCTTTCCTCAATCTATATTTATTTCACTGTGAATAGAAGCCAATCATAGCTGAAGGTTGAAGTCAAAATATGAATCTTATTTTAGTTAGATACACTTTCTACTTTTTGAGAATTTTTACGTAGGGACCAAGGATTCTCTGATTTTTAAAATTCTATGTCACTGTTCAAACCTTCAAACCTTCAAAGCTGTGGACCTGATCACACATAAAAGCTGAGGGCAATTTGGAATTCTCTTTGCCTAGATTTTAGGGGTGGGTTTAAAAGACATTTGCAGAACCTGTGGAGAAACAGATGGAGTGATTCATAGGTTCAATCGTGAAAGTCTGCTGTCACTTAGTTCCCATTCCCATGTGACAAGATTTTAATATTTAATTCACTGTAATTCTGCTGAATGTATGCTCTAGAAAATGTTGAAGGGAAAACTTGAGCTAAAGGATATGGAATAGAAGCTTGCATAAGCTCTCATCTCTAGAGAGCTGGATCTCGTAAATCTATTTGCTCTCCAAAGCATTATATAGATGCTGACCTTTTGATGTGAATGCCATAGTGATAACCGGTTATAATTTAAGGGCAGGAGTATTATTTTAGCATACTTGCAATAGATTTGCAACTAGCTTATTGCATGGGACAAATTTAAGAATATATGAGAGACATAATATTATGCTAATTGTTAATAGAATATTATTAATAAGAGTTTAGGAAATTATATGATGATGATGATACCACCAACCACTCTTTTTTAAAAACTTATTGAACAATTCTTGATTCACAATGTTACATTAATTTCTGCTGTACAGCAAAGTGATTCCATTATACATATATATTTTTTCATATTCTTTTCCATAATGGCTTATCACAGGATATTGAATATAGTTCCCTGTGCTATATAGTAGGACCTTGTTGTTTATCCATTCTATATGTAAAAGCTTGCATCTGCTAATCCCAACCTCCCACTCCATCCCTCCCCACTCCCCTCCCCCCTTGGCAACCAAGTACCATCATATCAAAAAGGTCAGATTTATTTAAAATGTATTGTTGCCTATATACCAAATATTGTATATGCAGGCTTCATATACATATTGAAAGTTCCTGGATAATTTCTGTCAGAAAAATCTATTTACTTTAATCATTGAATCTTTATTCTTTTTTTTTTTTTGAGTGGCCATCCAAAACCATAGTGTGTACAAAAAAGGCATATTACAATGCAACAAAACAACAAACAAAGAACAACTCAGTGACCTAACATGTTCTGAAGTACTCTTGTGAGGTTAATAAAAATTTTTAGTAATAAGACATGGGTTGTTTGAAGCATAGAAAATGATAATTTTCTGTCCTTTGTCAAAGCAGTTGTTCTAATGCCAAGAATGTGCCCTCAGGAGGACTTCAGTGTCTTCCATTTGAGAAACTCAGCCTGAGTAACTCAGGAACCAGAGCCAGGCACGTTAGGACTGAACACGAGTTAGGACTGAACACTCTCACACTGTGCTTTCCTGCAGTTTTGCTATCCTTGCATTACTGCTCAGCGTTTCTCAAACCTGGGCTGGGAGTGCAGATTGGTGAGGGCTCAGGAGCTCCCATGACCCCTTCCCCTCTCCATGGGTCTGCCTCGGTTCCAGGGGGGCTCAGGCTTGGAGGCTGCACCATCCACCTCTGGGGAAGCTTCAAGTCCCCGCACAGTTGATGCCACTTTTCTTTTTCCTAAAAGTGAGTGTGAAAGAAGACCAGCAACTCCTTCTCAAACTTGGGAAGGAGAAGACAAAGACGATCCTTGTCATTCATTTTGTGTGAACTCCTATTTAGCTATCAATAGGTTTAATGAAGCCATATGTAAAACTTGGTATCAAATGATTTAACTAGTCAAACTACATGTAGTAACTATCTTCTGTTTTCAGATTCATAGTATTGTTGGAGGTATTTTCTGTTGAACAGTAGGGACAGTAAAAAGTGAATGCTGAGAACTCTTTTATTTTTTTATTGAAGTATAGTTGATTTACAATGTTGTGTTAATTTCTGCTGTGCTTCAAAATGATTCAGTTATACATATATATATTCTTTTTAAATATTCTTTTCATTATGGTTTATCACAGGTTATTGAATAGAGTTCCCTGTGCTATACAGTAGGACTTTGTTTATCCATTTTATATATAAAAGCTTACATCTGCTAACCCCAGCCTCTCACTCCATCCCTTCCCCAACCCCTTCCCTCTTGGCAACCACAAGTCTGTTCTGAGAACTCTTTTAGAGAGTTTAAAATAATTAAACTGAACTGAGACATGCTATAACATAATGATATCTTATTAATTTCCAGGAAGGAAAAGTAAGTGTGAAAAAATTGAATATGTGCCTAATCATTAGTAAAATATGTAAATCCATATACCATAGAATTCACAGGAATTGAAAGTCAGAAAAACTGAACAGATTCTTATACAGTTTTGTTATTTGTATTACTGTCAAGGCAGAGTGTAATCATGTTCAGTCTAGAGGCTGTGTGTTTTATTTTTTCCATTTTGACTTTAACATCCCTGCCAGCATATATCAATATTTTCCTAGAACACTAGTTTATAATTTATTAGTTATTATTAGCTAAAAATTTGAATATTTTTCAAGTGTTGATAAATTTTAGTTGCTCTAATTTTCATGAAGGTAAAAATTTATGGCTCATGAACTTGTTCTTGTAAATATATATATTTATCAACTTCTGCATGAAAGAGACACCGTCCGTATCCAAATATGTCTGCAAGTGCATGGATGTAGGTCTTTAAATATGTAGGTTTATGTCTATGAATATAAATGAGTATATTTTTACTACTGTTGGGTGAATGGGAATATATCAAAGCACAAATTTTGGAGTTAGAGCACTTGGGGAAATTCTGACCTGGGGTAGTTGAGGACATTGTGTATGAGATTGATATTATAAGAGCTGAGAGGAACCCCTGAAAAGTGGGCATGTAGGACAAGGCATTCATTAGGATAGAATCTTCCACAATGCAGCTCTGTTCTCCTGCCTGCCTTGTAGTTGACTGCTTAGCCTGTTCTGCTGTCATCTTTGAGGGTCCTTGAGACTTCAATATATTATCTCAAATAAGTTTTCAAATAACCATTTTAAGTTATTAGATTTGTAGTATGTGACTTTGGACTCTTATTACTGCTAACCGAACCCACCTAAGGTTTGAGGTCCCAGCCCCTTCCCTCCACAATGACTAAAAGGAGACCCCTTGAGGGCAGGTGGCCTGGTGGTAGGGGCAGCAGATCCTGAGGCCTTTTCTGAACAACCATCTTTCATTCTCTCAAACTACCCAGCATTAAAATAGTTTCTGTGTGTGTATGTGTTTCTTTTAGTGATCTCTAATATACATAGATGTTCCTGTTATTGGTATTTATAAAATACCAGTGGACATTTAAAGAGGGATAAAAAAATGTTCAAATGATTTGTGAACTTTGTAAAGAGATATTATAGAATTGATTATCTGGTATTATGGTTTAAAATCTCATTCGTTTTTGACTCGAGTGTATGCTGAGAAGGCCGGCTTGGAATGGTCCAAGTGAGGAAAGAGAAATCATTTCCACTTAGGAATAAAATACTGGCATTTGAAAGGAAGAAGTTGGAAAGTGCTATTCAAGGTACAGAATTAGAATGGATATTAATATAACAATTGGAATTTTAATTTTATCAGTTTAATATTATATTGATAGAGGGATTTTACTGATTTTATAGTTGATGGTGATGGGCTGTTACTTAAGCATAATCATATAGATTTTTGTTTTTATTTATTTATTCTTTTAATCATATAGATTTTTAAACAATATTTATTGAAGTAGGGTTGATTTTAAATGCATTAATTTCTGCGGTACAACAAAGTGACTCCGTTATACACATATATACATTCTTTTTCATATTCTTTTCCATTATGGTTTATCACAGGATATTGAATATAGTTCCCTGTGCTATACAATAGGACCTTGTTGTCCATCCATTCTATATATAATAGTTTGCATCTGCTAATCCCAAACTCCTAATCCATTCCTCCCCCACCCTTGGCAACCACAAGTCTGTTCTCTGTGTCTGTGAGTCTGTGTCTGTTTCTTAGATAATTCATATAGTTTTTTTTTAAGTTGGCTTAAGATAGAGCAGAGGATTTCCAAATAGAAGCTGACTTTGCTTAGATGGAAGGCAGAAAGACTAATTAGTCATTGCATGTAACATGTTTGTTAAGTATTCCTCTGAGGGGAAATTGAAAATCAGCCACTATGGTTTATTTTTCAATAGAAATTGAAAAGAAGAACATTGATTTATTGCCTAAAGTGACCGAGAAAGTTTGCATCCAACTTTAGCAGAACCATGCACAATTTTTTTGTTTGTTTGTTTTGATGTTCCAGTCTGCAGATGTTAGCTGTTTTTGTGAGGAAACAATGGTGTTAGCTCTGAGTTTTCTTGGAAAGAAAGAGCTTAAAAGCTTTGGAGTGCTGCACTCACAGTCTGCCTGGCCAGCCGACCATGATGGAATATTCAGGAAATCCATGGGGAGTCATTCCACACGGCAGCATCTGGAAGGAAACAATAAGTGGCTGGACGGTTTACTTTTCAGGCAAATGATTAAGAGGCAATTAAGGGAAGGTGTTAGGATGTGAGGGAGGGAAGGAGCACTGAAGGTATATATATAATATGGAGTGGAGGAATTATGGAAAAGGCTTAACAGAATGAACCGTAGATCACAGCAGAACTTAGAAAAAGCTGGAATTGGAATTTGGACAGACCAGCTTAGAGGTATCACGTGAAATAGAACACGAGATTCACATAATACAGAACATACTGGGACGTGTTTTTTTGGAACAGTAAAGGACAGCGATGATGTCTCGTTATTCCGAGCCACTGGAAATCACGTCTTAGAGTTGGAAAGACATCCTGCTATTACACCTTTGCAGTCTTACTCTGATTATATCGGCCCTACTTTAAAATCCTAAGAGAGCTCTGGGTTTTGGAAATGGAAATCAAGGCTTTAATCAAGTGAGGAGTTTTACTTTAACAGTTTGGTGCTAACTCATTCATAACGTGTAAAGACAGCGTTGCTTTAAACTGTTTTACATAATCTCTTCTTCCTGCCCTTCCCTCTTGCCTACTCACAGTTCCCCACTCCCAACTGCAAATGAATGAATGAGTGAATAAAGGGAGGAATGAATGAGTGAATAAAGGGAGGAATGAATGAGTGAATAAAGGGATCAATGAATTAGTGCATAAAGGGATGCATGAATTAGTGAATAAAGGAATAAATGAATGAATGAATAAAATTCTCTTTTCAGTTTAGATGATAGGAGATGAAAGATAGTTTATTTCTCCCCCAAAGGCTCATGTTTATCCTTAAAAACAAAATCAAGTTTCCTCTGAATACAAGTTCTTTTTCTTCTTGATACCAGACACTTGAGCATCTGGAAGAGTTAGACATTAGAGAGAAAGATAAGGCAATGTTATGGAAGTGAGTGTCTGGCTCTACCTGCAGTCATCCCTTCCAGAAATCACTTAAAGATCCTTTAATCTCAATGTATGGAGACTCAGCAGACACAAGACTCCATCTCTACTCAAGGCTCAAAATCTAAGAGTTGGGTTTCATTAGCCAGGATGTGTAAACACTGCAACACACAACTCTATATTTTCTGTGCCTCAAAATCATCACAGGTGATTTCTTGCTCAAGTCCAGGTTGGATGATTTGGCCATCAGTGAGCCAAAGTCTTTCTTCTTGTGGCACTGCCCTGCTCTAGGTCCTTGCCATTTAGAGGAGGGGGAGAGAGACCAGGGGAAAGACATATCTACTTCTTACCACTTCTGGAGTGAAGTGACACTCTTTGCTTTGCCCCATTGTCCAGAAGTCACTCGAATGGTTCCACCGGATGTGAGTGTGTGCATGGTAGGCTCTGCCAGAGAGACTTAACCTTCCTGTCACAGCTCTAGGCAGGCTTTTTTTCTGGATGATAAGAAAGCGTAAATCTAATTGGGCACTTTCAAGGACAAACTAAACTGGGCAGATTAAAGAGAGGGCTGTATATGTAGTATTTGCTTCTCAATAAAACTTTGGAACAAAAAGTCCCATTGAATTCCACTTAAATACTTCTCTGGCTTCTCCTCCTGTCCGGTCCTGGTGAACATCAGGCTCTTTAGACTGGCGTTCCCTGAGGACAGTCATTTCATCAGGTGGCACTGAGAAGTCAAAACCTAAGGCAGCTCAGATTGCTAAAGTGTGTCTTAGGGTTGGCTCCACTGGTAGGTGAAAGAGATGGGAATGCCAACCTGCCCAACATTTGTTCAGGGCTACCTCCACCTGTAGCCCTGATAGATGGATAACCAGAATCATAGTCCTGCCAGATTAAATACCAGGTCAGGCAAATTCTGATGAGATTAGGGCAGGAGCAGCAGTTTGGATAATTCTGAGGATGGTGGACTTATTGAGGGATAGAAAGAACATTTTGAAAAAGAGTCAAGAAGCAGCTCTGGAGGAAGAAAGGTTGAGAACAGGGCTCCTTTTTCACATTGCCTGGAGCTTACCCTCATTTCCAGAGAAATGCTCTATAGAAGCAGAGACTGGAAAAGGCTTAGTTTCTGGGGGGGGTGTCCACGTATTGAGATACAGGGGTTCTGGGAGGGGTGGCTTTGCTTATTTGTGGTTGTTCTTTGTCATTGTAGTCACATGTAGTCACATGAGAATTATATGCCTTGGGGAACAGGAAGCTTGATCTTTACTGTGAAAGCTGTGCATTCTGGTGTGTTGAGGAGGGATGTGGAATATAATTAAGTCTGTATTTCTCCCAAGTAAATTTACAGGGGTAATTTAAGTGAGATGATTCCATAATATGGTCCAAACACAGGCACATTAAATTAAAAGGGAATAGGATTAATTACCCTCGGACATCAGGTGTAAATCAAGACCACCTCAAACTAAAAGGGGTGTATGGCCACCTTACTTTTATTTATTTATTTAATTGAATTGAATTTTATTTTATTTTTGGCTCTGTTGGGTCTTCGTTGCTGCGCGCAGGCTTTCTCTATTTGCGGCGAGCGGGGGCTACTCTTTGTTGCGGTGTGGGTGTTTCTCACTGCCGTGGCTTCTCTTGTTACAGAGCATGGGCTCTAGGCACATGGGCTTCAGTAGTTGTGGTGCAAGGGTTCAGTAGTTGTGGCTCGCAGGATTTAGAGCATAGGCTCAGTAGTTGTGGTGCGTGGGCTTAGTTGCTCTGTGGCATGTGGGATCTTCCCAGGCCAGGGATCGAACCCGTTTCCCCTGAATTGGCAAGCGGATTCTTAACCATTGTACCACCAGGGAAGTCCCGAGGCCACCTTACTTTTAAGACAGTGATAATGCATTTATCTAACAATCACCCTTTTGAGTATTTAACAGCCCTCTCTTTAAGAAAATTTCATCTTCATTCCCAACCTACTGTTTCAATTAATTCTTATGCTAAATAAAAAGCAACAGAAACACTAGTCTTCGTAGGGTAACACTTTACATTGTAAGTTAGAAAATTGCCCGTTAGTTTTTATACTCAAGGCTAAATATTCCCAGTGCTTTGTACCCTCTCTCACCCTTTCTGTAAGCTGTTATTTTAATTGCTTTGCAGACCTTTCCTTAGTTCTCTGTCTCTTTAAATGGTGACCAACCAAATCCTGGGTGAGAAAAGGGTATTTCAGACTGACCCCAATGGGTTACATTTTTATATAAGTGTCCTGTTACTCACTTGTTCAGCTTGAGAATAGAAGGTTGTGGAATGAATTAGGCACAGTCTTCAAGGATATGAAGCACTGTTAAGTACAGTATGGAGACCAGCTGTACTGTATTCAGGCAACATAATTTATTGAGTAACACCCTACACCCCCAGTATACAGAGAACATTTAAGCCGGGCAAGACTTTGGCTTACAGGGAATGAACACACACACACACACACACGATGTGATTTAGGAAGGATCAGAAATTCAAACCACCCCTCACCAGCCTGCTCACAACCCCAACATGAGAGCCACTTCTGGGGTTCGAGATAAAGCATCTCTAGATGAAATGGACCACCTGGAAAGGAAGGCGTGTATAATAAAGCCATTAGGGAACCCATCACCTGGGCTCAGAGCCCTCTCGGGAAGCACAACATAACGTTTTAATCGGTGTTGGGGCCGGGAGGGGTCAGTGTGTTAGCAAGTGCAGCCCTCGGTGGGAGAGAAGCCATCTAGAAATCCCCAAATGCAGAGCTGGGGATGCTGATGACAAATGCTGTCCTGGAGGATGGAAATACCCCAGGCAACCTGGCATGTGGCTTTGTTGCTGGGGGCTGGCCTGGGATTAGCTGTCATAGGAAGTGTAACACAAGTGCGTGTGTGCCCTGGCTCTGGAGAGCATCCCCTAAAGTGGGAAACAGATTCAACACAGCCATATGGTACTTTCAAGCTTAGTAAATGGAAAAAAAAAATGCATCTTTGTGTAAGACTATTTGGTATCAATTAGTAGATGCAGGTGAACTCTCAATTTTGGATGCTAGGGAGTAAAACAGAACAAAATATTGGTGTTGTTAGGATGATTGAATTTAACTATGTGAAAGGTGAGAAAGTTTCTTGTAGGAAAATATTTAGTAGTATTCTGGGAGAAGTTAGAAAGGAGCTTCATGGAGAAGCAGATTTTTAAATATATTTAACAATTTTCTTTTTCTTATATTTGGGACTCTGGATTTTCCTCTTGTAAGTATTCTGACTTTATCTGAATTTTACATTGTCAAACGTCCAGGGAGAATCAGGTATAAGGTTCTCACCTGTCCTGCCCAGCCCAATAAGACTGACTTTGTCAGGGTGAAAAGTTCTTGAACCCTCAGGGTCTCCTCTTCCGTCTCTACCCAAACCGTCCTAATCTGCTGCCATAATCTCTCACCTGGATTATTGCTGTAACCTAATTTTTGCTCTCCTTGTTTCCACTCTGGCCTCCTTTAGCCTATTCTCAGTACGGCAGCCAGAGGAAGCCCAGTACAACGTCCCTTAGATCATTCCTCTCCTCCAAAGCCCTCCAGTCCTTTTCCATCTGCCTGTGACTGAGTCTTTATCTGGGCCTTCTCTGTTCTTCTGGTCCCTTTATCTTTTTATTTTACTCCTTGCTTACTCTTCTTCCAGGCCTTCCAAGAACAGTTAATACATGGGTGCATTTCCCATGATCAGTTCAGTGAACATTGCACTGGCTGTTAGAAGGCTCTTTCCCAGGATATCCGTAGAGCTTTGCACCTACCCCCAGCACCCACCTCCTTCAGTTTTTTTTTTCTCAAAGCACACCTTTTTATGGAAAATTGCAGCATGGCTCCTGTCCCCCAAATTCCTTTTCCCCTTTTGCCTTGGTTTCTTTATAATACTCATCACTATATATTTTACTTTTTACTTTATTTAATTTTAATTAAATTTTTTAAATTTAATTTTTATTTTATATTGGAGTACGGTTGATTTACAATGTTGTGTTAGTTTCAGGTGTACAGCAAAGTGGTTCAGTTATACATATACATATATGCATTCTTTTTCAGATTCTTTTCCCATGTAGGTTATTACAGAATATCAAGTAGATTTCCCTGTGCTACACTCTAGGTCCTTGTTGGTTATCTATTTTATATATAGTAGTGTGTATATGTTAATTCCAAACTCCTAATTTATCCCTCCTCAGATGTCCTTTACTCCTTCTTCTTCTTTCTTTTTATTTTTGGCCACAATCTGTAGGCTCCATGAAGGGTGTTTTGTCTGTTCTGTTCACTGCTATATTCTAGTGCTCATGAAATGAATGGACAAAAGAAAGCTCAGCTCATCATTACTCCCAGAATTCCATGGGGCCCTTAGTAAGTGGATACTGATAACTATGATCACAGCTCTTCCCCTTCCAATTTAGAGAACCTCCCAGAGATTTGGCACGCTGGTAGGTATTTGGACCCTCAGGGTCAAAACCCTTGATAAATTTTCTTAATATATCAGAGCCAGTAATGCCAATGGAGTCTTTCTACTCTACCCCACCCTGCCCTAGGGAGTCTGTTCAGCAGAAACATGGATATTCCTTTAAATCACAGGATACTGTGTACTTTAGAAAAGCAGTGGTCCAGGTGTTTGGCTCACTGTTCTTTGATCGAAGCTTCCTCACTCCATTCAGCTCCCTTTCCAAGTGTTTTTGAAGGCTTCCTTTGCACAGTTTGAGTGCAAATAATGATTCTAATTGTCTTCCTCGGAGTTGCCGGGAGCATTATGGATAGTGGATTTTTGTTAGTTTCCAAAGCCGTAATATCACTTCTGTGAACTCTGGTTGGTTGAATCATACCTGTTTATTTATTCCACAAGTGTTCACTGAACATGGTGTGTATGCCAGGTGTTCTAATGACTGGGATACAGCAGTGTATGCCAGGTGTTCTAATGACTGGGATACAGCAGTGAACCCTCTAATGACTGGGATACAGCAGTGAACCCTCAAGCAGCCCCTTGAGGTCAAGGGGCTGCTTGTCTAATAGGAAGAGATAGACGGTAGACAGTAGACAAATGAACAGATACATGTACAACATGCTAGGTAGTGATGAATGCTAGAATCATTATAAAGATTAAGGGTGAGAAAGTGGAGAGGAGTGTTGTTGCTGTGAATTTTTTTTCATATTATATTATGTAGACTTTTCAGAGAGCAGATGCCTGAAGGAAATGAGCCACAGAGATGTACAGGGGAAGAACAGTCCAGTGAGGGTGGTGTAAAATGCCCAGTGGTTCAAGGGACAGCAAGGAATTCAGTGTGGCCAGAGCTGGGGTGCAGGAGGTATGGGCAAGGAGCTCAGGAAAGGGGTTCCGTGCAATGTCATGGAGGTAAGGATGGGATTTTTCTTTAATGGAAATGGGAATTCATGGAGGGTACTGAACCAGAGGAGTGATGTGATTGGATTTCTGTTTTAAAAGAATGAGCCTTGGAGAGTGGGTATCAAGAATGCAGACAGACATAGAGCCAACTCCCCACCATCCCACCCCTCCTTTCTTTGTCCTGGAATAAGAAACTGAGATCCAATTTGCTTGTTACCCCCTCAGATACTTTTTAGGCATCAGTCTGCCACATAGAAGAATGTCCTTTTTTTTATTTGGATCAGTCTGTGTGCTTTGGGGATAGCTCATGTGTTACCACCTGCTCTGGTGACAATCCTGTGTTTTCTACATCAATTAAATCTCTGCAGGTCCATCTGCTATCAAAAAAAAAAAAAAAGTGGAAGGAGCAGACAGACCACTTATAAAGCTCTCCCAGTCATTCAGGGGAGAAGTGATTATTTTGAAGATAGAACATGGTTTGCTTGTTGATCTGATAAAGGGTATAAGAAGAAGAGGGGCGTCCAGGATGAGTCCATGTGTAGGCTGGCATTAGGGATTATCTTAGTCTGTTGGGACAACTATCATAGAATACCATAGACTGGGCAGCTTGTAAACCACAAGAATTTATCTCTCTAGTTCTAGAGTCTGGAAGTCCAAGATCAAGGTGCTGGCAGATTTGGTGTCTAGTGAGGTCCTGCTTTCTAGTTGGTAGACAGTTGTCTTTGCACCAAGTCCTCACATGGCAGAAGTAGAGTGGGAGCTCTCCAGGGTCTCGTCTATAAGAGCGCTAATCCCAGTCATGGAGATTCCAACTCTCATGACCCAATCACCCCCCCCAAGGCTCTGCCTCCACCTGCTATCTCATTGGTAATTCAGTTTCAACATATGAATTTGTGGGGGTGGGTGGGGGAAACAAAAACATCCAGGCTATAGCAGCAATTTAAAAGAAAAGATAGGCCATCTACTGAGATGGGGAAGCCTGTAGGGGGACAGGTTGTAGGACAATTAAATAAGTCTTAGGGTTCGACATAAGTATTCTTGGACTTGAACAAGTAGGGCTCCTGCCTGGGCTCCATACCTCCATTGGCATAACTTTTACAAAACTGTCTAAGCCCCACTCCACTGCTTTAGTTTTTCACAGTTTATTTCATATTTTGAATGTCCCGAGTGGTATGGTTTCTGACAATTCTGACAGATTTTGAGGTCAAGAAGCTTTTCCATTCCATTAGCTTTAGTGACATTTACAGTAATCAGTGTCCTCCAAGAATAATGACAAAATGAGTAGTTGAGTTACTTTAAGGCATTGTGAAGTCTCTTTTGCACAAGAGCGTGGGTCCACTTAAACCTTGTGCTGTGGTATGAATGTCCAACCGTCCATCTGCCAGCTCTGATTGCACAAAAATACCTACATTTAAAAAAATGTAGATCTCCTATACCCCCAAACTACTCTTTGAAGTTGAAATTAAGCTCCCTGGGGTGAAAGAAAAAATTAAAATCTAGCTTGTGAAGAGGATAGAGGGCTTTTGGGGTACTCTTGCCTCTGAGCATGTGATGCCAATCAGAATTATTCATGTATTTAATTTGCCTTTTAAATTCATATTTTTTCCATAAAAACATTTCCAACAAGTAAATAGCTGTGACCGCCATGCTTGTTTATGGCATCATGCTGCCAGGTTTTGAATATGAGCACTTATTTACCCTCATGATGAAGTGAGTGCCCCTCTGTTGCCTCTTAAAGGTTCAAACTGAGGTTGACATTGCCAAGTGGAACAGGATGGGTGGAGCTGGTGGGGTCAGCACTGGAGGTGGAGAAAATTGTTGGCAGGCTCCAGAATGGCATAATGTCTCCAAAGTGTTTGGAGTTCCTTGCTGAAAAGACCTTGAGTAATTTCCATGTATTATTCGGGTTGTATAAGGTAATCTGCTGTGCTATCAACCATGAATCCTTTCATTGCACATTTTAGGCAAAGTAGGTCCATTTTAAAATGATAAATGGAAGAATTTTAAGCTATCCTACCTTTCAAAATATTAGAAACACTTTCTGTGTCTTCAAATTAGCCTTAAGAAAGGTGAAAGATAAACATGGATCGGGTGTTAACCCCTCACCTAGCATTGTGGGAAATGCTTTATATTCACACCCTCATTTAATTTTCACAGAACAAAGGGCCAAGTGCCATTTAGCTCAGAGAAGAGTCAACTTCCCACTTTAAACAGAGGAGAATGAAAAGTAATTCAGTGATTTTCTCAGGTCTGGGCATGTGGACAAGGTGGAACCAGGTGGTTTGTCTCCAGGATTTTTTTGCCACCACTCCGGCTGGCTTACTACACCTTCATTTTTAAGGGACTTCTGAGATTTGCTTCAGTAGTGGTGTTAGAAACAAAGCTACTAGAGTAACTAAGGCTTTATTTTAGGAATGTCTTCACTAGAGTAACACTTTTAAAATTTGATCTGCATCCCAAAATGGGCTTTCTTTTCTTTGACCAAGTTCTAGCATAGGGTCTTGCATATGTTAAGTGTCCAATCAAAATTAAATGAGTGAATCAATGAACAAAAAATGATTGCCTGTACCTCTGATGAATCTAATGGCTATTATAGGTACATCACTAAGCTTGGCTTTGCCACAACTCTTTATAGCTATTATGATGTCCACTTCATAGAGGAGTGAAGGAAGTACATAGTGGTGAGAAGAACATTTCCATCACACCAGGAATGGAAAAGAGATTTTTGTCTTGGGTGCTGTGTTCAATCATTGATAATAGTGGATGACTGGAGCTAGATAGTGGTCCCTACCTGGACAGTAGTATCTAACTGATGGTATGTACCTGGATTGGAGATACTGCGGGAGATGGCTATACTGCAAAGCCAGGAGCCTGTACCAGGACCCATTGTGAGAAACTGCCATGTTTGATTTACTCTTTTCCACTCTGAGTCTGAAATGGTGGAGTGGTTGTATTCACGCCTGACATTTTTGGCTAATACAATGTCCTATGGAGGTGGGTTTTCTATGATATTCATCAGGCTATTTGATGCTTTGAGTATTGAATATTGCAGTCATTTTTATTTTGTTTTGTTTGCTTTTGGATGCCTGCAGTAAAAAACAACCCCAAAGACCCCTGAATTACTTTTACAATTTCTTAATGCACACTTTTACAATTTCTTAATGCACACCGAGTAGCCTTTCATACTGTTAGATTTTTGATTAACTCTTCATTGATGTCATGGAACCGTGTGATGTTCTGCAGAATGTCCAGATAGTTTAGACCCCTTGAAATATGCCAGATGGTAGGAGAGTTATTATAGCCCTGGGAAAATTCTATAAACGTCTAATGTTGTTTGTCCCAAACAAATGGGAGTTATTTATGGTCTCCTTTCCATCAGTTATAGAAAACAATGTACTATCCCAAACAGTGGCTACATACATGTACCTGAGCCAGTGTTAATTTGTTTTTGCAAAGATACCACTACTGGCACAGAAGCTACAATTGGGGTTGAGTTTGGTAATCCATTGTACTGGTGATTAAAGGGGGTTTATTAGAGAGCAGGAAAGTGGTTGCTAGGGGCTAGACGGTGGGGGAAATAAGGAGAGGTTGGTAAAGCATAGAAACTTTCAGTTATAAGATGAATACTGTCTGAAAATCTAATGTGTAATGTATAACATGGTGACTGTAGTTGGTAACACTGTGTTATGTAATGGAAATTTGTTAAGAGGGTAGAACTTAAATATTCTTACCAAAAAAAGTGAGTAAGTATGTGAGGTGATGGATGTTAACTTGACAGAGGAAATCCTTTCACAATGTATAAGTATAGCAAATCATCACAATATGTACTTTAAGTGTCTTAAAATTTTGTCAACTAAACCTCAGTAAAGCTGGAAAAATAAATGGATTTATGATGGGGTCATCACTCCTGCATCCTTTTCTTTAGATACTTGAGGATGACAATAATCTCTGCCATTTCTCCAATATCTCCCAAAATGCTTTTTTAATCTTTTTTCTTTTTCTCCTTTATTTTTTTCTTTTTTTCTTTTCTCTTTTCTTTCCTTTCCTTTTTCCTTTTTCTTTTCTTCTCTCCCCCCCACACTTTTTCTTCCTCCCTCCCTTCCATCCTTTCTTGGCTGAATGGGAGGAATGAACATTTTCAGAGGCTTCCACTTGCCCTTATGATAATGACAAAAACAACTCCCTTGATAGGTCTTATAGGTCAAGGAATGAACGTATGATTCACGATGTTCCAACTATCAAATATGTCTATTCCAAATGTATGTTCAGGGACTGGAAATGACCATGGGGACATAGGGGCTCAGGACTCCATATATTATGGGGTCCCTCTACGTACCCCATTCTAACAAGGGAGCATAATGACACTTTGTGTCCCGAGTAGCAATGTCAACTTGGGCCTTGTGTCCAGGAGACTGTAATATTTGGTATCCCCTTCGCACAGTGTGCATTTACTCAAGTAAGTGGCTGTAGGTCCCTTGGGAGGCATTAGATAGATTACTGTAAATAGTTGCTGTAGCAGTACAGGATCTGGGAATCTGGCTTTTTCTTCAGACAGTTGGGTTTTTGGTCTGAAAACTGGGTCAGATACAGAAACCAGGCAAGGGAATTTTTATGGCGGCAGCTAACCTCAGCTAACTGGTCAACTACATCCTTGGTTTATTTCAAATGTATAGATCAGCGTGCCTGGATCTGAAGACATTTCAGGCAGGGTACTTCTGTTCTGGAGGCCAGTCTTGTGCACTGTAACGGTTCTAGCGGTATTCCCTGATCTCTACCCGCTAGTTGCCAGCAGTGCCCAGTGATTGTGACAATCAAACGTGTCTCCAGACATTGCCAGATGTATCCTGTGGGGCAAAACTACCCCGCAGTAGTGCATCTTTTAATAATCTTTAAACATTGCTGCAAGTTTCGGGGAGTGTTCATGTCCAAACGACTTCATGGATGAGAACCAACTGAAAATAACCAACAAGGTAGCTCCCAAATCCCATTTTAGAGACTGCTTCCTCAGTTCACTTCTGGCACCAATTTCCTTAGGTCTAGTTCCCAGGAAACAGTCTCGGAAAAAGATTTGTGTTCAGGAAGCTGTTGCCCTTGATTCGGTACCTGTGGGGAAGTAAGGGCAGTAGGCCCAGCAGGGGGAGGCCTGAGTCCATCTTGCAGGCCTCTCCTAAGGTGAGTTGTCCTCCCTCAGGCAAAGGAGCTGGGCTATTATGTCCCTGCATCAACCACTCAGTGGATGATCATGGGGGAGGGGACATGACTTGGGGTAAGGTGTATTTCTTTAGTTGAGGGCAATTCCTGACACAGGGCTCAGTGAAATGGCATCGGCTGCCAAACCACTATCTTCTGGGAATGTCTCAAGTCCTGAGAGGGGTATCTGAGCAGAACATCCATTAATAATAGAGATAAAAATTTCCCAAGATACAGACTTTACCTGAATTCACTAGCATATGGTAGTATCTCATCCGCCTCTTATTCTGCCAACGTTAGCACACAACAGTTCATCAAATATCAAATATCAAAAACTGTTTACACATCATGAGGTGTAAGACACCACACTTTATTATTTAGTTGTCTGTTTTGGTGCTAGTGTATATAACCATGCAAGTACTCATGCATTCCAATTGATTTTTGCCGATCAGAAAATACATATTATGTAAGGGAGTGTTTTGATGGAGAGACTTCATTAAGATCTGAAAATTTTTATTCAGAGTCTGAATGGATTCTGTGGATGGCTGAATAGGGTTATTGAAATTAATGCAGAGCATTATAAAGCCAAAAACTCATGGTGTATCTATGATACGATTTCCTGTTTTGTTATTGTTATACAACCAACATGGCATAAATTTAAAAAGTCATGTAAAGCAATATAATGGCTTGTTGTTAATAATAACAACCCAAATTTAAATAACTATTTAGAACAATGAATTGTGTCTTCCTAACCAAATAATAAGCCAAGCTTCCCCAGCAGAAGCATTGCTGTACCACTTGGGAGTATAAACTCTAAAAGTCTGACAAAATTATATATCCCAGTAGTTTTTTTTTTTTTTTTTTTTTAACTTTGTGGTTATAAGGTCATGCTGCTTGTATAACTAGCTTAATATAGTTAGTTGCATTTTTATTTCAAACCACTGTTTTCAGAAATGTATTCTAAAAATATTTCCATGATGAAACTTGGTATCTTACATGGCATACTGCATTTTATCCTCGGAGATTCAGCCGTTCCAAAAATATCCATATATTTTCAATCAATTTTACTGCTTCTGTGTTTGCAAAAAGCAAAGCAATCTTAGTGGTTTCATAAAAATTTTATTAGTGAAGACCTTGAGGAAAAGGAAACTTTTCATACTTAAAGTATTTCAAGTCAAACATTTTCTTTTGATTTTCTAATTAACACTTTTACTACCATCCTAAACTTCAATTAAGTAATACCGATAATAGTCATGAAAGATCTATAGATTTTTCCATACTTTATTTTGTTCGATTCTTAAGTTGCCTTGAATGCAGGAATAAATAATGGTATTCCTTGAAAGTAAATAATGTCAATAAAAGTCACCATTTAAAGAAACATAACTAGGTATGTGGGGGTCTTGTGCTCTATCAATACATGGAAGTTTTTCTCTTTTGAACTTTCAAGTTTATGTTGATGCTTCTATAGGATGGTTTATTTAATTCTCTCATTAAAATTTGCCATTCTTAAAACACAGACCTACTAGAGCATGGACTTGAGGATATGGGGAGGGGGAAGGATAAGCTGTGATGAAGTGAGAGAGTGGCATGGACATATATACACTACCAAATGTAAAATAGATAGCTAGTGGGAAGCAGCTGCATAGCACAGGGAGATCAGCTAGGTGGTTTGTGAGCACCTAGAGGGGTGGGATAGGGAGGGTGGTAGGGAGGGAGACGCAAGAGGGAAGAGACATGGGAACATATGTATATGTATAACTGATTCACTTTGTTGTAAAACAGAAACTAACACACCATTGTAAAGCAATTATTCTCCAATAAAGATGTTAAAAAAAAATTGCTATTCTTGATTTCTTCAATTTGTTTCTTCTTACATGTGCTTCATTTTACTTTTGTTTCTCTTATTCAATTACTATCTACAGTTCATAAACTGTTTACAAAATCTATTTTAATATTCTCTATTTTCAGCTCTCGTACACTATCTTATTTAAAATGCAGGTTTTTGGGGCTTCCCTGGTGGCGCAGTGGTTGAGAATCCGCCTGCTGGTGCAGGGGACACGGGTTCGTGCCCTGATCCGGGAAGATCCCACATGCCGCGGAGCGGCTGGGCCCGTGAGCCATGGCCGCTGAGCCTGCGCGTCCGGAGCCTGTGCTCCGCAACGGGAGAGGCCACAACACTGAGAGGCCCGCGTACCACAAAAAAAATTAAAAAAAAATAAAATGCAGGTTTTTGTATTAAAACAATAATTAATGGATGATTATTAAATACATATGTATACATTTATTTCTCAAGACATGTTTAAAAATGGAATTTATTTAACTAGGAAGTGAATTATGTGGTGCAGATGTTAACAGCCTTATTTTTTATTTTAATAAATAATTTTGGATGATTTTATATTGCCATCATTCTACTACATTTCAATTTGCCATATAGGACAGAAGCCCCTTATATAATATTCTTATGCTTTATTGTGACTCCTCTTGATTTATTTAAGTGTTCATAAAAATTTATGTATTTCCAGAGGGAATTCATATTTAATCATGTTATATGTCTACACTAACACTCAGTACTAATTTTCGATCTGGTGCCAAGAACAAATATTAGTACACATACATACAGAGGATTGTTCACATTTTAGAACTTGCTTTTAATCTCTGTTAAAACATTGACCAAATGCATTTGGGAATGAAGTAGTGCACATTTTCTTTCTGGCTGTCCAATAATTGCTAAAAGGTAAGTGGATACCTTCCTTTACCTTTTGATTCAGGAAAATAAGATGTGTTGTTCATGGAGTTTGACTTAGTCATCTATTATAAATTTATTTTCACTTGGCTACAAATAAATTTTTCTTAAACTGTCAGAGATTGCCTTTGAATTGACCTTGGGGCACAGCTATTCTGAAAAAATGGTTTCAGATATCAGCATTGTTGATTCAGCCCTTCATCCCAGAAAGGTACCCAGAGAGAGAACCATCTTTAGACTGCTCCAGAGAACCAAGGTTCCTGTGATAATGCTTTATGTGTTTTTGACTATGTTTCATTAAAAGATAAATTAATATCTAAGAAATAACAAATAGCACAATGTGAATGGTTTACCATTACTGCAAGGTGCACTATGTGCATATGTCAGATGAGATGGCAGAATGAGACTCTTTTGGAAAAGTGGAAATCTAATGCCCCCTAAAAAGTCCAATTTAATTTCAAAAGAAAATCATGCAGTTTCCTGATTCAGCCATTTCATCTGTGTAGTGGGAGCATTTGATTTGGTCATTGTAGCAGTTCTCCAGGGGAATACTGGCTATGAAACAGGGTATTTCAATATCCATAAAGACTTTTTTTACACATAGAATTACTCCTCAAGAAATGAAGTGAGTAGAACATATAAAATTCTGTTTAGAAATTTCTACTGTGGAAGGTATCATTTTCCTAGGGAAAAAGAAGTCTTGCTTGTAGAGTGAATAATGAGAAATTGTATCTGTCACCACCTGGAGCATTGATTGTATATATAGAAGCCACCCATTATGGAAAACTATGCATATACACACATATATATGTGTATATGTATTATATAATACATATAAAACATATATAATATAATAACATACTCACACACACATCCTAAAGACTTCAGAGAAATTCCCATCAAAATATGCCTTACATTTAATTTTATGTAAGATTGAAAAATGTGAGTTAAAGCAGCCCGTTTATGTTCTTCATGAAAGAATGGTTCATTATTACTTTTTCAACCAAAGCTTTTTCAATAGTTGGTGATGTATTTAACCTCATCCTAAAGAAAACTAGAATAGGAGCCAGGGACCATAGTTAGGTAACCTTAGAAAGTCATTTAATCTCTTTTTCAGTCTGCCTACCCCACAGAGTAGCTCCACAGATGAAATGTAGATAGAAAAGTGCTTTGGAATAATAAAGCAACATATAAATGCCAGATAGTATTGCTTTGGTTGTTGCCCTGTGAAAGTGAACCATTAGAAATCTGACGCCAGATGTGGGCATACATTCAGCCATGTAACTTGGCTTTTTGAAACCCTCATTGTGGATAATACATCTTTTGTTGTTCACTAGTATCATACACTACTCCACATTAAACAGGATACAGTGAACTCAGTAACAGGTCTTTTATTGCCATAAAAATAAATATAGACCAAAGACCTGTTTAAGGATGATGGTGTTCACTTCTGCAAACTAGAATACAATTCCTTGGAACGTATAAGTCATTCATCAGCTCGTATATATGCAATGTATAAGAACAGTGCCACATCCCCAATGACCCTGGTCCCAGAAAGGTAACACACAGATCACTGTGCCACTAAAATGTAATCTTGTTATGGGCAGAGATTTTTTGTGTGGTTGGATCATTTCCATATATCCAATAACTATAATAATGCTGGCTAATAAGTGTAGTATTCAATATAAATGAAAGGTTAACCTTGCTTTTCTAAATTTTAGATGTGAATTTGTTCATTCATTCATTCATTCATTCAACAAACAGTGTTAATTAAGTGCTTAGTATATGTCCATCCTGAAAGTTTAAAATGAAAAATGGCAAACAGGCAGGCAAAGAAATAATTACAGATCTATTTTAAAATAAGTCTCTACAAAGTGTTATTGGGTCATAGAAATGAAACTATGGTTGACTCTTGAACAACAAGGTCTGAACTCTGAGGTTCCACTTATACGTGGGCTTTTTTCAATAGTAAATACTGCAGTACTACCTGATGGGACGTGTGGTTGGTTGAATCTGCAGGTGTGGAACCACAGGTAGGGAGGAACTGTGAATAGGAAGGAGATGGGTATACATGGAAGGCTGACTGTAAGTTACACACAGATTTTTGACTGCACAGAGGGCTGGCACCCTTAACCCCTGTGTTGTTCAAGGGTCAACTGTACTTAATTCTGTATGGGGAAGTCAGAAAAGTCTTGAGTAGATGACAGATTGAATCTTGGTTAATGAGTAAGCATTTTGATTGAGGACAGTAATTAAGGTAATCATAGTGTTGAGAAATGATTCTTCATGGTGTCTCACATTTCTGCATATTCTACTAGTTCCTTTGGAAACATCTTTTCAAGGTGTTTGTGTAGCAGATGGCCTTGGGTGATAGTAGTGTGTCCTTTCGAAGCAAAGGCAGACCTGCTTGTTTCCCCTTATGAAATGGTCAAGTTCCCTAAGCACCATCCCTGCAATGCTCAGGGAACTGGTACAAGATCTGTTAGTGCTCTGGCTACTGCTATTAAGGCAAGTAGTAAAGCCTTTTGTCTCTGATTCAAGAGTCACATATCTTCTGCCAGCATCCAGAACACTGTTGCAGGGTTACTTATTACTTAGTATGTAGGGTAAAATCTCAGCCCTTCACGGGCTTGACAGTTTTGTTGATGAAGATGGAATGTCGAGAGAGATACTTCCTAGAAAAGGAAGAATGAGGGCTTTTCAGGTGGTTAAAGGGATTTGACGGAAGTCCATGGGTATTGGTAACAAACATGCTGCCCAGATTTTAGTCACCTGAGCAACGAATGGTCCTCTGCTTTATTGTCTATTAAGGATGAGGAATTGGGAAAGATGGTTGCCATCTGATTTCAGGGAAGTAGGTTCAAAGGCCGAGTGGTGCCCTGGTTGTGCTAACTCTTCTCCGAGATGGGGAACTTCCTTGGAGATCTGCTGGTCAGCCTCAGGTCCATCCATTGTGAAAAGTAGCACTAAGATGAGTCCTGAGTGGGCTGAAGGTTCTTTTCTCTCTGTCCATCAATAGTTACTGGGAGTGTAGAAGGAATAAATTTGGCCAGCATTATTGGAAGAAGCCAGGTGAATCATAAGAACTTTGATTGGTTGAGTTGGGAGGTGATGGGATGGGATAATTAATGCTTGCTAATAAGGAATAGCAGTAGCTGGACCTTCTTAGCCCATCCAGCGTTTTGTCCTCAGTAACTTAATACAACTAGAGACGGCAGCAAAAGGTCTGCTGTGAGTCTTGGCTGCTATACAGAAACTTTTGGGAGATTTCACTGGGATGGACAAACTCCTATGTGAGGAGCCATAGATGAGTCATTGACTAGTATGTGGGGTACTGCTGCCCCAGGTTATGTATAAGGTGCTGAAAAGCAACCCACTAGACAATGAGAAAGTACCCAAAGAATTGTAGATGAATTTCAGAGTCACCCTTGCTACCTTGTAAGACTCCCTTAGTCCTGGTATTGTAACTGGATGAAGACTTAAGAGATGGTATCTTGACAATGGAGCATGTGCAAGTTTAGCCCTTGACAGCCAGAGGGAAAAAAAGCCAGTGATCCTGCTGGAAACCAACACAGCTATGGATGCTAAGGCCAGGGGTTCCCAAGGTTAAAATAGATGGCATCAGGAATGATGATTTTTGCTGCCTGATACAAGGCTTTGTGTGGATCAGAGACATTGCAAGTTCATTGGATTGAGCCAGTGAGCAGCTGTTGTGCTGATTGCTCCCTTCTGCATCCCCTCATCTTTCCCAACCTTCCTCCTTCAGCTGTTTAAGGAAAAAAAAATTATTACTGGTGCATGGAGATCATCCATCTGAGTGTGCTGGGGAATGGTGGGGAGAACAAGGACTCTAACCTTCCTGGTTCTGTCTGATAAAGGCATCCAAGTCACCATCCTATCAGTTCCATGGGGGTGGGAGTCTTGATTCACTTGATGGGGTTGGGCAGTGTTCTCAGTGTGAAAGGGGACCTGAAGAAGCCTTGTGGGTGGGGCCTTCATGGCCAATACACTCTCCTGTTGTCGCTTGCATGTCTGAATGTATAGTAAAAACTGATGTGTGTTGTGATCATAATTCTCTGTCCCATAAGTGCCAGAGGGTATCATCTCAATGGGAAGAGCTGCATGTAGTGAAGTGAACATAACTTTGGGGGTCCCCAAATCCTCCTGACCTCTTTGAGCTCTAAGTCTCTGTGACTGGTGATTTTGCAAATCTGAGCTTCTGTCAAAGTCAGGCAGCCTCTACCTGGTGGCACTTTGGGGGGTTGTGGATCCCTTACCGCCATGACACAGCCATCCAAGTCTCTTAAAAATCAGCTGTTGGCTTGCCTTGGAGCTCTTTTTGAAACTGGACACCTGAGTTAGGGAGGCCGTTGTGACTCTCTGGCCCCTATTTCCATTTTGGGGGGTCAACTTGGAGCCAATGACTAACGAGGTTGGACATTTTCAACAGGCCACACTAATCAAATGGAAATTGTATATTCGAGAAAGTGGTTGGCCTGTCCCCAGTGTAATCTCAGCTTTACCCACAAAAAGTAACCCTTGCCCTCTGTTGCCTGTTCCACTGCCTGGAACAAAGCTACTGGCTCAGTGGGGGTCCTTCTCTTCACGGTGATTTTCTTAGCCTGGTTGGATGATGTTTTGGTCGAACTGAAATCTGATGATGACCACTGGGCCCTTGTAGTTGTAAAA
This sequence comes from Kogia breviceps, assembly GCF_026419965.1. Taxonomy (NCBI): domain Eukaryota; kingdom Metazoa; phylum Chordata; class Mammalia; order Artiodactyla; family Physeteridae; genus Kogia; species Kogia breviceps. The sequence goes on from NC_081319.1 coordinate 65,743,581, forward strand.
CCTCCCCAGCCGCCATGCAGAACTGAAAGGGGATGTGATTGCTCTACTTGCCCAACAGAACTTGAGACCATTGCCATGTTTTTATTGACTGTTGGGTCGGGGTCATTGACCTAGCTTATTTGTCTGCCATTTGGGAAACTGTAGACTAAGATATTAAAGACACCTTTGGGGGGAGGCTATGAATTATGGCAATCCATTATGGCTGCTGGTGGATCATCTGAAGCCCATACTCTGATGAGGTACACTGGAATCACGCTGCGGATCAAGCCTCCATCACCTATATTGTCACTGTTGCTGCCTGGATAAATCATAGCATTGAACACGGTAACACAACCACCATCATAAAATAGGCACAAAGTAAACAATTCTGAGCTTCTGATACGGAGGCCACTATAGTATAGGATTCATTCCGCTGGTTGGATCCAGGACCCTGGGGAGGAGTGGCACTGCAGAAGTGAATATTGCAGGTTGGCCTTCTCCTGCTCCTTGAAGGTCTGTTGAGAGTAGCCTTAATTAAATGTTTTCTGAGATAAAAATGAGCAGATTTGGTTCCAGCCTCTGTTCATTAATCAGAGGGGCCAACAGAGTGATTTACTATTGGGAAAACTTGCCGTAAACCAGGATGGTGTAAAAATGAAGAGTGGATATTATTGGGAAATAATTCTCCATGAGTTTATTTAATTTCTGTATTTCTTGCAAGCAGAGGCATAATTACCTTTGTTCCAGACTCTCTTTTCAAGGATTTTTTTAATGCAAAATAGTTTTGAATGATAAAACTAGTGTCTCCTTCTGGAGCCAAGTGGAAGTGTCTTTCTCTCAGAGCAAAGGCAGGCATACTCATGGTCAAGCATGATAAACGCAGTGTCTACCTGTGTCACCAAGGAACGATATGCGTACTGCCCATTATCAAATGTTCAAGGTCCCTGTGCTTGGGATTCCTTTCCTGTAATGCAACCCATTGTCTGGGCAAGCATTGTATGGTCCTCTTTTTTTCCTGGGAGTTGGGGTTTGGGGAACCAGCACAAATCCTGATTTTCTAGCTACTGCTGTTGCTGTGAGTGATAAGCCTTTTTTTCCTTCTCTGAACAATGAGTCTTGTGCCTTCCACCAGCATCCATGGCAGGCTCACTTGTTAGATTGAAAGTAGGGTAAAATTTCAGACCCTTCCTCATTTTTCACAGTTAGGAGCTATAAAAGATATACCTATACCCTCAATGGTTTAAAAGAGTTGACATTTATTTTCATCTCTATGAGGGACAAAATAATTTTTTCTTATAGGCATGGAATTCTTATTAAAGGAGTGATTCTGGTGTAGGTTCCTTCAATTTCTTTTTTTGTCTTTATCAGCTTCCAAGTCTGCCATACTCATCTGCATCAAGCTGGCTAGAGGGGAAAGAGCATGGAGGCATGTGCATGGGATATTTTCATGGGTCAAGCCTAAAAGCGGTACATAGCATTCATGTTCATGTTCTGTCAACTGGAACTTGTTCAAACGTAACTCTTAGGGGAGAAATGAGGTCCAGTCCTGTGTCTGTGAAGAAGAGAAATAGTTTTGGTGGAAAGTTTTCCCCACAGACAGAAGCTATTTCCAACCAATAGTAACTTCATGTCTACAGTCGTGAAAGTGAGCAGGACATGACTTTAGCATGACTAAAATCACAGGATGCATGAAGTAGAGTGTGGTAGAAGGTGAGAGGCTAGTCATGAATCATCTTTTACCTTAGGTTGATAGATCTCTCCAAAGGTGACTGGTAGATTCTGAAGCATTTTAATCATTGAAAAACAAAATTAGGGAGAATACTTAGGAAGCTACAGCAATAGACTGAGTAGAAAAGGATGACAATTTAAATAAAGCCAGTGACAAAAGAGATTCACTAATACAATCAATGAACAATTATTAAGTGCAAGCTAAGTGTTGGGTATATGCCAAAATAGAACCAGTAATAAAGGTACCAATTAGGTACTAATTAGATATAAGTGGTAAGAGAGATGGAATCAGATAGTAGGTGGTGGGAGAGTATCTGAGGAGAGGAATGAGGCAGGGAAATCATGAGATCAGTTTTGCATCATTGAATTCTATGTGCTTGTACAACATTTAGGTGGATTTGCTTAGTAGGCATTGCATTATTTATGTAAAGCTGAAGTTGCTTAGAAACGTCAATTCAGAGATAGTAATGCCCAGAATGACACTGAAAATACCAAGATAGGGATCTCACATCACACATACTCAACAAGTGTATATTGACTTTATTTATATATTTATTTATATGCGGTTTAAAGGGAAACTTGTTACTCTTTGAACTTACTGAACACATTATAACTTTCTTCTGATTTCTTGGGTATTCAGATAGAAGGAATACAGACCCATGACTAGAAGACAAAATGGGAGTGTTAAATTCAAGAAGAAATGTAAAATAATATCAAGTAAGCACATATTCTGCTTTGACTTAAATGGCTATAATTAGTGGGAGATTACACTTTAATTTCTTCAGATTGTTACTTCTGCCAGCTATACCAGTGATGCAAAGGAAGGTCCCAAGCTCTTTAATTGTACTCAGCATATTGTTATTACCTTAAAAAACACTATGTTCCTTTTTTGGGGGTTAATTAAACACTGCTGTTTAATAAAGAAGTATTCTTCATCCATGTATACTCCAAGCTAATTGCTGTTGAAAATGAGTTTCAGGAAACAATCAGCGATAATGAGACCACATGGCTTAAGATTGCCTAGTTTTGTTTTTTCATCCCTGCAGTTTTAGGACTGGAGGTAATAAGAAAGAGGAGTGAGCTTCTCTTTTTTACTCTGCCTTCCCATGCCATCCCTCTCCTTTATTGCCTGGTTGAAATGATGGCCACCCTGTAAATAAGGCGTGATTTCATGATTGTCATCCAAAACCCAGCCTAAAGCTGAGGGACCCCATGCGTCCTCGCTCAAACCTCCACCCTCCCAACTGCATGCATCACAGCCTTCTCAGGAGATGCAGAGATGAGAATTCTTTTCCTTCTCAGTTAATTTTTGCTTATTGAATTGCCTGATTTCATGGAAATTGTGGAGGGTGGTATGTAAACATTGTAACAGGGATCATCTGGGTTCTTTGCTGAGTTAGTTAGCACAGAATGCTAACAAAACCAGGTAACAGCTATGGACCCTAGAAGGGGCAGGGAACATTGTGCTGTGTGATGGAAACAAACTGGGTCGTGCATCCAAAATAGCCACTTTATCGGTGTATGCCCGTTATTGTTACAAGGATAGAGTGAGACAATGTAAATTGGTCAGTCTAGAGTCATCATCCTTTATGAAAGGCAAGACAAAAAAATAACATTGAAGTACAGGTCATGCTGATCTGGGTCAGTTCCATCAGCTATCCCTTAGAAGACCTTGATGATTGATTACCCACACTTAACTGGGCTCAGAGATACCAGGAGGTTATGTTTGTCCAGTCTGGAAAGATGTAGCCTACTGCCAATTTTAACTGCAATATGAAGTTGAGAAAGTCAGTTTCAATTTTTCCTGTTTCAAACTAGTGTCCTTCTAAACATGACGTGACCATAATACTTAGTTTAGGAACAGAGGGGAATATCAAGGATTAGGTCCTCCTGGGGGGAGTTTGTCCTTTAGGAAGCTGCGTTTAGGTGCTGGTTGTGCTGTGTGACACAGACAATAAATAAACAACACATCTTATTCTCTGACACAGGCCAGAAAACTGAATTCACACTTGGCAAGTTCAGGGTATGGCATCTGGATGATTGTGCCTGGTAGAAGTCTGTTAATACGAAGATCTAATTTTTTAATGAACTCTAACAATGGTATGTTTATCATCACGCATAGAATTAGTCAGCAGATTGTCTCTTTAGATCCTGAGTAAGTCACCTTCTCCGCAGTTTTATCTTTGAAATTCATCTTTTGGATATTTTTTGTTTGTTTGTTTTGTTTTGTTTTTTGCCGTACGCGGGCCTCTCACTGTTGTGGCCTCTCCCGTTGCAGAACACAGGCTCCGGACGCGCAGGCTCAGCGGCCATGGCTCACGGGCCCAGCCGCTCCGCGGCATGTGGGATCTTCCCGGACCGGGGCACGAACCCGTGTGCCCCGCATCGGCAGGCGGATTCTCAACCACTGCGCCACCAGGGAAGCCCCATCTTTTGGATTTTAATCGTAATTAGACTGAATATCACTGGGTTGTAAAAAAAATGACCTCATGTTGCTAATAACATAAACTTGGTATTTGTATTATATCATTATATCAATTTCTTACCTTTCTTAACTTTCCAGGGTGAGCACTTCATCCAACAGAGTGAAATTGTTTGACTTTTCAAATAAACAAGTTTGATGATCTGTTATCTCTTTTTCTTGCCTTGTATTTTTCATTTTAGGAATCATCCCAGCCATCTGGACTCCCTGAATATGTTAAAATAGTAGAAGTTGGACCTAGAGATGGATTGCAGAATGAAAAGGTAACTTGATATTAATTTTACACGGTTTTTTTAAAATGCTAAATCTAAATATTTATTGAGTCTAAAGACATATGGATTTCATATATTAGATGATTATATTTGTTCTTAGTTGCTACTTGAATTTATAATCTTAAATAGTATTTGCTTTCAGTTAGGAATTAATTTTCTATTTATGCTTCAATAAATAATTTATGCAAATTACTTATAATTCTTAATGTTTTCTTAGGTTATAGTTCCTACAGATATAAAAATTGAATTTATCAATCAACTTTCCCAAACTGGCTTGCCGGTAATAGAAGTGACAAGCTTTGTGTCTTCCCGATGGATACCACAGGTATGCAAATCCATAATTCCTTAACTAGATTCTTAATTCAACATTGACAAGATTTAGTGAACAGTGTGATATACATTGTGATATTAACCTGATATATTTTGTAAGAGCATAGCAAATTAGTAATTATTAGCCCATGCATTAAGATATGATTAAAGAAAAACCTCTTTAATGAAGTATATAAATTAAGTCCTAAAAAGTTATTTAGACTTAGTTGTTAAAAAGTTATTTGGGGGCTTCCCTGATGATGCAGTGGTTGAGAATCGGCCTGCCGATGCAGGGAACACGGGTTCGTGCCCCGGTCTGGGAAGATCCCACATTCCGTGGAGCGGCTGGGCCCATGAGCCATGGCCACTGGGCCTGCGCGTCCGGAGTCTGTGCTCCGCAACGGGAGAGGCCACAACAGTGAGAGGCCCGCATACCACACACACACACACACACACACAAAAAAAAAGTTATTTGGAACTCCATCCTAAACCTGCAAGAGTGTATGGTCTGATATAGTGAGTAGAGGCTAAGACTCTTAATAGCAGTTTAGGGTCCTGTCCTCCATTTACCATTTTACTGACTTCATGAGTGATCTGAGTATCTCCAGGTGATTTATCTTTTTTGTCTGTTAGAAGGAAGTAATGCTGAGTGTCACCTGATACCTTGCCCATTATAATCCTATTTTAAGCAGTGAGAAATGTAGATATGCTCTCTTTTTTTAATGCTTATATTTGCTAGAGGGTTATATATATTCATATATATTGATGAAAATATATGTATTCATCAAAGACAAGGCAAAGGTAGTCATCCAGAATCTTCTCTTGAAGAGGATAGAGCCTTATCCAGAGTTGTCTGGCATATGGCAGCAATCATCACTTCTGAGACTTGGCCCTGATCTTTGAAACGTGATTAATAATTAGCAAACAGTGACACACACACACTGCACTCCCTTCCCAATCCAATTCCCATTCCCTGGATCCCTGGATTCCTTGGACCCTGTTCTCATTCCTTGGATCTTTCAGTCTCTGCCCAGCACTTAACTTCACTGATTACTTCTTCATCTGATTCCCTTGGTTTCCTCTATAATCCTCCTTCACATATCCCCCTCCATTGCTCTTTTTGTCACCCCTGACATCATTTCCCCACGACCAAGTTTAAGGTTCCCTTGAGATTCTTTAGTGACTTTCTCTGCCTGTGCTTTCCTCTTTGCCAACCCTTCTAAAATCAAAAGTTGCTTCTGAGAGGATGACAAATCTATATTTCCAGTCCTGCCCTCTCTGATAAGTTTCAGCTGGACGTGCCATTAGCACCTGAAACTCAGCAGGTTCAAAGTCAGACTCATCATTGTTGATGCTACTTTATGCTCATAGCCTAACTGTTTCTTAGGGAATCTTGGATTTGAATTCTCAAAGGTCTTTTATATCTGGTCAGTTACTGACCAGTTACTGGTCAGTTACAAAAAAAAAAAAATTCTTCCTCCTCAGGAGAGTCTATACGTGAGTCTCTTCTTTTCAATCCCATGGATGTGTTAGTAATCCATACCCTTATGGACTAATTATTGAGATAGTCCCTTAAATGTTATTCCTAAGCACTGTTTCTCCCTTCCTTATGTATTTTGCCAATTGCTTCTAAGATAATCTCCCAGAAATACTAGCTTCCTCAAACTCACATCCTCAGTTCTTTAGAACCTTCCTTCTCTCTGTTGAAAAAGTTTGGAAACCTGGCCTGAGGTTCAAGATCTCTTTACCTGGCCCTACTTCCTTTTGCAGAAGCTCCTGGCAAACCAAACTGCCTCTTGTTCCTACTTACACCCTGCCTCTGTAGATATACAGCGCTTTATCTATATTCATTTATGTACATCTCAGTTTCTACACTGCCCTGCAGTTATAGCAAGATGGTGTAAGAAGGCTTAAAACATTAAAACCCTTTTAATTACAAGATGTTGGAAACAACAAAAAACACAAAAAGATTAATAGTATTAGTAATACATCACTTTTCACAGAGTCAGTTTTCAAATATCAGGGTTACTTTGATTTCTCCTCAAAACAAACTGTCACTTTTCTTCATCCCAGTTGCCACTGTATATAATCCTATATATTTTTTATAAATGTTGTCTGATGATCTGCTTCCCAGACTCTGAGAGTTATGGAGGTAGTGACCGTGTCTTTCTAGTTCATCACTTGTATCCCCAGTGCTTGGTGCAGTAAGTAGGTGCTCAATAAATATCATGAAACGAATAATGAATCCATCAGCCTGAAACCATAATAACATGGCTCAATTCTTTGGCATGGACAAGTGACTCTTACCTTCTGATCATGTATTTGGTCTTGTGTTACGAAGGCCACAAATATTTTCTTTAGGAAGACACAAACAGCTTGATGAGACTAGACATATTTCCTTGACTTGTCATTTTGTAAAATGTGAGCTATTATTATTTTACTAGCTGTCATGTGAGACCCTTTATCATCTTGAAGTCTTCATGACATTGCCTCTTTATTTGATTTAGTTAATGGTCTTTTCACGTATTTGATTATTGTTGGAGAGAAACTGGATACGCTGGTGTAATTTCAGAGTAAAGTTTAGGAAAGAGAACAGGTAACTTTAATGATGACCAACTAAAGTTATATTTCAGATTTTATATTTTCTTAGTCCTTTTCAAGATACTTTTATTTCCCAGTGGTTTTGTGAAGCTGCCTACAAAATGCGCCTCTTGACCACA